>NC_030681.2:144360911-144673865 GCF_000004195.4 Xenopus tropicalis
TACTGTTTTATTATTACAGAGAAAAGGGAATCATTTAACCATTAAATAAACCCAATAGGGCTGTTCTGCTCCAATAAGGGGTAATTATATCTTAGTTGGGATCAAGTACAGGTACTGTTTTATTATTACAGAGAAAAAAGAAAACAGATAAAAAGAAAAAAATATAGTATTATTTAGTTATAATAGCCTTTCTCCCATATCCAAGCTTCACTGATATCATGAGATCTGGACTGGTAGAGTTATCATTTAGTATAATTAGAAATGGCTTCTGAGTTCTGTAGGACTTTAGGGTCCACTTTGCTAGTTAGTAGTGATGAGTGAATTTTTTTTCTGGCAGGCATGGATTCGTGGTGAATTTCCATGTTTCACCATTGGCAGATTTTTTTGCAAAATGGGAGCAAAAATTTGCAGTGGAAAAAAATTTGTCACAGTCGTGTCAAATTGGGCACGGTCGCGTAAAAAAATCGTATTTTGCTAATTTTTAGGCGAATTGAAACAGGACAGATTCACTCATCAATACTAGTTAGAGCGTCACACTTTATTAAATGTTTTTCTGTCTTTTCCGTCTTGCAATTACACAACTAGTTATGTTCCCTATGTTGTGTTTTATCCCACCTACCATGTCATGTTTTAAGTGTAATAAAAATATATTTTCTTCCTTTTCCTTCTATTAATAAATACAATGCTAATGATCAATGTTTTTCTCGGGTGAAAATAATTGTTGGCTCTGTACATCAGCTTGCTGAATATTAGTTGGCTTAGGAACATGTGCCTAAATCGGATTCTGCATCTTCTCTAATCCCTGGGCTTGGTTTCTGTTATTACTGGTTTTAGGTTTTATCAATGTTGCATTTGAATCAGAATCATGAACTTAGATATATTAGAAAATAAGAAAATTACTCATATGCCTCTGTGAGTATTGGCCCTGAATAGAAAAAGTACACATTGCCATTTCATTAGACTTTAGGAAAAGTAATGAACAGAAAGCACAATCTTGGGAAACTATATGGCCTCTCTCAATTAACATTCAGTTATCTAATTCCAGTAGGGAAATAAGATTAAACTTCTTTAAGAAATTTAGAAGACCTATGGCACAAGCATGAAATTGCACACTGCCTACCATACATTTATATATATATATATACATTGCTAACATCACTTTATTTGCATTTGCCATTGATTCAAGCTCTGTGTTTCCAGTTTTTATCTTATTTCTCTTTTCTACATTTGCTTTGCTCTTTTTTCATTTTTAGTCTTTGTCCTCATTATCCTGAGACTTTCTTGTGTGCTTTCCTCCTTTCCCATTTTGCTTCTTTACTTCCTTGCACATTTAATTTGGTCACACATAAACACAAGTACATACAAAGTACAATTACATTAAAGTGCTAAGTGTTAAAGAGACAAAAGAAAGGAAGACCCTGACCCACAAAGCTTATAGTCTAAATGGGTGTGTAGCCCACTTTATCAGTTTCAGTGCTGCTACTGCTATTGTTTGGCGCTACAGGAGCCCTGAGGCCCCGCTTACTATGGGGGACAGGTGTTTTCCCAGCAATGGCGTGCCTCCACCCAGGAATGATTCTGTGGGACTACAACTCCCACCCTGGGAATGTAATGCTGTAGTTCAACCCCTCAGGGGATCCACTCTACTCCCGGCAGTATTGCCCCTCCCTGGGGTCGTTTCTTACCGGCTTGGTTAGTGGTCCTGAGTATGAATAAGCTGAACACCGAGGTATATGATGAAACAGATGGATCTTTATTTGGGCAGACCTCTCCAGGAGTGCAGTACAGGAAGTCAGGGCACATCCACCATTTATCCCAAAGCACAGAGAACCTCTCTCAAAAGGGGTACCCACGGTACTCTCGCCAAGATGATCTTATCTAGGAGTTCTCCCCGGTACTCTCACCAAGAGACCCTCTCATAGGGCTCTCCCCGGTACTCACGCTAGGCAGACCCTCCCCAAAGACTCAAGGTACTCACGCCCAGGCACTCTTTATCAGGGATCTCCCATCTAATAGGGACTTTCTCCCTCTTGCCTAACTGCTGTATGCCCTGATCTTCCAGCTGATGTAATGCTGGGGGGTCTTAACCCCTCAACACTCCTGGAGGGGCAATGATGGCCCATTCTTACCTCCACTCCCTACATGGCACTCCTAGACTGTCCTATAACAGAGGAACTACTATCTAACCCCTACTAAATGGAGCACCTCTGTCCAAAGGAAATCCCCAGACTCAATCTCCCTCAGCACCTGGCTGCATCCCTTTTTATAGACTTTTTGCACCACCCTGTGGCCATAACCCAAACTGCGGGAATACTCCCCATTAACTATTTATGTCCCAGACCATACCCAGTGTCCCTTAACCATTACCACCCCGGGGCCTGTCCTAGGGGGGGTCCATCCTGTGGGGCCTATTTTATTAAACCCCTACAGGTGGATAAAATACAAACCTAAATAGGAGGGTAATTGCTGCTATGCACTTCATACATACAAACATAACTATAATCAGGGTGTTTTTTACACCGTGTATGCCTGCCATAGAAGCCTTGTATGATCCATTCTCACACACAGCAATTAGTCATAGCCTAACCATTTTGTAAAGAAGTAAATCAGCCAATTAACGCAAAGAGAAAACAAAGAACACAGCCCAGGAGGCACAGTCAAGCCAATAACACTTTATATTGCTCTACAATAATATAATTGTATATAAATACTATATAGTAATTGATTTAGTAGTAATACCAAACATTAAATACAGCATTTACTTCCGATTGGTTTCTTGTGGCCGTCAATAAAATTCATTAAACTTCCTCCTTCGTTAATTAGTTGTATTATCTTCTACAACCTAATGATACCCTTGTTGTCAATATGGCCGATAAAATGAACTCGAACTCACTATGAAATCAATCAAAAGATTCTTAAAGCTGAATCATATTGATATGGTATAAACTGGTTTGGTAATTTACAGCTATCTGCCTGTGAGCGGCATGGATCTTTTGTTATTTCTTCTACCGTATTCGCTTAAACAACGATATTTGCTGTGATGCAAATTCAAGGCCCCTCTTTATGTAAAGAATCCAATTTCAATTAGGGAGAGAAGGGTTAAATTAAGCGGAAAAGCCCTTTGCAACGTAAGACAGGCAGTAAAAGCCTGAAGGTATTCACATGCCTCATAAGCTATACATAATAGCATAACTGGAAAACCAAACATTATGGGAATGGAATTATGGGATGCAAGTTGGCCACAGGGACATGAAAGAATAATTTTTGCCCATATTTTCCTCAGTGACATTCTCATTTTTGGATTTAAAGGTGGCCTGTCACCCTAAGAAATATTTCCAAATCCCTTTGTGTCATGTTAGTTGAGCAAAATAAACTTTACTTACACTATATAAGTTATTGAATTTCTTTTTCCTTCCGTCTCAAGATTTATAGTTGCAGCAAACAGGCCGGCGCCATTTTGTGGGCACTGTTAGTAAGGCAAGCTTTGGATCTCCCCAAAATATTAAGCATTTGCCATCTGGAAAGTGCTAAATGGAAAGTTAAAGTAATTGTAATTAAAAAACTGAGTTGTCAATCATATATTGCCTGCCCCGCCTCTATGCCGCAAGCATAGAGGCGGGGCAGGCAATGTATGATTGACAGCTCAGATTTTTAAATACATTTATAACACCAAACTGCGGCATAGAGGCGGGACAGGCAATATATGATTGACAGCTCAGATTTTTAAATACATTTATAACACCAAACTGCGGCATAGAGGCGGGGCAGGCAATGTATGATTGACAGCTCAGATTTTTAAATACATTTATAACACCAAACTGCGGCATAGAGGCGGGGCAGGCAATATATGATTGACAGCTCAGATTTTTAAATACATTTATAACACCAAACTGCGGCATAGAGGCGGGGCAGGCAATATATGATTGACAGCTCAGATTTTTAAATACATTTATAACACCAAACTGCGGCATAGAGGCGGGGCAGGCAATATATGATTGACAGCTCAGATTTTTAAATACATTTATAACACCAAAATCAAAATCAGCCAAAGTATGTTTGGCTGTTAAAGTGCAACTCTGGCTTCCAAACCAAAATTTGCCCCACACAACACAAAAATCTCTAATATACCTATCGCTGTAATCTGTTCCTTCAAAAAGTATGAATAAATACCATTTTTATATGCTGAAATCCAGCTGCAAAACAGTTCTCCTCTTTCTGCATCATTTGAAATCCTGGCAGGGGAGGAGGGACTAAAACACTGATGTTACAAACAGTAACAACTTCTCCTCAGCTTACAGACAGCATGCAGGAACTACATAACCCACAATGCATTGCACTGTGATGTTCCTTTCCTTACTGACATCACGTGTGCAGGGGATTGTGGGATTGGGAGGAGACAGGCTGAGGGCAGACGACTACTGTTACATTTTATTTGAGTCTCAAAGTAGTCAGATCAGCAGGGGAACAGGGGGCGGGGCTTAGGGAACTGTTCCAAACCAGATTATTACATTAACAATCATGAAAAGGCTGCATAATTTTAATTAAACTAATCCCTTGGATGTTGCTCCCAGTGGCCTCAAAGCAGCTGCAAAAAAAAAAAATCGTGAAACGGCTTTAATGTTTTGTCAAAAAAACAATGTACACTACAATATTTTTTTTACTCGCATGATTATTTTTCATGCGCAGCAATTTTTTGGCCCGTGGCCAATTTTTCCACAGCGAATTTTGTCGCCTGTCTCGCAAAAAAACATCCTGGCCACAAGTCAGGGGAGAACACCAGTGGCCAGGGGAAGCAGTAAAAGGGATCGGGTCTGGGCCGCCGGGGCCCATTGGGTTCTTTCCTGGTTCCTGGCGGCCCAGTCCGACCCTAAGAACAAGAACTTTTATTTGACTCTTTATAGCTTATCTTAGCTTAACAGCCCTACCCACTATATCATGATATGTTATGTTTTATTTCAATTATCATTTTTATCATTGATATTACTTGTCTTTGTTGGTTTGGATATTTCAATTGTCAAATGTTATGGCTTTTCTTAAATGACAATCTTAAAGGGACAATAACACCAAAAAATGAAAGTGTATGAAAGTAATAACAATGTAATATACTGTTCTCCTGCTCTGGTGTAAACATTACTATAGTTTAGTAAACTATAGCTGTGTAGCCATGGGGGCAGCCATTCAAAGGAGAAAAGGCACAGGTTATTTAGCAGATAACAGATAAAACACCATTGTATTGTACAGAGCTTATCTGTAATCTGCTAAGTAAAGGTGGCCATACACGGGCCGACTATAGCTGCCGATATCGGTCCCTTGGACCGATTCGGCAGCTAATCGGCCCGTGTATGGGGAGAGCAGAGCGGCCTGGCCGACCGATATCTGGCCTGAAATTGGCCAGATCTCGATCGGCCAGGTTAGAAAATCTGGTCGGATCGGGGACCGCATCGGCTCGTTGATGCGGTCCCCGATCCGACTGCCCCATTGCCGCCCACATAATCCGATCGTCTGGCCCCAGGGCCAAACGATCGGATTATTATTTTTTTTACCTAAATGGTCCCCGATATCGCCCACCCGTAGGTGGGGATATCGGGGGAAGATCCGCTCGCTTGGCGACATCGCCAAGCGAGCGGATCTGCTCGTGTATGGCCACCTTAACCTGTGCCTTTTCTCCTTTTTTCCAGCTGGAATGGCTGCCCCCGGGGCTACAGAGCAGGGTATTTATATAAACTATAGTAGTGTTTCTGAGGCAAACACACAACTTTTACCAGTGCTGAGCAGCAGTACATTATATTATAATTACTTTAAAGGAGAAGGAAAGGCTAAGTCACTTGGGGGTGCCAAAATGTTAGGCACCCCCAAGTGACTTAGAACGCCTACCTTTTACCCCGGGCTGGTGCCCCTGTACCCTGTACGGAGGGAACAGCACCAGCCCGGGGTAGCTGCCGGCGCTTCCTCCTTCCTCCTCGCATGCGCCGGCCGGCGGATTTCGCCGGCAGCGCGCAAAGGAAGGAGGAAGCGGTGTCTACAGGTGCCCCGGGCTGGTGCTGTTCCCTCCGTACAGGGGCACCAGCCCGGGGTACAAGGTAGGCGTTCTAAGTCACTTGGGGGTGCCTAACATTTTGGCACCCCCAAGTGACTTAGCCTTTCCTTCTCCTTTAAAACACTTTCATTTTTTGGTGTTATTGTTCCTTTAAAAACAAACAAAAACAAAAGGAAACAGACGTAGCTGCTAAATTTATCCAGTGAATTTTGGTATTCTTGTTTTGGTGGTTTATTTGTATCTTATTTTCTTATTTCTGCTTCCTCCTTTCTCGTTGGTATGGCCTTTGACTAAGAGGGTTGTAAGGATGTGAAATGTTAATAGTGAAAACAAATTAGTTTAGCCACTAGGTGGCAGTGCGTTCTAAGGTGAAATAATAAAGTTGCATGAGG
Source organism: Xenopus tropicalis (assembly GCF_000004195.4). Classification (NCBI taxonomy): domain Eukaryota; kingdom Metazoa; phylum Chordata; class Amphibia; order Anura; family Pipidae; genus Xenopus; species Xenopus tropicalis. The sequence continues at coordinate 144,367,341 of NC_030681.2, forward strand.
AACAGGAAATAGGGCAGCCATTTTGGCAGTGAGACGGTGAGGGAGAGAAGTCTTTGTCAGGGTAAGTTTAGGAGGGAGAAGAGTGCCAAACTGTGTGCTGTATTGAAGTCACGAAAATAAAGTTGAACTGGTTTACAGAATGTTTTAATGAATAGAAAAACATTTGAATTATGTAAAATTTTGAGTTTCGATTTGAAAAAAATCTAAAATTTACAAATTCAAAAACTAATAAAGAAGCCTTTCCCTGTTTTTGTGTTGCTGTGGTGCCTTTTGATTGCTGGACTCTCTTCCCCAACTCCAGCCAAGTGCAGCAAAGACAATAAGCATTTTTTTCTTGCATTTTTCCTGCACGGAAAAATGTTATTTTTTCCATAGAAAAAAATCACAAATATTTATTATAAATCACTATTTGTTCATTTTACATATTCTCTAATATACTTGGGGTGCCAATGAAGTCCTGAAATGCTATAACTCAGCGTTTTTCAACTGCTGTTCCGCGGCACACTAGTGTGCCGCGAGATGTTGCCTGCTGTGCCGTAGGCAGGGCCGCAATTTTTACTTTCAAAGGGGGCCCAGCGATGCTACAGTTTTTCTTAGTAGCTCGGGCCCCCTTTAATAAAATCCGGGCCCTGTCATTGGTTGCGCCCCGTGTGTACGGGTGACGTCAGTACACACGGGGCGCAACGTTATAAAAGGGCCTGTGTGCATCGCGTGTAGGCAGAAGTGCAGAGGCGGCGCGCCTGAGGGATACGAAGATGCTGCTGAAGCCACCGGAGAAGCCGCCGAAGCCATTGCTGCTGGGCACCAATGTATTAGGGGGGGCCACGGGGCACACTGACTTATGGGGGCACTGCTGCTGGGCACCAATGTACTGGGGGGCACTGCTGCTGGGCACCAATGTACTAGGGGGGCTGGCTCTTGGCACCAATGTACTGGGGGGCACTGCTGCTGGGCACCAATGTACTAGGGGGGCTGGCTCTTGGCACCAATGTACTGGGGGGCACTGCTGCTGGGCACCAATGTACTAGGGGGCACTGCTCTTGGCACCAATGTACTAGGGGGGCACTGCTGCTGGGCACCAATGTACTAGGGGGGCACTGCTCTTGGCACCAATGTACTAGGGGGGCACTGCTGCTGGGCACCAATGTACTAGGGGGGCACTGCTCTTGGCACCAATGTACTAGGGGGGCACTGCTCTTGGCACCAATGTACTGGGGGGCACTGCTGCTGGGCACCAATGTACTAGGGGGGCACTGCTCTTGGCACCAATGTACTAGGGGGGCACTGCTGCTGGGCACCAATGTACTAGGGGGGCACTGCTCTTGGCACCAATGTACTGGGGGGCACTGCTGCTGGGCACCAATGTACTAGGGGGGCACTGCTCTTGGCACCAATGTACTAGGGGGGCACTGCTCTTGGCACCAATGTACTGGGGGGCACTGCTGCTGGGCACCAATGTACTAGGGGGGCACTGCTCTTGGCACCAATGTACTGGGGGGCACTGCTGCTGGGCACCAATGTACTAGGGGGGCACTGCTCTTGGCACCAATGTACTAGGGGGGCACTGCTGCTGGGCACCAATGTACTAGGGGGGCACTGCTCTTGGCACCAATGTACTAGGGGGGCACTGCTGCTGGGCACCAGTGTACTAGGGGGGCACTGCTGCTGGGCACAGAGTTAAATTTTTTAACATTTTCTAATGGTGGTGTGCCTCGTGATTTTTTTCATGAAACAAGTGTGCCTTTGCCCAAAAAAGGTTGAAAAACACTGCTATAACTCACATACACATACAACTGGTTGGGAAAGGCTTGCCAATTTATCTGAAGAGAACAATTCAATTCTCCATGTTATTAATTTTTTGTGCTCTGGTATTTCTTACACGGGGGGCAAAAACAAAAATACATATTTTCGCTTTTCCAACTCTTAACGATTCAGATGTTTTCATCTGAAAAAGGAGCCAATTACAGTAAATAATGTGTCAGATAGACAATCAATATCCCTTTGGTGCAGGGGAGGTTGAGAACCAACAGCAGTAGGTAAAGTTTGATTTTACACATTTGCCCGAGGAAACTGTCTGTGTAAAGCTAAAAGAATAGCAAATATCATTCATTAGCCACTTTTATCATCAGTTCAGGGCTAGTTGATCTGCGGAGCATTGCCCAGGAAATGTAATACATCTTTAACGCTGTTGGTGCTGCTGAGGACTTCTGTAGTTCTATGGAGTGCTGCAATGTCATTTGTCAGTTAGGTGGAAGAGAAGAAAAGTTTTTCCAGCAGTTGCTGGAAAACGTAATTATAAATGCAAGGAGAGTCACCAATGAGAATTCTACTGACCAAAAGCCTTATTATAAATGCAAAAAAATTGACCAATGAGAATGCTGATTCCCAGCGCCTCTACTGAAAAATTGTACAGATGCAGCCAGCAAGTTTTACATGTTGTATTGACATGTTCAGACTCCATTTTTAGGGTATTAAGTCCTGCCTCTAGATCAGTGATCCCAAACCAGTGGCTCTGGGGCAACATGTTGCTCCCCAACCCCTTGGATGTTGCTCCCAGTGGCCTCAAAGCAGGTGCTCATTTTTGAATTATTGGCTTGCATAAAACAGTTGCCAAAACAGAGCCTTCTATAGGCTGCCATTTCACAGAGAGGCTACCAAATAACCAACCACAGGCCTTATTGGGCACCCCAGGAACATTTTTTTATGCCTGTGTTGCTCTCCAAATCGTCTCACAATTGAATGTGGCTCACCAGTAAAAAAGGTTGGGGACAACTGCTCTAGATGCTTCTAGGGTGCAAAACACAATGGAAATCGTCATAGACTACATACCCCCTGGTGGCGAACATGGTAAAGGAACTAGGCTGCATCTGTACATCACTGTGTATACTGGTAGTGCTAGATAAATAAAGTTAGACACAAATGCATACATTTGTACAAAAACAAACCCAATATAAGGTTTTGGCATAAATCAATACGAATAACAACAGACCAAGTATAGAAGCTTCAGGAAATGGAACTGGTGATATGGATTTTTAAGCATACAAGAGAGAAAAAGTAAAAGTAAGAACAGAACCAGGAATCAGCCTGATTATGGATACCAAGTTAATGTGGAATTTGTATTGGGAGATGGGATTGGTCAACTATAATTATTTAATATGTAGATGATAGGTCAAGGATAGGGATGAGCGAATCTGTCCCGTTTCGCTTCGCCATAAAATTTGCGAAACGGCAAGAAATTTCGCAAAACGCATTTGTCGTGCATTTTTTTTTGTTGTCCACGTCTTTTTTGTTGCCCGCACTTTTTGATGCGACTGCACCCAATTTGATGCAACCCCTCCGTTTTCTTTACGGGACTGTGCCCAATTTTGACGCAACTGCACCCAATTTGACGCGCACCGAATTTTTCCGTGGCTAATTTTTACTGAAGTTTCACAAAACAATTCGCAAAATGTGGAAATTCGCTGCGAATCCATGCCTGGCGAAAAAATCCGCTCATCACTAGTCAAGGAGGTTTAGAATGGAGTAGTTTTGCCAACCTTAACTTCATTTGTAACTCTACACCAGGGATCCCCAACCTTGTATACCCGTGAGCCACATTTAAATGGGAAAAAGTGTTGGGGAGCAACACAAGCATGGAAATGGTTCCTGATGGTGCCAATAAGAGCTATAATTGGCTATTTAATAGCCCCTATGTGGACTGGCAGCCTACAGAAGGCTCTGTTTGGCATTATACTGGATTTTATACAACCAAAACTTGCCCCTTAGCCAGAAATTTAAAAATAACCCCCTGCTTTGAGGCCACTGGGAGCAACATCCAAGGGGTTGGGGAGCAACATGTTACTCCTGAGCCACTGGTTGGGGATCACTGCTCTACACATAGTAGTCTCGGTAGAATGTGTAGGTCAAAAGCCAAATGGCAAAGGGTCTAATAGATTATATATGTGAAGAGAGTAATAAGGGGGAACCCAATATACTCCAGAAGTGTAGAGACATAAGTGAAAGATAAATGTTGGTGTTTGGAGCAAATAAAAAGGCCTCAAATCACTGTGTATGGTTTAAGATTTAGTTGTGTGAAAGCTGTTGGCCAGTTAGGAAGATTTTATTATTATTTATTTCATTTTAACGTAACCAGGGCCGGATTTCTCTGTGAGGCGCCCCGAGGCCGCCCCTGTGGCTGTCCCCCTCTGCGCATGCGCCAACGCAGCCCCCAGTGCGCATGCGCGAACGCGACCCAGTGCGCATGCGCAAACCCTCCTTTAAACTCCCATACGGAGCAGTGGGGAGAGGTCCCCACTGCTCCGTATGGGAGCCAAATTTAAAAATTTTCTTGCGGCAGGGCGGTATGCTGCCCCTAAACTTCTGCCGCCCTAGGCCCAGGCCTTTGTGGCCTCTCCACAAATCCGGGCCTGAACGTAACCCTGTTTGGGCACAGGCAGAGTGCTTCGGATTAGTCCAGCTGATATTAAATTTCAGTTAGTTTAACTTTTATTCAGTTATAAACTATATACGATTCCCCCATTTCCACCCAGTTTAATATCTTTCCTACAGGAAACGGGCTAATTACAAGCTTTGGCGTAATGTAAAAAAAAAACCTATGTAATTATCACAGGAGTATATTTCCCAAAATGAGTTAACACCACAAGTTATACATTTCACACCAATGATTAGGTTAAAGCAAAGTGCGTCTGTTCTAGAAAATGAAATTTTTTTTCTTTCTACCTAATTCTCTATGCTCGTTTGTAATGATCAGTCTCACATTGCTCTGAGAGATTTGTCATTATGTTAGGGGAAGCAGTAATGACTGGCCAAGGTTTGAAAAGCAGTTTTGAGAGTCCAAAAGGATTTATTCTGACACAATCAAGATTATGCAATTATAATCAGAAAGTGATCATGCTGTTGGGAAATTACGTTTTTAATATTATATTCATTTGACAAATACAGAGGCAGGATATTATAGCTGTGTGCCGTTCAATTGAATAAGTAGGTCAGGTAAAAAAAAAAAAGTATTTTCCTTTGTCATGTGGTTATATAATACACGGCAAGGCTTTCTTTATACATTAAAAAGAGTGCGTAACTGTTGCTTTAGTTATTCTCTACAATAATAGCTAGAATGGAAAAGTGATTTCATAACAATTCTGTTCTATAATTGTGATATCCCTTGCCCATAACCAAAAGCCAATTACCCCAGTATTAAATGTATATGGTTGTGGGACTATTTGCAATTGGTCTTCTTTTTTTTTGTTCATTTTAGTTTTTTTTTAATTATTTCACTCAGCTCTCCAGTTTGGAGTTTCAGCAGCTTAGGAAGAGGTTTGAAAGAGAGACAGGGATATTAATAGACGAGAACTAGTGATGAGCGAATCTGTCCCGTTTCGCCATAAAATTCGTGAAACGGCAGAAAATTCGCGAAAATGCATTTGTTGCATGATTTCTTTGTCGCCCGCTTCTATTTTTTTGTCGCTCGCGCTTTTTTTGTTGCGATCGTGCCCAAATTAGATGCAACCTCATCTTTTTCTGCCGCACCCGCGCCCAATTTGACACAGACGCAAAAAAAGATTCACGCGAGAAATTTTTCCGTGGCAAATTTTCACAAAAGTTTCACTAAACAATTCGCCAATGGCGAAAGGAGGAAATTCGCTGCTAATCCATGCCTGGCGAAAAAATTTGCTCATCACTAACGAGAACCTGAATAGAAAGATAAGTTAGAAAAAGTAACGATAACAATTAAATTGTGGCTTTACAGAGGCATAGTTTTTGGGTGCCGGGGTCAATGACCCCCCCCATTTGAAAGCTGTAAAGAGTCAGCAGAAGAAAGCAAATAAATAAAAAATTAAAAGAAATAAATAATAATGACCAATTGAAAAGTTGCTTAGAATTGGCGAACAGGTGACCCACCCATTTAAAAGTGTATTGTTTCTTACCGACCTCAACACTTTTATCAAATCATAAAGTTTTTGCTTTGCAATGCTTTTCCTTGCTTACAAGGGGAATATACTGACATGTATACTTGTTAAGCAACATTTTAAAGATATTCCATTTTCCTTCTGTGTTTAACCCTGTAAAAAGCCTTTTCCACTTGATATATTGCAGAGATGCCCTTATACTGCATGTAGACATGCAACATCTCAAAGGAGACCATGTTATGACCACTATTCCCTAAATGCCCACACAAAGGTTAGAGATAAGTTCAGTTTTATTAATTATCACCAGGTCCAAAAAAGGATCATTCCCAGTAGGTTCTTAAACTGCCTGAAATAAAAAAAGTTGACATTTAGCCTATTTACAAACCTACTAGCTTTTTCTACCTTGGCCACCCCACTACTTCAACTGATGTCTGGATACATAAAGCCCTCCCATAATAACAACTTGACCTAGTTTTGAAACCTCCTCCATTTGTAATAGCAGCTGGGCTTCATTTTCCCCATTTATACGGGGTGGTTTGTAGCATAAACAAATGATTATTTTCTTTATAACCTTTAGCCCTACTGAAATCTCTACCCAAGGGGGTTCCACACCCTCCCTGATGCTGTCTCTGTTAATTTTTCATCACATGGCTTTAATTCTGGCTTTGCATAAAGACTTGTGATGAGCGAATCTGTCCCGTTTCGATTCGCAGAAAAATTTGTGAATCTTTCAAAAGATTTTTGAAACGGTGAAAAATTCGTGAAACTGCAAAAATGTGCGGCAAACGTGTGGCAAAAAAAAATGTTGCCTGCGACTATTCTTTTGAAGCCCGCGACTATTCTTGCGACAATTTTTGGGCGCGCGACTATTCTTTTGAAGCCCGCGACTATTCTTTTGAAGCCCGCGACTATTCTTGAGACAATTTTTGCATGAGTGACTATTCTTTTGATGCCCGCGACTATTCTTGTGACAATTTTTGGCCGCGCGACTATTCTTTTGAAGCCTGCGACTATTCTTGAGACAATTTTTGGATGAGTGACTATTCTTTTGATGCCCGCAACTATTCTTGTGACAATTTTTGGCCGCACGACTATTATTTTGACGCCCGCGATTCTTCTTGCAATAATTTTTGGATGCGTGACTATTCTTTTGATGCTCGCGACTAATCTTGCGACAATTTTTGCCCGCGAGACTATTCTCTTGATGGGCGACTATTCTTCTTGCAATAATTTTTGGATGCGTGACTATTCTTTTGATGCCCGCGACTAATCTTGCAACAATTTTTGGCCGCGAGACTATTCTCTTGATGGGCGACTATTCTTGCGACAATTTTTGGACGTGTGGCGAATTTTTTTTATCCGTTCCGTGAGACAATTCGCCAATGGCGAAATGCGGAAATTCACAGTGAATCCATGCCTGGCAAAACATTTCGCCCATCACTAATAAAGACAAACTCCTCCACCTTTTTAATTCCTCTGCCCCTCCTCAAAAGGGTGTAACCATTTAAATTCACAGCCCAGTCACATGTTTCATCCCTACCAATCATAATTTTCATCACGTTTAATAAACTCCAGCTCTCCGCAACAGCTATATAGATTGTACCCCAAGGAAAAGTCAGCCCAGTGATCTAGAAACCCAAACCCTTCCTTCCTACACCAAGACTTTAGCCACACATTTAGCTCAATAAGCTCCCGCTGTCTTTCTAAACTTTGGGCAACGTTTAAAAATTAAACTAAAGGCAGATTTTACTTCCTGATCCCAAAGAGCAAAGTCAAACAAACCAGTAGCCCAGGCTGTAGCTGGGAGTGGGAAGGGCTTTATTTATAGAGAGGGCTTTTTCCATTGATTGCTGGTTTGTTTGACTTTGCTCTTTGGGATCAGGAAGTACAATGTGGCTTTAATTAGAATTTCAAATGATGCCCTGTTTGGAGCAAGAAGTACCAAAAACAATAGGCAGAACAGTTGTTAAGTACAAGCCCTATTCATTGCACCAATGTTGAAAAAGCATAACGTCCCTTTAGAACTTTTTTTTAATTTTTTTTTACAAAACTCTCTGCCTCCCATCTAATTAGTCAGCACTGAGATACAATATATAAATAGCCTAACGCTGAATTCCCAGTCTTAAATCTTGTACCTGTAGTTGTTTCTCATCTATATTTTATAGCGTTGAGCATTCTAATAACGACTGATAAAGAAAATAGGGTAATGTAAGAGAGATTTATCTAAGGTTTTAGCAAGGCTAAATGCAGCTCTTAAATGTTTTATTGTATGGCCTTTAATTGAAGGAAGGTTTTTGACACCTCATCTCTTAGAAGACAAATAAGCAAATAATTCTAATTTTTAAAAATGATTTCTTTTTTTCTGTAATTATAAAACAGTACCTTGTACTTGATCCCAACTAAGATATAATTACCCCTTATTGGGGGCAGAAAAGCCCTATTGGGTTTATTTCATGGTTAAATGATTCCCTTTTCTCTGTAATAATAAAACAGTACCTGTACTTGATCCCAACTAAGATATAATTACCCCTTATTGGGGGCAGAACAGTCCTATTGGGTTTATTTAATGGTTAAATGATTCCCTTTTCTCTGTAATAATAAAACAGTACCTGTACTTGATCCCAACTAAGATATAATTACCCCTTATTGGGGGCAGAAAAGCCCTATTGGGTTTATTTCATGGTTAAATGATTCCCTTTTCTCTGTAATAATAAAACAGTACCTGTACTTGATCCCAACTAAGATATAATTACCCCTTATTGGGGGCAGAATAGAGATGTAGCGAACTGTTCGCCAGCTAACTAATTCGCGCGAACATCGGGTGTTCGCAAGTCCGCAAATTCGTGGACTTTTGCCGATGTTCGCCATTTTGGGTTCGCCGCGTTTTTATTTGCGCTGCGTTTTTTCGCTTCGTTTTTCCGCCTTTGCGTATACATAGGAATAGCTTGCGGGTTTTTTTTGGCGTTATTTTTTGGCGTTTTTTTTGGTGTTTTTTTTGGCGTTTTTTTACAAAGTATTTTTCAGAGAAATTTTTGCCCTTGATCCCCCTCCTGCATGCCACTGTCCAGGTCGTGGCACCCTTTAAACAACTTTAAAATCAGTTTTCTGGCCAGAAATGGCTTTTCTAGGTTTTAAAGTTCGCCTTCCCATTGAAGTCTATGGGGTTCGCAAAGTTCGCGAATATTCGCGAGTTTTGGCGAAAGTCCGCGAACGGGTTCGCGAACATTTTTGGCGATGTTCGCTACATCCCTAGGGCAGAACAGTCCTATTGGGTTTATTTAATGGTTAAATGATTCCCTTTTCTCTGTAATAATAAAACAGTACCTGTACTTGATCCCAACTAAGCTATAATTACCCCTTATTGGGGGCAGAACAGCCCTATTGGGTTTATTTAATGGTTAAATGATTCCCTTTTCTCTGTAATAATAAACCAGTACCTGTACTTGATCCCAACTAAGGTATAATTACCCCTTATTGGGGTCAGAACAGCCCTATTGGGTTTATTTCATGGTTAAATGATTCCCTTTTCTCTGTAATAATAAAACAGTACCTGTACTTGATCCCAACTAAGATATAATTACCCCTTATTGGGGTCAGAACAGCCCTATTGGGTTTATTTCATGGTTAAATGATTCCCTTTTCTCTGTAATAATAAACCAGTACCTGTACTTGATCCCAACTAAGATATAATTACCCCTTATTGGGGGCAGAACAGTCCTATTGGGTTTATTTCATGGTTAAATGATTCCTTTTTCTCTGTAATAATAAAACAGTACCTGTACTTGATCCCAACTAAGATATAATTACCCCTTATTGGGGCAGAACAGCCCTATTGGGTTTATTTCATGGTTAAATGATTCCCTTTTCTCTGTAATAATAAAACAGTACCTGTACTTGATCCCAACTAAGATATAATTACCCCTTATTGGAGGCAAAACAAGCCCATTGGGTTTTTTCAATATTTAAATGATTTTTAGCAGTCTTAAGTTATGGAGATCCAAAATACGGAACGATCCCTTATCCGGAAAAACCCCAGGTCCCGAGCAATCTGGATAATGGGTCCCATACCTGTATTTATATTTTAAATCAATTTCTTGAATAGTGTTTAATATTTTACTTCATATTATATCAAATCCCACAGTTCAGTGTTTCTCAGCCAAAGAACAGTTGGATGTAAGTCTGATGGATCCATATATAACAATCGCTACCTATGAAGACAATCAATGAGTCGCGTTTAAAGGCCATGAAGGGTTATCCACATGCAATTCGATTGTTGACTCCCATTGACATGTTCCTTGGCTTGCTTGTGTGGGTTTCTTTATGATTATTTTTATATTTATGGTATTTTACCGTCATATTTTCCAGTATTCATGCAGATCTGAGGCAAAATTTACCATTTTTGCTAGTGGTAAATATTTTCTCAAATCAGCATTAGAACTTCATTGGGCAGGAATAAAAACTCCCATTGGCCCAATGCATTTGCGGGTAATAAAAACCTGGATTCCAGTGTATTTTGCATCAAGTAGTGACGACAGGCAGGCATTGATCCGCAGCAAATTTCGCCACTGTTTCGTAAATTTGGCGTCAATAATTCGGCATGCGTCAAAAAAAGTTGCAGTTGCGGCAAATTGGGTGTGGTCGCATCAAAATAGGCACAGTCGCATAAAACAAAAAAAGGAGCATACGCGGCAGAAGCATTTCGCAGATTTTTCACCGTTTTGTGAATTTTCCTGTTTCGCTAATTTTTCAGCAAAGTAAAAATTGGTTGCTTATCAAATACTTCAAATAAAAAAAAGGGCTCCTTTACTTAAGCCTATGATCCCCAACTAGTGGCTCGATAGCAACATGTTGTTCCTCACCCCCTTTGATGTTGCTCCCAGTGGCCTCAAAGTAGGTGCCAATTTTACATTTCTGGCTTGGAGACAAGTTTTGGAAGCCCAGAGACACGGTTTTACCCCAAACAGAGCCTCCTGCAGGCCAGCAGTCCCCATGGGGCTACCAAATAGCCAATCACAGCAACACGTTACTCACCACCCCTTCTGATGTTGCTCCCAGTGGCCTCACAGTAGGTGCCATTTTTACATTTCTGGCTTGGAGACAAGTTTTGGAAGCCCAGAGACACAGTTTTATTCCAAGCAGAGCCTCCTGCAGGCCAGCAGTCCCCATGGGGCTACCAAATAGCCAATCACAGCAACACGTTACTCACCACCCCTTCTGATGTTGCTCCCAGTGGCCTCACAGTAGGTGCCATTTTTACATTTCTGGCTTGGAGACAAGTTTTGGAAGCCCAGAGACACAGTTTTATTCCAAGCAGAGCCTCCTGCAGGCCAGCAGTCCCCATGGGGCTACCAAATAGCCAATCACAGCCCTTATTTGGCATCCCCAAAGAATGTTTTTCATGCTTGTGTGGCTCCCCAACACTTTGAGTGTGGCTCACAAGTACAAACCGGATTCCAAAAAAGTTGGGACACTAAACAAATTGTGAATAAAAACTGAATGCAATGATGTGGAGGTGCCAACTTCTAATATTTTATTCAGAATAGAACATAAATCACGGAACAAAAGTTTAAACTGAGAAAATGTACCATTTTAAGGGAAAAATATGTTGATTCAGAATTTCATGGTGTCAACAAATCCCAAAAAAGTTGGGACAAGGCCATTTTCACCACTGTGTGGCATCTCCCCTTCTTCTTACAACACTCAACAGACGTCTGGGGACCGAGGAGACCAGTTTCTCAAGTTTAGGAATAGGAATGCTCTCCCATTCTTGTCTAATACAGGCCTCTAACTGTTCAATCGTCTTGGGCCTTCTTTGTCGCACCTTCCTCTTTATGATGCGCCAAATGTTCTCTATAGGTGAAAGATCTGGACTGCAGACTGGCCATTTCAGTACCCGGATCCTTCTCCTACGCAGCTATGATTGTGATTGATGCAGAATGTGGTCTGGCATTATCTTGTTGAAAAATGCAGGGTCTTCCCTGAAAGAGATGACATCTGGATGGGAGCATATTTTGTTCTAGAACCTGAATATATTTTTCTACATTGATGCTGCCTTTCCAGACATGCAAGCTGCCCATGCCACACGCACTCATGCAACCCCATACCATCAGAGATGCAGGCTTCTGAACTGAGCGTTGATAACAACTTGGGTTGTCCTTGTCCTCTTTGGTCCGGATGACATGGCGTCCCAGATTTCCATTTTGCCACACTCCATTTTAAATGATCCCTGGCCCAGTGAATACGCCTGAGCTTGTGGATCTTGCTTAGAAATGGCTTTTTCTTTGCACTGTAGAGTTTCAGCTGGCAACGGCGGATGGCACGGTGGATTGTGTTCACTGACAATGGTTTCTGGAAGTATTCCTGAGCCCATTCTGTGATTTCCTTTACAGTAGCATTCCTGTTTGTGGTGCAAAAATAAAATATTAGGAGTTGGCACCTCCACATCATTGCGTTCAGTTTTTATTCACAATTTGTTTAGTGTCCCAACTTTTTTGGAATCCGGTTTGTAAAAAAAAAAGGTTGGAAAGTAGTGCAAAGTACTTCTGAACAGAAGACCACATTCAGAGATTTTCATGTGTAAAAATATTGAGCAAGTTAGTAAACTTCACAGATGCATGTTGCACCCATAAATATAAGGGGACGTAAGCAGACAGAATGGATGTGCCCTGGCTCTACTTTTAATTGTGTTTGGTTTTAATGGGGTAAAATCTAGCTTGTAGAGGTGCAATATACATGTGGGCAGGACAGATACAGGGCTCCCTTCCATCCGAATACTCTAAACCTTGCACCTTATGCCCAAATGAAAACATGGCATTGACACCAGGTACAACTGCTTCATGGAATTGTAATGGCGACAATTAGGCACTAATGTGTTTTGCCAGGCATGGATTTACTGCGAATTTCCACGTTTTGCCATTGGCGGATTGTTTCGTGAACTGGATGAAAAATTGTCGCAAGAATAGTTGCGGGCGTCAAAAGAATTGTCGCGCGTCCAAAAATTGTCGCAAGAATAGTCACGGGCATCAAAAGAATAGTCGCATGTCTAAAAATTGTTGCTATAATAGTCGCGGGCATCAAAAGAATAGTTGCGCGTCCAAAAATTTCACAAGAACAGTCGCGGGCGTCAAAAGAATAGTCGCGCATCCAAAAATTGTCACAAGAATAATCGCGGGCGTCAAAAGAATTGTCACGCATCCAAAAATTGTCGCAAGAATAGTCGTGGGCATCAAAAGAATAGCTGTGCATCCAAAAATTGGCGCAAGAATAGTCGCGCGTCCAAAAATTGTCGCAAGAATAGTCGCGGGCGTCAAAAGAATAGTCGCGCATCCAAAAATTGTCGCAAGAATAGTCGCGGGTGTCAAAAGAATAGCCGTGCATCCAAAAATTGTCGCAAGAATAGTGTCGGACAACAATTTTTTTTATTTGCCGCACAATATTTTGAAAGATTCACAAATTTTTTGGCGAAGCGAAATGGGACATATTAGCTCATCACTATTCAGCACCCATTGTAGGGTCTAGTTTTATGAATGGTAGATGAACCTATATCTGTAAACTACGTTTATAATTCCAATAGTTGCCCTTAATATAATTGAAAGAATTATACAGCTAAGCTATGTATAAACCATTAACAGGAGCATCAAGGAAACAAAGTGTTTTTTCTCAAACATCTGATTTTAACTTCACCATCTGAGTAAGGAAGAAGAAGATGTTGACACGAGTACTAAAGGCAAGAGCAGAGAAAACTCCCTTCTAGCGGCAGGAAGCAACATTCTGACAAGGTTATTTGGCAAGTTTAGTCATTTTTGAGTCAAGGTGAAGATCTTTAAGTTGGCAATTAGGGTTTTTCAAGCTACAAAACGTATTTCTACAACATGTCAGTTCTTTCAGAATCGCCAGCCTTGATCAATTTTTTTTCCCCTCCTTCTCCGTCTGCAATGAATTCTCAAACTGTTTCTCCAGACTTCCGAATGGTATTTTTAACCTATGCTCACAAGACATTTCTCATCGATGCTCCTAATGTGCAGTTGTCACAAACCCCTTCATCCTGTTGTATAAGATAAAGCTGTAGAAAGTCAAGTTAAATCTCCAGAAAAGGGGGAAAAAAAAGGAGAAAAAAAGGAAAACATGGATGGCTGCTAATGTTTGTGGTATTTATCTTTTTTTCTGAGGTTGTAGTAATTAGATTTTTATATATAATACATTTGTTTAAAGCAAGAAGAAGACATGTTTGAATAGTAACCTTATAAATAGGTATCTAGTAGAATTAAGTCTAAAACAACTGGACTTTTCTGAGTTTTTCTTGAAAACGTTTCACTACTTATCAGAGTGGCTTCTTCAGTTCAAATGACTGGTAGGGAATTCCCCGGAATTTAAACTCTTGATGGTAGTAGAGTCACAGACATCCAATCACAATGGTTCCATTGAACTTATTCAGTTAGGTGTTGGCCTACAGTTAGTATTAGTGGTTGTATATATAGTTTATGTATGTGAGTGTATAGATTGGTAAGTATATGTTGTGGGTGCTGGGTTTACTTGGAAGGGTTGAACTTGATGGACTCTGGTCTATTTTCAACGCTACGTAATATTTGTGGTTTCTACACACATAAAATAGAATGATATGGGGAATCTGAAATGTGGTCACCTCCATCTAGTGACATTCATACAAGATTATTACATCATTAATTATGTTCCACTAGTTACTAGTTTTTCTATGTGCTTTTGGTGCCTCCAGTTGCCGCATAATAATTTATTTTCAGGTTACTAAATGTACTGATTTATTACAATTTTGTACAATTTGGATGCACTTATATACATTTTAATTGGATGCTTTTTATTGGCGATAGGATTCATTACATTTTGCAGTTAATGAACTGAAGTACTGGTTTATTTGTATAATAAATATTTTATTCTGGTCATTCATCTTAGATTTTTCCACGAAACATGTATATGAAATATTTCCTTAATTTATCTTTTGGAATATCAGTCTATCCCATTTATTTTTGTGCTCTTCTCCTTGGGACCAGAAGGGGTTGTGGTGGTGAATAGTGATGAGTGAATCTGTTCCGTTTTGCTTTGCTGAAAAATTTGCGAATCTTTCAAAACGGCGAAAAATTCGCGAAACGACGAAAATGTCATGCGCAAAAAATTTTTTTTCTCCCGTGGCTATTCTTTTGTTGCGTGACTATTATTTTGTTGTATGGCTATTCTTTTGTCGCCCGCGACTATTATTTCGTTGCCCGCGACTATTATTTCGTCGCCCGTGGCTATTATTTTGTCATGTGACTATTATTTTGTTGCACAGCTATTCTTTTGTCGCCCGCGGCTATTATTTCGTTGCATGGCTATTCTTTTGTTGCCCGCGACTATTATTTAGTCGCCCGTGGCTATTATTTTGTCGCGCGGCTATTATTTTGTTGCATGGCTATTCTTTTGTCGCCCGCGGCTATTATTTCGTTGCATGGCTATTCTTTTGTTGCCCGCGACTATTATTTCGTCGCCCGTGGCTATTATTTTGTCGCATGGCTATTATTTTGTTGCATGGCTATTCTTTTGTCGCCCGCGGCTATTATTTCGTTGCATGGCTATTCTTTTGTCGCCCGCGGCTATTATTTTGTTGTATGGCTATTCTTTTGTCGCCCGCGACTATTATTTTGTCGTGCGGCTATTATTTTGACGCCTGCGACTATTCTTTTTTGACGCTGGCGACAATTTTTGGACGTGCGCGGCGAATTTTTTCATCCGTTACGCGAACCAATCCACCAATGGCAAAACGCAGAAATTCGCCGCAAATCCATGCCTGCCAAAACATTTTGCCCATCACTAGTGGTGAATTCTTTTTCCGTTCCGTGTAGTTAGAGTTAGGGTAGTGAATATGTATAGCATGTTTCTACAGCTAAATGAAGCTGATTATTGTTTTAGAAGGTGTAGATGAGCTGATTGCTGTAGAGTGTTTTGTTTCTGATACGTTCTAGGTTCTCAGGGAGCTGAGAGGTTTTCGTGATTGTGGAGGTTTCACTGGAAAGCTTTTGCTTCATGAAAGAATTATTGACTAAAATGATTTTGTTCTCTCCTACAATCCTCACGTATGGCTCGATGTCTCTGTGGGCAACTTTTAATTAAAATGTAGATTGTTTCCTGTTCCAACATGCAGATTTATTAAACAAAGATTTTCATTTGTACAATAACACAAATATTATTGAAATGTATTTCAGTAAATCCATTGACTAGTTACTGTATGTAAGTTTTGATTTAGTTTAGTGTTCTTTATTGAAATTACATTAATTACTATTGCCCCATCTGGAATATGCCTTTATAGTCCCAGCTACACCAATATACAGTGAATATTTGGTTTCTGGGGAACATAAAATACATTATGGACTAGAGAGTCGAGATAACAAATGGGAAAAAATCATGTCTTTATAAAGAATGGTCAGTCAATCACATTGATTTGTATTTATCTCAATTAACATGAATACAGAAAACCTCTGTCTCTTTTCAACAAGAGATTTTTCCAGTGTGCACATAAACAATGGAACTGAAACCAGTAAGGGGTTCCTGCTACTGTACATAACAGGGACTAGAGATGTAGCGAACTGTTCGCCGGCGAACTAATTCGCGCAAACATCGGGTGTTCGCGTTCGCGAAAATTCGCGGACTTTTGCCGATGTTCGCCACTTTGGGTTCGCCGCGTTTTTTTTTGGCGCCGCGTTTTTTCGCCTTGGTTTTCCCGCCGCGTTTTTCCGCCGCGTTTTATCGCCTATGCATATACATAGGAATAGCTTGCGTTTTTTTTTTGGCGTTATTTTTTTGCGTTTTTTTTTTTGGCGCTTTTTTTTGGCGTTTTTTTTACAAGTATTTTTCTGAGAAGTTTTTGCCCTTGATCCCCCTCCTGCATGCCACTGTCCAGGTCGTGGCACCCTTTAAACAACTTTAAAATCATTTTTCTGGCCAGAAATGGCTTTTCTAGGTTTTAAAGTTCGCCTTCCCATTGAAGTCTATGGGGTTCGCAAAGTTCGCGAATATTCGCGAGTTTTGGCGAAAGTCCGCGAACGGGTTCGCGAACATTTTTGCGCGGGTTCGCTACATCCCTAACAGGGACATTGCTAGTTTCTTATTCAGGAGATCCAGAGATGTAGCGAACTGTTCGCCGGCGAACTTTTAGCAAAGTTCGCAATTTTGGGTTCGCCTTAGCTGGAGCCAAATTTTGACCTCTCACCCCAGAGCCAGCAGATACATGGCAGCCAATCAGGCAGCTCTCCCTCCTGGACCACCCCCGGACCACTCCCTTCCATATATAAACCGAAGCCCAGCAGCCATTTTACATTCTGCCTGTGTGTGCTTGTTGAGTTAGCATAGGGAGAGAGCTGTGCAGGGGTTTGAGGGACAGTTTAGGTAGCTTTGCTGACTAGAAATATACTTTCTACTGCTCTGTATGTAGCTGCTGGGGACAGCTGTCCTGCTGATCTCATCTGCTGTAACCCAATAGTCCTTGTAAGGACTGCTTTTATTTTCTGATAACTGTTACTCTTCTTTTCATTGTGTACTGCAGCTCCGTCTGTGTGTGTTGGAGACAGGTGTGCTGCTCATAGTAGTGCACTAAGCACCAACCACACATTCACATCATTTTTTTTTATTTGTGTTTTTTTACTTTGCTACTGTAATTTATAGAGCACCTGAGCGATGTTTTTCCACCAGCAATAATATATTCCGTATCCACTACTGCGGCGTTTTGTCTTTGCGTGTGAACCGCCCGTAACCTTTACACGACTTGATTGGCATGTAGACACCGGACGTTTTAAAGCAGTTTATTACACAAGTTTAGAAATATAGTGTGATTTCTGCCCTTTACAGCACAAAACGCAACGCTGTGTCAACAACGTATTTTTCAGAGAAATTTTTGCCCTTGATCCCCCTCCTGCATGTCACTGTCCAGGTCGTGGCACCCTTTAAACAACTTTAAAATCAGTTTTCTGGGCAGAAATGGCTTTTCTAGGTTTTAAAGTTCGCCTTCCCATTGAAGTTTATGGGGTTCGCAAAAGTTCGCACTTTTTGGCGGAAGTTCGCGAACGGGTTTGCAAACTTTTTTTGTGAGGTTCGCTACATCTCTAATTGTTATTAAATGGTCAGAAATGTTCTGGTTAGGAATGCCCTGCTTCAAATCAAAGATGGTGGTGCCTATGGCCACAAGATGATGAGGACTTGGGCTCAATGCCCATATATAGAATTTTATCCCAAACTACAGGTTGTGCTCTGAATTGATAGTTCTGACTGCTTTACTGGATTCTGACCTCTTGGCTTGTTTCTGACCCTGCTGTTTCACTGCCTGAATTGGCCTGTGCCTGGAATATAACTCAAGGACCCCAACCGTCGGGTCGTGGGCTGTTGTGCATTGGGCCGCCTCTGACCTCTGATCCCGGCTGTGGTGGATATGCATCGCGCCGATGATGCTGCGAACGAAGTGCCGCGAGCATAAAGGCGCGTTGTGTAAATAATGATACAAATTACTTTTTTATATAAAATAATTACATTTACATTATATGTGTAATAATGATATACTATGCACTGACCTGTTTATTGTGTTTTATTATGAGCCTAAAATGTGCGTCCCCATCCCCCCCCCCGCCGGTCCTTGGAAAAATTGTACTGATTGAAATCGGTCCTTGGTGCAAAAAAGGTTGGGGATCACTGATTTAAACCGTGTGATACCTTGTGATGGGTAAAATAATTCACCAGGCATGGATTTGTGGTATATTTCTGCGTTTCGCCATTGGCGGATTATTCCGCGAAATGGGCGACAAAAATTCACTGCTTAAAAATTTGCATTGTTGCCCCTGTCAAAAAAAATTGTAAAAAATGACGTGCGTAAAAAAAAAAATTTGTTGCGTGCGTTGTTTTCTTGATGCGCAACGTTTTCGTCATTTTGCTTTGACGAAGCAAAATGGGACAGATTCGCTCATCAATAGTGATATCATTTTTTTGATTATTAGTTAAGCTGAACTCAAGCTTCCGCCTTGGTCCTGACCACAAATCTGTTAACATCTGTTACATACTGTATGGACAGTGTGTATATGGATGTAGTTTTGATAAAGGCAAAGGCAAGGTAAAGAAAGTTCCATATTCAGGCTTTATTTCGTGAAGGAATACTACATATTTAGATTAATAAAACTAATCAAAACCTCATGTAGTCACAGAACTATAGAATATCCTTATGCAGAATGCTGGAAGTTGCAATTTTACCATTGGTGACCAGAAGGCCATTGGATGATATAATCCTAAACACCACTTGACTTGTGATGGGAGAAATTGGACCATTTTGTCTTGCCAAAAAAATTGTAGAAACAGTGAAGTTTTGTCAAAATGCTTCTGAGTTTATGGGAAGGTGAAATTACATTGCGGTTAAGGTGTTTGTTAGCATATTGACTCCCCTACCTTGTTAGAGAAGATCCTTTCCACTAAGCTACAACTGTACATCAAAGAAAAAAAAGATTCTTTTTTGGCAATATCTTTCAAACACAGCGCCCAGACAGCTCCTTTGTAGCGATGGGCGCAATGTTTCGTCAGGCATGGATTTGCGGCACGTCCAAAAAATGTCGCCTGCGTCAAAATAATAGACGCGGGCGACGGAATAATAGCCGTGTGACAAAATAATAGCCGCGCGACAAAAGAATAGCCGCGGGCGACAATTTTTTTTTTGATGTGCGACATTTTCGCTGTTTCGCGAATTTTCCGCCGTTTCAAAAGATTCGCAAATTTTTCGGTGAAGCGAAACGGGACAGATTCGCTCATTACTACTCCTTAGATAGACAGGGATTGGGCTAGGGATGTGGGTTGGTTGATGTGGAAGACATAGGGTGGACAATAACAATGTTAAAATAGAGTTTTTTCTGCTTATTCTTTCTGGTGAAACAAAACGCATGGGAAAATCACAATTACCTTCTAATTTTTTGTTGAAGTAGACTGGTCTAGAACTAAACTGTAGCCAACCAGGACAATAAAATATCCACAATGAAGCTGTTGTTGTACAAACATTAATAAAATCAACCTGTATGTTAGTTTATTAGCACATTTTTTCGCCAGACATGGATTTGCAATGAATTCCTGCATTTCGCCATTGGAGAATGGTTTTGCAAAACTGTGCAGCATAAAAAAGTTGCTGCGTATTAAAAAAAAGTTGTGGTTGCATCAAAATACAGTAGGTGCAGCCGCAGCAAAATGGGCATAGTCGTGTCAAAATGGGTGTGGTTGAGACACAATTGTCGTGGTCACGTCAAAAAAAGTTGTGATCTACAAAATAGTCGTGGGACACCCGTGTCTCGTTAATTTTTTACTGTTTAACGTTCATTTTACAAATTTTTCAGCGAAGTGAAACTGGACAGATTCGCTCATCTCTATTGTTTCTATCCAAAAAAGTTCATATATCGGTCTTCTCTTGTGATGAGCGAATTTTTTTTCCAGGCATGGATTTGGTCGAGACACAATTGTCGTGCTCACATTAAAATAGTCGCTGCCACATCAAAAAAAGTTGCGACCTACAAAATCCGCGTTTCGTCAGTTTTTCATAGTTTTTCTGACATTCCACAAATTTTTAGACGAAGCAAAAGTGGACAGATGCGCTCATCACTATTGTTTATGTCCAAAAAAGTTCATATATCGGTTGTCACAATCTCCCTGAGGAGACGCCGTGGAGTACCAGGAAGGTGGGAGCCTGAAGACTGGGTAACCCGGAGTGTAACCATAAGTCACAGAACTGGTGTCAGAGGCCATGATGATAATGAAGAACTTTAGTACTAGTGACATAACAGTGCACACAATGGAAATACACACTGCATATATAACACGGCAGGCAGAGGCAGAATCCAAACAGGCAAAAGGTCAGGGCAAGCGGCAGTCAAGCGACGTCAAGGACAGGCCAAGGTCAAAACCGGGAAATCAAGGCAGAACTAGGAATGGCTCAGGAACAAGGCAGAAGGCAGGATCAGGACACGGAACTGGAGCTTGGAACCAGCGAGAACAAGAACAGACACAGGGAACACGAAGGCAGGGTCACGAGAAACAATTAATGACCAAGCAAGGGGCAATGGTCAGGGAAAGGCTTATAAAGGGTGAAGATTAGGAGATGGGAAACACATGAGGTTAATGAGGTGGGCGGAGGAAAGGGAGCAGACAGAAAGTAGGAGACAGACAAGAGAAGAAACAGACAGAGCCCAAAATGCCTCCAGTGGCTATAGAGGCAAATGCATGCCGTCAGGAACACCCCAAGTGGTGTTCAAATCCCAGCTGATCCTGACATCGGTCTTCTCTAGTGATAAGCGAAATTTTTTGCCAGATATGGATCTTCTGTGAAATTCCGCATTTTCGCATGTATAAAAGCAGTGATTGCGTCAAAAAAATATGTGTGCACGATAGCCGGGTTTCACAAATTTTTCTCCCTTTTGCAAATTTTTTCACAGTTTTGCGCATTTTTCAGCAAAGCACAAAGGGACAGGTCTGAACTGGTCTTTTGATTATTTTACAGAGCAATAGTCAAAAAAATACAAATAAAATCACATATAAAGATATATTTTTGAACAAATTTAACACACTATCAACGTGTTCTCTGAAACTTTTTATTTTTTTCATTTGAAAAGTTGCTTTTTAGTTGCGACTAACTTTTTCGCCAAGCGTAATATTTTGTTCTTGGCTTGTGTGTACCAGCTCTAAGCTCTACTCGTAGATTTGATTTTAGATTTGGTTTTCCAATTATTTCAGCCAGATTTAATCTTCACCTTCCTCATACTGTGCATCTAGGTGTGCTATACAACTTTGTTTTTGTTTTTCTTCTTTTTTTTTCTGTTTTCAGTAATAGATTGTTTGATCCTCTGAGTAATACAAGATTACTCGGCTATAAATGTTGGGTTAACGCAGTGTTCTTTATGTGAATTTATTTAGGTGTCTGTTAGAACAGGGAAAAAAGTTTCCAATTAATTACAAATTCACGGCAGCGATGTATCACTCAGCAACAAGCACTAGAATACATAACAAAAGTTCACGTACAATATATCACCTTTAAACTGTTCATTTAATTTCGAGATTACAAACAGGCTATTAGACCCCAAGATATTCTGAGTTTTAAGTTAGAGAAAAAAAATCCAACAGAGGTTTAAATCTAAGAAAATCAATTAAACTTGGACTCAAAGTATCTTTTTGACATTGAATATTTATTAAATATTGATCCCCACACAGGATTTGATTGATTACCCGAGCACTTTCATTCCTCCTTGGTTTCATTTTGTTGAACTTTTGTTCCTCTGCAATAATGAAAAAGGAAAAAAGTTGCACTCTCTGCGGCATTTCAACAAATGAACACAGTCTTAGTAAAACCCTTGCATATTATGTGATATAATGATTATGGCAAAGCTAAGTTTATATTTTTTAGCAGTAATGAAAAAAACAGGCCAATTTTTCTATCCTGAAAAACTCTAAAAACTGCAGAAAAATGTGTGACAGAAAAGTTTGCCTAAATATTGTTTTTTTTAATATTTCTCTCCCTTTTTTTCCCCCAGGGCATAAAACTGCATTTTTACTGATGGGCCTTTTCTCTGTAATAATAAAACAGTACCTGTACTTGATCCCAACTAAGATATAATTACCCCTTATTGGGGCAGAACAGCCCTATTGGGTTTATTTAATGGTTAAATGATTCCCTTTTCTCTGTAATAATAAAACAGTACCTGTACTTGATCCCAACTAAGATATAATTACCCCTTATTGGGGGCAGAACAGTCCTATTGGGTTTATTTCATGGTTAAATGATTCCCTTTTCTCTGTAATAATAAAACAGTACCTGTACTTGATCCCAACTAAGATATAATTACCCCTTATTGGGGGCAGAACAGCCCTATTGGGTTTATTTAATGGTTAAATGATTCCCTTTTCTCTGTAATAATAAAACAGTACCTGTACTTGATCCCAACTAAGATATAATTACCCCTTATTGGGGGCAGAACAGTCCTATTGGGTTTATTTCATGGTTAAATGATTCCCTTTTCTCTGTAATAATAAAACAGTACCTGTACTTGATCCCAACTAAGATATAATTACCCCTTATTGGGGGCAGAACAGCCCTATTGGGTTTATTTAATGGTTAAATGATTCCCCTTTCTCTGTAATAATAAAACAGTACCTGTACTTGATCCCAACTAAGATATAATTACCCCTTATTGGGGGCAGAACAGCCCTATTGGGTTTATTTAATGGTTAAATGATTCCCCTTTCTCTGTAATAATAAAACAGTACCTGTACTTGATCCCAACTAAGATATAATTACCCCTTATTGGGGGCAGAACAGCCCTATTGGGTTTATTTAATGGTTAAATGATTCCCCTTTCTCTGTAATAATAAAACAGTACCTGTACTTGATCCCAACTAAGATATAATTACCCCTTATTGGGGGCAGAACAGTCCTATTGGGCTTATTTCATGGTTAAATGATTCCCTTTTCTCTGTAATAATAAAACAGTACCTGTACTTGATCCCAACTAAGATATAAATAATCCTTATTGGAGGCAAAACAAACCTATTGGGTTTAATTAATGTTTTATTGATTTTGTAGTATTTATAAGGTATAGGGATCCAAATTATGGAAATACCCTTTATCCGGAATACCTTTGGTCCCGAGCATTCTGGATAACAGGTCTTATACCTGTATCATCTAATATACAGGGCTGTTGTATTATTACAGAGAGAAGTCACTACAAAAAGAGTGAAAATAAAAATGAATTCAAGCTTATTTGAAACCTGGGGGGTAAAATAATCTTGGCAGATAAATTATTCCCATCTCTTCTTTTCAAAGTGGAAACAGTTATGTTATTGCATTAGTTCTGTCCCGACGCCGAAGGCCATTCCTGTGTTACATGACTGTATGCACTGTGACATGAACAGCTAAACTGTCACATCTAACAAAGCCTTTCTCTCACATAAATCTTTCAAAACTGTCTGTTTGATGCTCAGGGGGGCTTTTTTCCCCATCCCACTACTTTATAACTATTATTAGAAATCAGTATTATCAGGCAGGGCACAAGAAGGGGCTGGGAGTCCTGTCATAAAATGTAACTATGACATTAACAGCAGCGATGTCCCATCCCATTAACGCCTTTCATTTCACTCACTGTCATCAAAGGTCTAACAAAGCCATTTCTTGCCTGTATTGCCTCACTTTCTGTATAAATGGCTTCTGGAATTGCTATTTTTATTATTTTAGTTAGGAAAAACATGGGGGGGCTCTGGCTGTTCCAGGGAATTGCAATAGAATTCAGAATTTCAACGCCGTCCTAATGCCAGGAGGTAGCCACCAACCAGGATGGTTTTATCTATCCTATTGAGTTGTGAATCATCCCTGAAAGCATATCATAGTATGTTCATGCATTTAGTTTCACACTAAAAAACTTTCCACAGCAAGAAAGGGGATAAAACACATCCCTTGACTCCAATGCATGTGGGAAAAACACATTGGGGTCATTAATAAGCACTGGGCAAATTTACACCTTGGCAGTAAGCCATGACAACCAGTTAGATGTTTATTTTCATTGTTCAACGTGCAGTTGGCTGGAAAAAGCTAATGGGTTGCTATGGGTTACTGCCCAGGTGCAAACTTGCCCAGTGTTTATAAATGATCCCTATTGACTCCAATGCTTTTTGGCAGAAGAAAAAATGTGCATGATGTCCAACGCGTTTGGCGACATTTGCGAAATTTTCTATGGTTTTACAATTTTGCGGCTAAGTGAAATGGGACAGTTTTGCTCATTGTTAGTGAAAAGGTATTTTGATGTATTTTTTTTACCAAGCTATAATAGTTATTACCACTCATACTTTCTGATTTACAAGATAATTCCTGATTGTAACTCTTCATTACAGCAACAAAAAAGGGCTTTTCCTTAATCATAAAGCCTTGTATTAACCTTTAGTTAGTTAATATAATATAATAGGTAACATTACCTGATTTGAACTGTGACTGCCTTATCAGCAACAGTCGCAATAAACTTGCAAGGACTTGCCCTGCTTGTACCTGTTTTGAGTGCTAGTGCTTATTCTTGTCTATGATTATCTGCAACTGCCACCTTGAAGCTAGAAGTGACATCATCAGAAAGGAGGGGTTAAAAAAGCCAGAAAAAATGAGTAAAATTTGCTTATGTTAAGTCCTGTGAACCCCAGACCTGATGATTCATTAAGCCACACCCATACCCATATCCACAAGTCCTACTAACGATCCACAAAATACCTACTTTTTTGCAGGTTTTTGGTGGCCTTTACCCTTGACCATTATCTCTCTATATATTTTGCTACAATGCTAAATAATTTTTATATAAGTTGGTGACACACACCCTCACACATAGGGATACAGTGGATAGCCATCTTTTTAAAACAAATATGCCCCCCCCCCATGTTAGTTCCCTCCTCCAACAAATGGGAACAAAAATATGCAACTTTCATGTCAGAATAATGTAAGAACATTTCATGTAACCAGGATAGTGACTGGGTAGAAGAATGGGAGTAAAAAGACAGCCCTGCTTGTGTCATGTGACCTTCTCATTCACTTGGAAACTTCCTGTGAGGGTGCGGTCAAGAGCCTTGAAACCCAATGGAGACTGATGCCTCTGGCAGACAGATCCCAGGTTGAGGCAAGGGGGCCCAGGGAAAAAAGAACTAGCAAGTAGTGATGGACGAAATGTTTCGTCAGGCATGGATTCGCAGCGAATATCCGTGTTTCGCCATTGGTGTATTGTTTCGCAAAACAGATGAAAAAATTTGCCGCGGAAAAATTCGCCGCCCGTCCAAAAATTGTTACCAGCGTCAAAAAAGAATAGTTGCGGGCGTCAAAAGAATAGCCGCACAACGAAATAATAGCCACGGGCAACAAAATAATAGCCGTGCGACAAAATAATGGCCGTGGGCAACAAAATAATAGCCATGCGACTAAATAATAGCCGCGGGCGACAAAATAATAGCCATGCGACTAAATAATAGCTGCGGGCGACAAATTTTTTTTGCCGCACAACATTTTCGGCGTTTCATGAATTTTCGCGTATGTTTTGAAAGATTCGCAAATTTTTCGGCGAAGCGAAACGGAACAGATTCGCTCATCACTACTAGCAAGTAGTGATGAGTGCATTTTTACTGCAGGCATGGATTCAAATCGAAATTCCGCATTTCACCATCTGTGAATTTTTTTTTGTGAAACTGTGGCAAAAATTTGCTGTGAAAAAAAAAAACAGATGAGGCAAAACAATTACCAAAAAAACCCACTAAAACTAAAAAGTTGACAATAAAAAAAATGTTGCTGAGACAAAAGTCACAGCAAAAAAAAAATAAACAAAAACACCCGTTGCTTTAAGGCATTTGGAGTAAGAAATGCTGCACGCGTAAAAAATGTTGTGCACATAAAAACTGTCACACGTAAGAAAAGTCGCTTATTGACCTCCATGGGTTTCGCGCATTTTTTTAGCACTTTTGCAATTTTTTTTTGGCGAAAACATATTTAGGGGCCTTTAGGTCCTTTGAAAAGTGCAAGTCAGTCCAATAACCTGTGAGTAATCTCCACGTTCAAGTACTCAGGGCAGAATTCTTCATTGGTAGTGTGGGGAGGCAAGTCCCTGCCCCACAGAGCTTACAATCTGGGTAATTGACAGACACCAGTAGGAGGGTAATAAGTACTGCAGGTTACAGCAGTTATCATTGCCTCATAGGTGCCCCCGGTTCCCCCTAATATTTTATGTCTTTTTAGATCCCTGCTTGCACTCAAAATTGTACTTCAAGGGTTTTAAAGGAGACATATTGGATAAATGGGAAAAACCCCAATTTTTTAGGCAACTATGAATAATATACGGTGCTGGTTCCACTTTGGGCTAAACATTAATCCTATCTGTAACAATGGCCCCTTTATTGGAGCTCCCTATAGATCCTACCACTTCTCTGTCAGTGTTTCTAATGAAGGGTGGGTGTGTCCTAATGGTCCCAGAAGCACAGTAGGAGGGGTTAGCCAATCACAGCCTTGCACCTACACAAGCAAAGACAGGCTTCAGTTCCCTATGAGGTCAGCCTAGCTGCTGATTGGTTCCTATCCTACAGTGCAGCCAGCCCCCCTGCACATCCAGAGAATTCAGCAGCAGGAAGTGGAACAGATGGGCGGGGCTAGTGGGGTTTTGGGGGGATTTCTCAATAAATCAGACCGAAACACAACTTTTTTAAGCACAATCCTTCTATATTTGGAGGAGTATAATTTACTGGTACATTCATAATTTATTAAATAAACCTCTGATTATTATTTTGCAATACTTCTCAACTGTGTGTGAAAATTCTGTGTGTTGCCTGTTTAATAATTATTATATGATATGTCCCCTTTAATGAAAAGCTAGTGTG
The DNA here is from genome assembly GCF_000004195.4 of Xenopus tropicalis. Classification (NCBI taxonomy): domain Eukaryota; kingdom Metazoa; phylum Chordata; class Amphibia; order Anura; family Pipidae; genus Xenopus; species Xenopus tropicalis. Next base: position 144,394,637 of record NC_030681.2, read on the forward strand.
ATACATTCTATTTAGTGATGAGTGAATCTGTCCCGTTTAACCATTAAATTCGCGAAACGGCAAGAAAATTCGCGAAAACTGTGTAAATTTCGCGAAACGCAATTGTGGCTCAATTTTTTGTCGCCCGCATCTTTTTTTGCTGCCTGCGTCAAATTTTTTTTTGTCGCCCGCGCTTTTTGATGCAACCGCGAATTTGTCCGCAGCAAATTTTCACCAAAGTTTTGTGAAACCATTCGCCAATGGCGAAATGCGGAAACTTGCTGCAAATCCACGCCTGGCGAAAAAATGTGCTTATCACTAATTCTAAATAATATTTCCATGTTTGGCACATATCCCACATTATCCTTCAAGCTTTCTGCTATAGCAGGGATCTAAATCCACCGTATCCGGCACCAAGTTAACGGCATTCCTAGCGGGGCAAAGTTTTGGATCAACTTCTGACTTTCAAATCTGTTTACCACAATGTGTTTGTCAACCAAACCCAAGTTCCAGAGGGTTCGACATCTGTGGGCAGTGAGGCAAGAAATATGGAATGTTCTGTTGCGCAGGCAAATCATTACCCTGAATTAAAAAACAATATGTAGATTTGCAGGGGCACGGTTCATTTAGCGCAGATCTCACCTGGAAGACTATAATCTGTGCACAAGCAGATGGTGCTGGCGTGAGTTTGCTTCATAACAGGAGGACCAAAAAAATATGCCCACATCATAATTTTCAAGAGCAAAACAAAGAAATAACTTTAAAAGAGATCCTACTGGCTGATCAGGAACTGGAAATCAACGGGTTAATAAATGCTTCAAAATTACCAAAGGTCTGAAAGGTGACAATGCAATAAAGTCCCCAGTTTTGTAGTTAACTATTTACATTATTGTTCTATAGAAAAGTATTTCAGAATTGAAATGTGGGGCTTCCTTTTAAATATTCTTGACTAAAACCCTTGCTCCCATGAAAAGCAAGAGCTAGGAATTAGTGATGGGCAAAATGTTTCGCCAGGCATGGATTCGTGGCGAATTGGCGCGTTTCGCCATTGGCACGTTGTTTCGCGAAACGGATGAAAAAATTTGCTGGGGAAAAATTCGCTGCACGTCCAAAAATTGTCGCGGGCGTCAAAAGAATAGCCGTGTGACAAATAATAGCCGCGGGCGACAAAATAATAGTCGTGTGACAAAACATTAGCCGAGCGACAAAATAATAGCCGCGGGCGACAAAAGAATAGCCGTGTGACAAAATAATAGCCGTGTGACAAAATAATAGCCGTGTGACAAAACATTAGCCGAGTGACAAAAGAATAGCCACGGGCGACAAAAGAATAGCCGTGTGACAAAATAATAGCCACGCGCCAAAATAATAGCCGTGCGACAAAATAATAGCCGTGTGACAAAACATTAGCTGAGCGACAAAATAATAGCCGCGGGCGACAAAAGAATAGCCGTGTGACAAAATAATAGCCGCGCGCCAAAATAATAGCCGTGCGACAAAATAATAGCTGTGTGACAAAACATTAGCCGAGTGACAAAATAATAGCCACGGGCGACAAAAGAATAGCCGTGTGACAAAATAATAGCTGCGCGCCAAAATAATAGCCGTGCGACAAAATAATAGCCATGTGACAAAACATTAGCCGAGTGACAAAATAATAGCCACAGGCGACAAAAGAATAGCCGTGTGACAAAATAATAGCCGCGCGCCAAAATAATAGCCGTGCGACAAAATAATAGCCGTGTGACAAAACATTAGCTGAGCGACAAAATAATAGCCGCGGGAGACAATTTTTTTTGCTGCACAACATTTTTGCCGTTTCGCAAATTTTTCGCCGTTTCGCGGATCTTTTGAAAGATTCGCAAATTTTTCAGTGAATCAAAACGGAACAGATTCCCTCATCACTACTAAGAATGAATAGGGGCATTTACAGAGACCCCAAAGGGGCACTAATGCAGCATTTTCAGCTGCTCTGTATTCATAGGGTGCAGGTTAGCCTCCTACCTGTTACCTGAATTACGCATTATTCAAGCTTGCAAGTTATGGGGCGCCAGTGGGCTCAAACTAGAGATCTGTAGCGGGTCAGGTACCGTGGAATACTCGTAAAACGATTAGATTTTGGGTAGGAAATCCCTAATTAGCTGGCAGGCAGTTCATAGTTACCCTGCCTGAGTATCTGGGTAATGTGCATATCTAAGCCCTCCTACGAAGGATCAAATTACCTTTTTTATTTTTATTTTTTTTAACTCAGTTGATCCACCTCCGGAGTAAAATCACTCCTGGTCCATAGTGATGTCACTTCTGGTTCCATGGGTCCCAGGTCAGATGGTAAATAAACTAATTGCAGGAGGGTTCAGGTACCGAGCCATGGTAGTGGGGTGGAGGGTAATGTAATAAAAGACACTAAGGGGCCCATTTACTAACCACTGATTTATTTTTTAAATTCAAATCAAATTTTTAGTGCAAAAAGTTGCAGACAAAACGCTTTGACTTTCCCCGAGATTTACTATGTGTCTAAACAGCTAAAATTCTGAATTTGACAATTCGCTCGGTTAAACTTGCAGTGTTCATGTAGAAGTCAATGGGATAGACCCTTTCCTTGAAGTTCTTTCTTTTGTCTCGAAATTTTCGAGATTTAGCTGGGTTTGGTCCGAAAACTCGACTTTTCCGAATTGTCACAGCACACAGTTCGATAAAGTTTGGATTTTTGTGCCGACAATTTGAGTTTTTTATGCCTTTTCTCACAGCAAGTTTTCCTTGTGACTTTTTTTAGTAAATATTCGGGAAAACAAATTTAGTCGAATTTTAAACTCAAATGAAATTTTTACAAAACGCTTCAAAATACTTCAAATTTTCCCGAGATTTACGATGCATCTAAACAGCTAAAAATCTGAATCTGACAATTCGCTAGGTTAAACTTGCAGTGTTCATGTAGAAGTCAATGGCAAAGGCCCCTTCCCTTTCCTTGAAGGTCTTTCTTTTGTCTCGAAACTTTCGAGATTTAGCTGGGTTTGGTCCGAAAACTCGACTTTTCCGAATTGTCACAGCACACAGTTCGATAAAGTTTGGATTTTTGTGCCGACAATTTGAGTTTTTTATGCCTTTTCTCACAGCAAGTTTTCATTGTGACTTTTTTTATTAAATATTCGGGAAAACAAATTTAGTAAATTTTAAACTCGAATTAAATTTTTAGTGCAAAAAGACAGAACGCTTAGGGGCACATTTACTAACCCACGAACGGGTCGAAATGAGTCCGATTGCGTTTTTTTCTTAATGATCGGTATTTTGCGATTTTTTCGTATTTTTAGCGATTTTTTCGGCGTCTTTACGAATTTTTCGTTACCAATATGATTTTTGCGTAAAAACGCGAGTTTTTCGTAGCCATTACAAAGTTGCGTAAAATCTGGCGATTTTTCGTAGCGTTAAAACTTGCGTAAAAAGTTGCGCTTTTTTCGTAGCGTTAAAACTTACGCGAAACTTCGCAACTTTTAAGTTTTAACGCTACGAAAAAGGCGCAACTTTTCGCGTAAGTTTTAACGCTACGAAAAAATCGGGCGATTTTACGCAACTTTCGTAATGGCTACGAAAAACTCGCGTTTTTACGCAAAAATCGTATTGGTAACGAAAAATTCGTAAAGACGCCAAAAAATCGCAAAAAATACGAAAAAGTCGCAAAATGTTAGTTTTCAAGTCGGAACTTTTCCAATTCGGGTCGGATTCGTGGGTTAGTAAATCAGCCCCAGACTTTTCTCGAGATTTACTATGCGCCTAAACAGCTAAAAATCTGAATTTGACAATGCTTTAGGTTAAACTTGCCGAGTTCATGTAGAAGTCTATGGCAAGGGCCCCTTCCATTTTGCTGGGTTTGGTCCGAAAACTTGACTTTTTCCGAATTCGAGTTTTTTATGAACTTTCTTATAGCAACTTTTCCTTGTGACTTTTTTTATTAAATATTCTGGAAAACGAGTTTTGTTGAATTGGAAAATGAAAAAATTGAGTTTTTGTAAATAGGTCCCTAAATTTGCCCAGGTGCAGTAACCCATAGCAACTAATAAGATGTTTGCTTTTAAACAGGTGATCAATAAATGCTACCTGCTGATTAGTTGCTATTGGTTACTCCTCCTGGGCAAACTTTGTGCCTTTTATGACCCCCAAATTGTCTTATTCCCAGATTCCTAAATTAATTTTGCAGTGGGGCTCGGAAACTTCTAGTTCCCTCCCCGAATCAGTCGTGCTGGCTGATACATTATATAGCTTTAAGAAGGGGCTGGATGGATTCTTAGCGAGTGAGGGAATACAGGGTTATGGGAGATAGCTCTTAGTACAAGTGAGGGAATACAGGGGTATGGGGAGATAGCTCTCAGTACAAGTGAGGGAATACAGGGGTAGGGGAGATAGCTCTCAGTACAAGTGAGGGAATACAGGGGTAGGGGGGATAGCTCTCAGTACAAGTGAGGGAATACAGGGGTAGGGGAGATAGCTCTCAGTACAAGTGAGGGAATACAGGGGTAGGGGGGATAGCTCTCAGTACAAGTGAGGGAACACAGGGGTAGGGGAGATAGCTCTCAGTACAAGTGAGGGAATACAGGGGTAGGGGGATAGCTCTCAGTACAAGTGAGGGAATACAGGGGTAGGGGGGATAGCTCTCAGTACAAGTGAGGGAATACAGGGGTAGGGGGGATAGCTCTCAGTACAAGTGAGGGAATACAGGGTTATGGGAGATAGCTCTTAGTACAAGTGAGGGAATACAGGGTTATGGGAGATTGCTCTCAGTACAAGTGAGGGAATACAGGGGTAGGGGAGATAACTCTCAGTACAAGTGAGGGAATCAAGGGGTATGGGGAGATAGCTCTCAGTACAAGTGAGGGAATACAGGGGTAGGGGAGATAGCTCTCAGTACAAGTGAGGGAATACAGGGGTATGGGAGATAGCTCTCAGTACAAGTGAGGGAATACAGGGGTAGGGGAGATAGCTCTCAGTACAAGTGAGGGAATACAGGGGTATGGGAGATAGCTCTCAGTACAAGTGAGGGAATACAGGGTTATGGGAGATAGCTCTCAGTACAAGTGAGGGAATACAGGGGTAGGGGGGATAGCTCTCAGTACAAGTGAGGGAATACAGGGGTATGGGAGATAGCTCTCAGTACAAGTGAGGGAATACAGGGGTAGGGGAGATAGCTCTCAGTACAAGTGAGGGAATACAGGGGTATGGGAGATAGCTCTCAGTACAAGTGAGGGAATACAGGGGTAGGGGGGATAGCTCTCAGTACAAGTGAGGGAATACAGGGTTATGGGAGATTGCTCTCAGTACAAGTGAGGGAATACAGGGGTAGGGGAGATAACTCTCAGTACAAGTGAGGGAATCAAGGGGTATGGGGAGATAGCTCTCAGTACAAGTGAGGGAATACAGGGGTAGGGGAGATTGCTCTCAGTACAAGTGAGGGAATACAGGGGTAGGGGAGATAGCTCTCAGTACAAGTGAGGGAATACAGGGGTAGGGGAGATAGCTCTCAGTACAAGTGAGGGAATACAGGGGTATGGGAGATAGCTCTCAGTACAAGTGAGGGAATACAGGGGTAGGGGGGATAGCTCTCAGTACAAGTGAGGGAATACAGGGGTATGGGAGATAGCTCTCAGTACAAGTGAGGGAATACAGGGGTAGGGGAGATAGCTCTCAGTACAAGTGAGGGAATACAGGGGTATGGGAGATAGCTCTCAGTACAAGTGAGGGAATACAGGGGTAGGGGGGATAGCTCTCAGTACAAGTGAGGGAATACAGGGGTATGGGAGATAGCTCTCAGTACAAGTGAGGGAATACAGGGGTAGGGGAGATAGCTCTCAGTACAAGTGAGGGAATACAGGGGTAGGGGAGATAGCTCTCAGTACAAGTGAGGGAATACAGGGGTAGGGGAGATAGCTCTCAGTACAAGTGAGGGAATACAGGGGTAGGGGGGATAGCTCTCAGTACAATTGAGGGAATACAGGGGTAGGGGAGATAGCTCTCAGTACAAGTGAGGGAATACAGGGGTAGGGGGATAGCTCTCAGTACAAGTGAGGGAATACAGGGGTAGGGGGGATAGCTCTCAGTACAAGTGAGGGAATACAGGGGTAGGGGGGATAGCTCTCAGTACAAGTGAGGGAATACAGGGTTATGGGAGATAGCTCTTAGTACAAGTGAGGGAATACAGGGTTATGGGAGATTGCTCTCAGTACAAGTGAGGGAATACAGGGGTAGGGGAGATAACTCTCAGTACAAGTGAGGGAATCAAGGGGTATGGGGAGATAGCTCTCAGTACAAGTGAGGGAATACAGGGGTAGGGGAGATAGCTCTCAGTACAAGTGAGGGAATACAGGGGTATGGGAGATAGCTCTCAGTACAAGTGAGGGAATACAGGGTTATGGGAGATAGCTCTCAGTACAAGTGAGGGAATACAGGGGTAGGGGGGATAGCTCTCAGTACAAGTGAGGGAATACAGGGGTATGGGAGATAGCTCTCAGTACAAGTGAGGGAATACAGGGGTAGGGGAGATAGCTCTCAGTACAAGTGAGGGAATACAGGGGTATGGGAGATAGCTCTCAGTACAAGTGAGGGAATACAGGGGTAGGGGGGATAGCTCTCAGTACAAGTGAGGGAATACAGGGTTATGGGAGATTGCTCTCAGTACAAGTGAGGGAATACAGGGGTAGGGGAGATAACTCTCAGTACAAGTGAGGGAATCAAGGGGTATGGGGAGATAGCTCTCAGTACAAGTGAGGGAATACAGGGGTAGGGGAGATTGCTCTCAGTACAAGTGAGGGAATACAGGGGTAGGGGAGATAGCTCTCAGTACAAGTGAGGGAATACAGGGGTAGGGGAGATAGCTCTCAGTACAAGTGAGGGAATACAGGGGTATGGGAGATAGCTCTCAGTACAAGTGAGGGAATACAGGGGTAGGGGGGATAGCTCTCAGTACAAGTGAGGGAATACAGGGGTATGGGAGATAGCTCTCAGTACAAGTGAGGGAATACAGGGGTAGGGGAGATAGCTCTCAGTACAAGTGAGGGAATACAGGGGTAGGGGAGATAGCTCTCAGTACAAGTGAGGGAATACAGGGGTAGGGGAGATAGCTCTCAGTACAAGTGAGGGAATACAGGGGTAGGGGGGATAGCTCTCAGTACAATTGAGGGAATACAGGGGTAGGGGAGATAGCTCTCAGTACAAGTGAGGGAATACAGGGGTAGGGGAGATAGCTCTCAGTACAAGTGAGGGAATACAGGGGTAGGGGGGATAGCTCTCAGTACAAGTGAGGGAATACAGGGGTAGGGGGGATAGCTCTCAGTACAAGTGAGGGAATACAGGGGTAGGGGGGATAGCTCTCAGTACAAGTGAGGGAATACAGGGGTATGGGAGATAGCTCTCAGTACAAGTGAGGGAATACAGGGGTAGGGGAGATAGCTCTCAGTACAAGTGAGGGAATACAGGGGTAGGGGAGATAGCTCTCAGTACAAGTGAGGGAATACAGGGGTAGGGGGGATAGCTCTCAGTACAAGTGAGGGAATACAGGGGTAGGGGAGATAGCTCTCAGTACAAGTGAGGGAATACAGGGGTATGGGAGATAGCTCTCAGTACAAGTGAGGGAATACAGGGGTAGGGGAGATAGCTCTCAGTACAAGTGAGGGAATACAGGGGTAGGGGAGATAGCTCTCAGTACAAGTGAGGGAATACAGGGGTATGGGAGATAGCTCTCAGTACAAGTGAGGGAATACAGGGGTAGGGGAGATAGCTCTCAGTACAAGTGAGGGAATACAGGGGTAGGGGGGATAGCTCTCAGTACAAGTGAGGGAATACAGGGTTAGGGGGGATAGCTCTCAGTACAAGTGAGGGAATACAGGGGTAGGGGAGATAGCTCTCAGTACAAGTGAGGGAATACAGGGGTATGGGAGATAGCTCTCAGTACAAGTGAGGGAATACAGGGGTATGGGAGATAGCTCTCAGTACAAGTGAGGGAATACAGGGGTAGGGGGGATAGCTCTCAGTACAAGTGAGGGAATACAGGGTTAGGGGGGATAGCTCTCAGTACAAGTGAGGGAATACAGGGGTAGGGGAGATAGCTCTCAGTACAAGTGAGGGAATACAGGGGTATGGGAGATAGCTCTCAGTACAAGTGAGGGAATACAGGGGTATGGGAGATAGCTCTCAGTACAAGTGAGGGAATACAGGGGTAGGGGAGATAGCTCTCAGTACAAGTGAGGGAATACAGGGGTATGGGAGATAGCTCTCAGTACAAGTGAGGGAATACAGGGGTAGGGGGGATAGCTCTCAGTACAAGTGAGGGAATACAGGGGTAGGGGGGATAGCTCTCAGTACAAGTGAGGGAATACAGGGGTATGGGAGATAGCTCTTAGTACAAGTGAGGGAATACAGGGGTAGGGGGGATAGCTCTCAGTACAAGTGAGGGAATACAGGGGTAGGGGGATAGCTCTCAGTACAAGTGAGGGAATACAGGGTTATGGGAGATAGCTCTCAGTACAAGTGAGGGAATACAGGGGTATGGGAGATAGCTCTCAGTACAAGTGAGGGAATACAGGGGTAGGGGAGATAGCTCTCAGTACAAGTGAGGGAATACAGGGGTAGGGGGGATAGCTCTCAGTACAAGTGAGGGAATACAGGGGTAGGGGGGATAGCTCTCAGTACAAGTGAGGGAATACAGGGGTAGGGGGGATAGCTCTCAGTACAAGTGAGGGAATACAGGGGTAGGGAGATAGCTCTCAGTACAAGTGAGGGAATACAGGGGTAGGGGGGATAGCTCTCAGTACAAGTGTGGGAATACAGGGTTATGGGAGGACTGGTCCGATTGCCATCTTGGAGTCAGAAAGGAATTTTAGAGGCTTCAGATGGGGTTTTTGCCTTCCTCGGGATCAACTAGCAGTTAGGCAGGTTATATATAGGCATTACGGTTGAACCTGATGGATGTAGGTCTTTTTTCAACCTAACTTACTATGTTACTATGTTACCACTGTACAGAACAGGATTTACGGATAACTCCTTCTATCCTTCTAAATGACAGTAGAGGGCACATGTTCCTCTGTAGATCCAACCCAGTCTAATGCATCAATGGCTAAACAACATCTCACAGTAACCGTATCATAATAGCATGAAAGTAACGTGAATCCATCCCCAGTACATTTCCCTCGGTGAATCATTACTTCACAATATATTTGGCAGGGAAAATTATTTCTTTCAAGTGTGAGTACAAAGTATGGTAATGGCTTGCGTGTAAAGCCTAATCACCAATGACAAATATAAAATGAGATAAAAAAGCCGCACATTTCTGTGTAGCGTTTCCCAGAGACAAAACGCTGAACAAATGTTATCCGAGATGTAATAAGATCAGTAAGGTACAATATTGTGTCTTGTCACTTGATAAGTCATTCATTTGCTTAACATCTATCAAATGTATGGGAAAACAAATGTTATAATACAAGGGTGATTTATTCACACGTCTTTCTAGTGGAGAATACAGTCTGACTGGTAATCGGCTTGTTCTGCGACTGAAGCTCAGCGGGGCTAAACGTTACACATCCATCTGCTTAAGATATCAAAAAGTCAGAGATTTTATTAGAACTTATCATATGTACAGTACAATATACAATGATGAATACAGTAAAAAAAAAAAGCTGGAAGATTTCCTCTAGTGCCATATTTTCTCTTTGATCTCTTCTCTTGTTATTATTAATGGAATCTGCTTAGCAATGAGCGTAGGGTGCCGCCATTTTGAAACGTGAAGACAACATACAATGCAGTCTGTGACCATACCAACCTGATTAAAGGGGTTGTTCACCTTCAGATTAAATTTTAGTTTGATGTAGAGCAGTGGTTCTCAACCTTCCTAATGCCGCGACTAGTGATGGGCAAAATGTTTCGTCAGGCATGGATTTGCGGCACAGTTCCACGTTTCGCCATTGGCGGATTGTTTCACGAAATGGATGAAAAAATTCACCGCAGAAAAATTCGCTGTGTGTCCAAAAATTGTTGCGGGCGTCAAAAGAATAGCCGCGCAACAAAATAATAGCCACGGGCGACAAAATAATAGCCACAGGCACGAAATAATAGCCGCGTGCAACTAAATAATAGCGTGCAACGAAATAATAGCCGTGCGACAAAATAATAGCCACGGGCGACGAAATAATAGCCGTGGGTGACGAAATAATAGCCATGCAACAAAATAATAGCCGCGGGTGACGAAATAATAGCCATGCAACTAAATAATAATAGCGTGCAACTAAATAATAGCGTGCAACGAAATAATAGCCGCGCGACAAAATAATAGCCATGGGCGACGAAATAATAGCCGTGGGTGACGAAATAATAGCCATGCGACAAAATAATAGCCGCGGGTGACGAAATAATAGCCGTGCGACGAAATAATAGCCGCGGGCGACTAAATAATTGCGTGCGACAAAAGAATAGCTGTGGGCGACAATTTTTTTGACGTGCAGCATTTTCGTTATTTCACAAATTTTTCGCTGTTTCGCCAATCTTTTGAAAGATTCCCGAATTTTTCAGCAAAGCGAAACGGGACAGATTCGCTCATCACTAGCTGCCCTTTAACCCTTTAATACAGTTCCTCATGTGGTGAGCCCCAACCATAAAATTATTCCTAGGACCATCGGAAATATGCGACCCGTGTGAAAGGGTCCCGACCCACAGGTTGAGATCTGCCGATGTAGACAGTAGTGGTGAGCGCATTTTTTTGGCAGCCATGGATTCACAACGAATTTCCGCATTTCGCCAGTGGCCAATTGTTTTGTGAAACTTCTGTGAAAATTCGCAACGGAAAAATTAGTCATGCAGAAATGTTTTTGTCATTCGTCAAATTGGTTGCGGCCGTGTCAATTTGGGCGCTGTCATGTAAAAAGGGTGCGGTCATGTAAAAAAAAAAATAGATGCGAGCGTTTAAAAAAAAAGCGGGCGATAAAAAAATCACGCAACAAATGTGTTTTGACAATTTTTGGAAAATTTACGAAACAGCAAAAAATTTGCAAAACACATTTTTTGCGCAGTTTTTTTTATCGCCTGTGTTTTTCTAACGCTCGCAGATTCGATCATCACTATTAGACAGTTATATTATGAGACAATTTGTATTTTGCTTTCATTTTTTATGGTTTTGATCGATGTCGCTGGTTATAGAGGAGCTGGCCGAGCTTTGCAAAGCAATCGTTTTTTGGCTGCCCCCATTTGCAAGCTGGAAAAACCCAGAATATGGCAGTTAATTAAAAAACAATAAAAGAAAACCTATTGAAAATTCGCCAATAGGACATTCTATAACATACTAGTTAATGTAAAAGTGAACTACGCTTTTAAATGTAGAAAATAACTCAAAAATCCTGAACACCAACTTTATAAAAAAAAGGGGGTTATGTAATAAAAGGCAGTAAGTTTGCCCAGGAGCAGTAACCCATAGCAACCAATCAGCAGGTAGAGTTTCCTGGTCAACTGTTTAAAAGCTGTCATCTAATTGGTTGCTATGGGTTACTGCTCCTGGGCAAATTAACTGCCTTTTATTACATATGGGGATAAGCCGTCTATCATACTAAATTGTTATTGTATGTTGGGCAGCATGGTGGCTCTATGGTTAGTACTGTTGGCTTGCAGTGTTGGAAAGGCCATTGGACTCACTTCTAGACACCCAAAATGGAGGCAAAAGAGAATCAGTGTAATATACATAGCTGCATGAAAGCCAGTTAATTTAAGGCTTTTTCCAAATACATTAAAGTCAATGGGCATTTTTTGTCTCAGTAACATTTTAGCCATGTAAACTTTTTTCGCAGTGAATTTTTGCCGCAGTTTTATGACAAAATTTCCCAATGGTGAAAGGCAGAATTTTGCTGCAAATCCATGCCTGCTCATCACTGTTACAGATCATGGTTCTGTAAGTATTTATTATTACTTACATTTATTTATAAAGCACCAACATATTCCTCAGCGCTGTACAATAAGTGGGTTACATACATTGGACATACAGAGTAACATATAAAGCAATCAGTAACCGATACAAGAGGTGAAGAGAACCCTGCCCAAAAGAGCTTACAATCTACAAGGAGACATACAGAGTAACATATAAAGCAATCAGTAACCGATACAAGAGGGGAAGGGAGCCCTGCCCAAAAGAGCTTACACTCTACAAGGAGACATACAGAGTAACATATAAAGCAATCAATAACCGATACAAGAGGGGAAGAGAGCCCTGCCCAAAAGAGCTTACAATCTACAAGGAGACATACAGAGTAACATATAAAGCAATCAGTAACCGATACAAGAGGGGAAGAGAGCCCTGCCCAAAAGAGCTTACACTCTACAAGGAGACATACAGAGTAACATATAAAGCAATCAATAACCGATACAAGAGGGGAAGAGAGCCCTGCCCAAAAGAGCTTACAATCTACAAGGAGACATACAGAGTAACATATAAAGCAATCAGTAACCGATACAAGAGGGGAAGAGAGCCCTGCCCAAAAGAGCTTACACTCTACAAGGAGACATACAGAGTAACATATAAAGCAATCAATAACCGATACAAGAGGGGAAGAGAGCCCTGCCCAAAAGAGCTTACAATCTACAAGGAGACATACAGAGTAACATATAAAGCAATCAGTAACCGATACAAGAGGGGAAGAGAGCCCTGCCCAAAAGAGCTTACACTCTACAAGGAGACATACAGAGTAACATATAAAGCAATCAATAACCGATACAAGAGGGGAAGAGAGCCCTACCCAAAAGAGCTTACAATCTACAAGGAGACATACAGAGTAACATATAAAGCAATCAGTAACCGATACAAGAGGGGAAGAGAGCCCTGCCCAAAAGAGCTTACAATCTACAAGGAGACATACAGAGTAACATATAAAGCAATCAATAACCGATACAAGAGGGGAAGAGAGCCCTGCCCAAAAGAGCTTACACTCTACAAGGAGACATACAGAGTAACATATAAAGCAACCAATAACCGATACAAGAGGGGAAGGGAGCCCTGCCCAAAAGAGCTTACAATCTACAAGGAGACATACAGAGTAACATATAAAGCAATCAATAACCGATACAAGAGGGGAAGAGAGCCCTGCCCAAAAGAGCTTACAATCTACAAGGAGACATACAGAGTAACATATAAAGCAATCAATAACCGATACAAGAGGGGAAGAGAGCCCTGCCCAAAAGAGCTTACAATCTACAAGGAGACATACAGAGTAACATATAAAGCAACCAATAACCGATACAAGAGGTGAAGAGGGCCCTGCCCAAAAGAGCTTACAATCTACAAAGAGACATACAGAGTAACATATAAAGCAACCAATAACCGATACAAGAGGTGAAGAGGGCCCTGCCCAAAAGAGCTTACAATCTACAAGGAGACATACAGAGTAACATATAAAGCAACCAATAACCGATACAAGAGGGGAAGCGAGCCCTGCCCAAAAGAGCTTACAATCTACAAGGAGACATACAGAGTAACATATAAAGCAACCAATAACCGATACAAGAGGGGAAGAGAGCCCTGCCCAAAAGAGCTTACAATCTACAAGGAGACATACAGAGTAACATATAAAGCAATCAGTAACCGATACAAGAGGGGAAGAGAGCCCTGCCCAAAAGAGCTTACAATCTACAAGGAGACATACAGAGTAACATATAAAGCAACCAATAACTGATACAAGAGGGGAAGAGAGCCCTGCCCAAAAGAGCTTACAATCTGCAAATGATGGATAAGTTGCCCTGCAATATCTCACTTCAAGGATGGGCAACACTAACCCCATATATATATATAATAAAAGGCGCTAAGTTTGCCCAGTAGCAGTAACCCATAGCAACCAATAAGATGTTTGCATTTAAACAGGTGACCAGAAAAATTTTACCTGCTGATTGGTTGCTATGGGTTACCCCCTTTGTGAATTCTGCTTTGCTGTGAGTAATTTAGACCTGCATAGTTTTATCCACTTCCGAAAAGTTATGATTTTGCTTTTCAAACCCTTTGGAACTCCTGACACGTTTCAGATATTTTGTCATGTTTTAATATCTCAAATTCAGATCCAAGCAGGATTGTTGTTGCTATTATTTACAAGATCCTGTAACTTTAGCATGAGATGATAAGGAAACAAGTCTGGTTTAATCTCCCTGAAGGGCTGGGATTAGAAATACAGCATGGTGTCCTACTTTCACCAAGTTGGCGGCTGAAAAGCCCCAAGATACGATCTCGGTTACAGTGTTTCCCTATCCGTTAGATACAGGGGAGCAGGGGCTGAACGCAAGGCTTGTCTCTTAGCCCCTCCTATGGCCTCTAGCGAGGCAGTTTATTCTAACTTCATGGTTAACCAAATGTGCGACCTGAGAACCAACACAGGTCCCATTATTCTACATTCAAGCAGCTTACAATACACCTCCATACAAAACGTAAATCTTTCCAATATACTTGTAGGGACCCATAGGGTTAAGTTCCCTATGGCTTTACTTCCCTACCTCTTCACATCTGTACTGTTATTGGGCAGAGCCCTCTACACTCAGGTTGCAGTTGAAACACTTTCCTTAATAGGTTTAGCCAGGTTGACCACTCCCCCTACAGGCTGATATAGTGTCTGGCAGGAGGGAGTGGCTTCCTCTTTTGGCCCCATGCTGTGTCCTAGGCAGAGCCCCAACTGAGCCTGGACCGGACATGGGCCCAGAAGCCATTTTCTACCCTAGGGGACCTCTTACCCTAGTGAAAAGTCGGGGACAGGGCCCCGTGAATGAGAACAAGCCAGCACAGTCAGTTATATGTAATAGCACCCTCTAGGAGTGGTGAGCATAGTTAGCTTATTTAGAAAAGGCAGCCATTAGCCCCAACAAAGGAGACTGTAAGGGTTTAGTATAACCCAGGCTCTGTATGCCTTGCTGTAGGGACCACAGTTAAGACGCAGGATTCAGGCAGTACTTCACCCCTGAACCACAGTTGGCTGGAGGGGATCCGTTCCAGTAAAGGGCATCCATCCTGGGCTCTCAGCTATTTCTCTGCACCTCTCCATGTTGGGCTATACTGTTCCTACAGTCCACAAATGCTGTTTATCACTGTGACCCAATCTATATCTGCTGTGTCTGTGAGTTTAATACCCTGTGTGCACTATTACATCTGTATGTGCCTTGTTCAATAAATCTGTATTATAGTTTACCATAAAGAATCCTTTGGCGTCCATTAATATCTATTGCACCACACTACTTCAGCTAGTTGTAGTTCAACAACACCCTCAGCTCCATTATATAACTCCCAACTAGCGGAGGTCCACTCCTGTGTATTAAGGTTGCATGTAACACATGCTCTATACCAATCACTAGCCTGGGTTTTATATATCTGTCTACCATATATAAGCCAAACAAGTGTTACATACTTGTATATAAATATCTCTGTAAGCCCATTCTCACTGGCTGTGCAGAGTGTCATGGCTAGTCTGCTGTAATATTATTTAAATGGTTATAATTATATTAATTATTTATTCACAATTAATATAAATATATGAGATATGGATAAGAAAAAAAAAGCATGCTACATGTAACTAGCGATGAGCGAATTTGTCCTGTTTCGCTTCGCCATAAAATTCACGAAACGGCAAAAAATTTGCGAAACGAATTTGTTGCACAATTTATTTTGTCGCTCGCATCTTTTTTGTCGCCCACGTCTATTTTTTGTCGCCCTCATATATTTTTTTTGTCGCCCGCGGTTTTTGCCGCGACCGCGCCCAATTTGATGCACAACAAAAAAAATTCTGCACAATTTTTCCGCTGTGAATTTTCACGGAAGTTTTGCAAAACAATTTGCCAATGGCGAAATGTGGAAATTCGCTGCGAATCCATGCCTGCCGAAAAAATTAGCTCATCTCTACATGTAACCCCTATTTGGCAGTAAATACAGACCAGCTAGATAGGCTTTAGAGCATGGGGTACATAGGACTCTAACACACAAGATGGGCTTTCGCTATGTGGAAAGATCAAGGGGGTGTAGTGCAACTGCAACTCACTTAGGCTGTCTGCAAAGTAGATGAAAGAATGGACAGCAGAAAGTTCTTTTGCAGTAAAATAGAACTAAACTATTTTATTTGTCCAAGACAAATGATCCACAGGGTTATGCAATACTCATTAAATGGATTAAGGAGGTAAAGGCACAGATGATAGAAAGATATGGTGTCCACCTCAGCCGAGTGTGGGCAGGGTAAAGACAGCCAAACAGGACGATGCCACTGGGAAGAGTAGTCTGGACAAGCATCTTGTATCCTTAGGATGTGTACCTTAGCGGTCAAGGATCCCAAACAGCCAACGGTGGTTCAGGAATACAATAAGAACTAACCTGATACCTGTGTCTTAACTGCGGCCCTACACTAAGGCAACATTGCCTGTAGGGAAGAGTACATATTGTAATATCTGTGTGACAAAAGAATAGCCGCAGGCGACAAAAGAATAGCCGCAGGCGACAAAAGAATAGCCGCGGGCGACAAAAGAATAGCCGCGGGCGACAAAAGAATAGCTGCAGGCGACAAAAGAATAGCCGCAGGCAACAAAATAATATCCGTGTGACAAAAGAATAGCCACAGGCGACAAAAGAATAGCCACAGGCGACAAAAGAATAGCCACAGGCGACAAAAGAATAGCCGCAGGCGACAAAATAATATCCGTGTGACAAAAGAATAGCCGCAGGCGACAAAAGAATAGCCGCGGGCGACAAAAGAATAGCCGTGCGACAAAAGAATAGCCGCAGGCGGCAAAAGAATAGCCGCGAGCAACAAAAGAATAGTCGCGGACAACAATTTATTTTGCTGCACAACATTTTCGCCGTTTTGCGGATCTTTTGAAAGATTCGCAAATTTTTCGGCGAAGCAAAACGGAACTCTACATGTTATTACTTATTATCACTTATTACATTACCGGACAAGCGCCAAGTACCGCCATGTGTTGCTATGGGTTCCTATACCTGCACTAATGCCACCATTGCTACTTTTTATATTTACCTCCATCCACCTATTCTGCTTGTCCGGATACTTAAAAGCTAAGCAGAAGCCGTTGAATAAACGGAAATCAAACAATAATCAAACCAATCTCCTTTAAGCAAATACTGAATGCAAATCACTCTAATGTTATTGTTCTCTACCTAATTGGGTATTACACACAAGTAAAGTTATAATTGCACTTATTACAAATCCTATTGACATTCATTGTGTCTCTTGCTGCACTGCCGTCTGTTCTTTTTAATCCACACCATTGATTTACAAGATTGAAACACGGAACGTGCGGCTCTCAGAAAACGCATATACTAGATTGCATTAATTATAATAAAATGCCATGATTCTGAAAACCATTTGCGGAGATTTGCTCCGTTACATGGGGATGCCAATGGGGACGTGTGTGATTTAATTAGGAGATATTTCTGAGACATATAGCATAAGTATAAATTATATTAATTGGTTATTTTTTTTTTTAAAAAGGGCTAATACATCAGGGCATCTGCTTCAAATAAATCATTTGCACGCGGATGTAATGTGATTAAATACCCAGTGAATCATTTTCTTTGCAGGTTTCGTCAGTTCATGGAACCCAAGAAAATAATAATATATAACATGTATTATATCTAGGTCACAGTATGTACCCGCTTCCTTGTAGAATAATATTTCCTAAGGTGAAAGTATTACATACTCCATTACGTACATGAATGTAATCTTGTGTCTAGAAATTAAACCAAGCAGCAGAAGGCAAACAAAAGACCCCAGTCTAATGGTGGCTATTAGTGATGAGCGAATCTGTTCCGTTTCGCTTCGCCGAAAAATTCGCGAATCTTTAAAAAGATCCGCGAAACGGCGAAAAATTTGCAAAACGGCAAAAATGTTGTGCGACAAAAAAAATTTGTCGCCCGTGGCTATTATTTTGTCGCGCGGCTATTGTTTCGTCGCCCGCAGCTATTATTTTGTCGCGCGGCTACTGTTTCGTCGCACGCGGCTATTGTTTCGTCGCGCGGCTATTGTTTCGTCGCCCGCGGCTATTATTTTGTTGCACGGCTACTGTTTCGTCGCACGCGGCTATTGTTTCGTCGCACGGCTATTGTTTCGTCGCACGCGGCTATTATTTTGTCGCGCGGCTATTGTTTCGTCGCACGCGGCTATTATTTTGTCGCGCGGCTATTATTTTGTCGCGCGGCTATTCTTTTGACGCACGCAACAATTCTTTTTTTCCGCGGCGATTTTTTTCATCCGTTTCGTGAAACAATCCGCCAATGACGAAACGCGGAAATTCGCCGCGAATCCATGCCTGGCGAAACATTTCGCCCATCACTAGTGGCCATACACGGGCCGATTGTAGCTGTCAATATCGGCCCCTTAGACTGATTCGGCAGCTTATCGGCCCATGTATGGGCACAAACGACGGGCCTGTCTGAACGACATCTGGCCTGAAATCAGGCAGATATTAATCGGACAGTTAAAAAAAATTGTCAGATCGGGAACGGGTCCCCAAACCAACTGTGCCTATTACTGGCATTCTAATTTGATCGTTTTTCCCCAAGGCCAAACGACCAAATTAGCCTAAATTTACCCGATATTGCCCACCCCTAGGTGGGGATATTGGGAGAAGATCCGCTCGCTTGACGACCTCGCCAAGCGAGCGAATCTTAACATATATGGCCACCTTTAGATGGACCAGTAGATATTAAACTAATCTGGGGTCTCATTTCTCAGCTACCAATGCAATTACTTGTATGAATATTGGATACCATTTGTGTAATCCTATTTACTTGTATAGACACCTATCTACTTCCATAGATACTAAATTACTAGTAACACGAGGACCTGGGAATGTGCATTGACCAGTTACCTTCTCTTTTGCATGCTTGTAGGTACAAAGAGTGAAGGGTAGCAGGCAGTAACTTGTCCATACAGGCTTGATGAGGCCCAGTCAAAAATTCAGCCATTCCTTTATCCTGCAAAATAGTTTGTGGACATCTCTTGTACCCCTTCCTGCAGTTTTTGCTGGAGGGGGTTGAGTGTCTTCAAACAAGACCCTGGAGGCTGTTAGAGTAGATCAATATGGCAAGTCTAGGGAAGTATGGCAACAGTAGTGCTTCAGTTGTTGTTGATACACTCTTTACAAGTTCAGCCTTTGGACTTCTCTGCTTGAATCCCAATGAGCTAAGGTATTTTTTTTTTTGCATCTGATCAGTAATCAAACTCTTGTTTCCAGCACTGCCCACTATCAAGCTTGGTTTACTTTGATTGGTTGATCCTGCTGTGTTGACTATCAATCAGCAAAGAGAGGCCTTAAGGGCTTCCTCAAAAAGTGCACTGGCCTAGGGTACTTTTCTGCAGAGTAGTCCACCAACAATCCGGAAACATGTGCCTGTTCACACCAATAAATCCTGGAGCTACTGCCACTTTTGCATTATGATGGTGTGCCACAACCTTGTAGGAATGGCAGAGTTTGCAAGTTGTGTCAATAGGTGCATCCAGTGAATCAAATGCAAGAGATGTTCTGAAACACAATTCCTACAAATGTAACTTGTACCTAATTTGCGTCAAATCCCAATTGTGTCCATTTTGACAAATCAGGTGCAATTCCAAAAGGTGCAACTTAAAGCATGGTCAAAATGATTCTGGAATAATGGGTGGAGGATTGCATTGTGGGTAAAAAATAGGTACTCTGGAGGACGGTG
The DNA here is from genome assembly GCF_000004195.4 of Xenopus tropicalis. Lineage (NCBI taxonomy): Eukaryota > Metazoa > Chordata > Amphibia > Anura > Pipidae > Xenopus > Xenopus tropicalis. Next base: position 144,414,306 of record NC_030681.2, read on the forward strand.
ACATGGCTAGAAAGGGGGCAGGAAGTAATTTCAGAAGTTGGAGAATGTAGTGAAGCAGGAAGTGAGGAATGGTGCCATCTTTACCCCACCCAGAGCAGCGTCCCACCCACCCATGGATCAGAGCTGGGAAATTGCATGTCATTATCCATACCAATATTTGGGTTTATTTTTCACAGCAGGCAGTGGAATGCTTGCCTTGGGGGCCTATGGCCATGGATTGTTGTGGTCACGTAGCCATCAGGTAGTGATGCAGGCTCTTGACAGGTATGGGTCCCTCAAAAGCGGTGATAATTGGTTGCCTAGTTTCACTTGTCCACTTGGGTGGCCGGCATGCCAGGTAGCCCAGGAAGATGTATAACTGTCAACTTTGGCAAGAATTCTGTGGAAAGGGTTTTTTTTTCTCATGATCTAAGTTGATAACATTTTGATTGGTAAGTTAATTCATTGATGTAAATGTATCTGTATCTTGATCTGTAATTAAAGCTGTAGCATTTTTCTGTTCAAAATCCTGGATGTCCAGGTTGAGGGAAGCAGTAGGTTTTCTGTAGGGCAGTGATCTCCAACCAGTGGCTCAGGGGCAACATGTTGCTCCCCAACCCCTTGGATGTTGCTCCCAATGGCCTCAAAGCAGGTGCCATTTTTACATTTCTGGCTTGGAGACAAGGTTTGGAAGCCCAGAGACACAGTTTTACCCCAAGCAGAGCCTCCTGCAGGCCAGCAGTCCCCATGGGGCTACCAAATAGCCAATCACAGGCCTTATTTGGCACCCCCAAAACGCTTTTTTTATGGTTGTGTGTCTCACCAATGCTTTTTAACAAGTAAAAAAGGTTGGGGATCCCTGCTGTAGGGTATGCTTCCCGCTGGGTTTGTTCATGTCCTTGTCCTTGTCATGATGATTTGACCTTGGTCTAGAACTACTTCTTATAACACAGCGTTATTGTTTATATTGTTTGGACAGATAATGGCTAAAAGGTTGGGGCACATCCTCATAGCCCAGTTCTTCTAAATAACCCAATCTACGGTGACCTAGCTCTCTAAATGATTCATTATTTTCATGACTTCCATAAACTACATTCGAAATATGTCCTACTGATTTCATTGGCCCTCAGCTCATTCCATTATTGTCTTTGAAATGAACTTATTAGAATCTCTTTTTGTGATTAAAACCCCAGTGATGTGCAGCTGAGGCTTATTTGCTGGGAATAATTGATGCGAGTGAGTAAAAAAGGGACCTTTTATTAACTAAAAATACTGCATTAAAGACATCATTAGCAGCTAATTTTTAATTAGACACAATGAATATTATAGAGTGTCATTTTGCTCTTTGATTCTTGTTTTTATAATGAGCAGAAGTTCATGGTCATTTTTCTTAACCGCGTTTTCCTTTCATGGGAGATTAGACACAGATATGTAACAAAGCTGGATAATAGGAACCGGAAAGATTTACATAAAGATATAAATATTTATAGCCTGACAAACTTGGAGTTATACAACTAAAATAACTAGTATTTTTTCAACAAGCTGTCCCTTGAATATTAAAGTGTTTTCAATAAAATTGACTTTAATTTTTTATTAACTTAGGACATTCTGTGCATTAAGCTACCATGAAATGCCCTTCCTTTATCAAAACAGGGATTGTTTGTCCAGATATTGCAAAATATGGACTGAGTTTTACCTGCAACTTACTTACTTTCAAGGTTAAACCCTTGGTTTCCCTTTTATTGGCTCCACTGGGATCACCTGACTGCAGCTGGGAATTATGGGAGCTACAACATGGAGGGAGTGTAGGACTGGCCAGACCGGGGGTGAGTGAATGTAGGACAGGCCAGACTGGGGGTGAGTGAGCATAGGACTGGCCAGACCGGGGGTGAGTGAGTGTAGGACAGGCCAGACCGGGGGTGAGTGAATGTAGGACAGGCCAGACTGGGGGTGAGCGAGCGTAGGACTGGCCAGACCGGGGGTGAGTGAGTGTAGGACAGGCCAGACCGGGGGTGAGTGAGTGTAGGACTGGCCAGACTGGGGGTGAGTGAGTGTAGGACTGGCCAGACCGGGGGTGAGTGAGTGTAGGACTGGCCAGCCTGGGGGTGAGTGAGTGTAGGACAGGCCAGACCGGGGGTGAGTGAGTGTAGGACTGGCCAGACCGGGGGTGAGTGAGTGTAGGACTGGCCAGCCTGGGGGTGAGTGAGTGTAGGACAGGCCAGACCGGGGGTGAGTCAGCGTAGGACAGGCCAGACCAGGGGTGAGTGAGTGTAGGACTGGCCAGACTGGGGGTGAGTGAGTGTAGGACAGGCCAGACCGGGGGTGAGTGAGTGTAGGACTGGCCAGACCGGGGGTGAGTGAGTGTAGGACAGGCCAGACCGGGGGTGAGTGAGTGTAGGACAGGCCAGACTGGGGGTGAGTGAGTGTAGGACAGGCCAGAGCAGGGGTGAGTGAGTGTAGGACAGGCCAGACCGGGGGTGAGTGAGTGTAGGACTGGCCAGACTGGGGGTGAGTGAGTGTAGGACAGGCCAGACTAGGGGTGAGTGAGTGTAGGACTGGCCAGACCGGGGGTGAGTGAGTGTAGGACAGGCCAGACCGGGGGTGAGTGAGTGTAGGACAGGCCAGACCGGGGGTGAGTGAGTGTAGGACTGGCCAGACCGGGGGTGAGTGAGTGTAGGACTGGCCAGAACGGGGGTGAGTGAGTGTAGGACAGGCCAGACTGGGGGTGAGTGAGTGTAGGACAGGCCAGACTGGGGGTGAGTGAGTGTAGGACAGGCCAGACCGGGGGTGAGTGAGTGTAGGACAGGCCAGACCGGGGGTGAGTGAGTGTAGGACTGGCCAGACCGGGGGTGAGTGAGTGGCAGCTTGAATATACTGCAATATATGGACAAACAATCCCTGTTTTGTCAAAAAGGAAGGGGATCTCTTTGAAGCTTAATGCACAGAATGTCTTAATGTCCTTTATATACTGATAATGGGTGAGTGCAGAGGGTCTCCTTTATATAAATTTTGTGGTCACAACCTCATTGCACCCCCCCATATATGTGAACATATCCCCATGTATTGATCCTCCTGTTTTCACTTTTATAACAGTCTACGTCTCAATAACTCAATAATCTCAACAGCTGACATACCGTATATACTTGAGTATAAGCCGATCCGAATATAAGCCGAGGTACCTAATTTTACCTAAGAAAACTGAAAAAACTTATTGACTCGAGTATAAGCCTAGGGTGGGAAATGCAGCAGCTACTGCTAAGTTTTAATAATCAAAATAAATACCTATAAAATTACATTAATTTAGGCATCAGTGGGGTATATGTTTTTAAATATTTATTTCAAAGAAAAACAGTAAACTAGCTCTGTAAGTGGAGAAGAGGGTCAACAAAAACAATATGAGTACTACCCCACGCTTATTGCACGTTGGCAAACTGGCAGCAGACCCAGTCCCTAAGGGGATGTAAGGGGAAATAAGTATTGCTAGTGGGAGCCTAGGCCAGGGTGCTGGAGGGTCTGGTTGCCGGTGGCCTAATTTGCACACAAAGGAGAGAGGGTGCTAGTCTAGAGGGACCCATGGCACCCGACTCGAGTATAAGCCGAGGGTGACTTTTTCAGCACATTTTGGGTGCTGAAAAACTAGCCTTATACTCGAGTATATACAGTAGGTGCCATCGGACCAAGGACTGCATCAGTGTGCTGATGTGGACTCTGATCCAATGGGAAAATTAATCCAGCTCAATTGAGATCTGGACAATTTTTGGGTGGGCCTGTCGGGGTGCCCATACATGGGCAGATAAGTCTGAATCAGCACCTGAAATCTGCCCGTGTATGGCCTTTGTATTTGTGCAGGTCGAGACAAACTCATTCCACACCCAAGCCTAACTCGCCTGCTCCCAACCCGAACCCTACCCGACCAAGCGTCTGCCCTGTATTTATAGACCCATGCCCGCAATTAAAATCAAATCAAAAGGGGTGGGGCTTGCCTATAAATTCAGAAGCCAGAAGAGGCAGCCAGCAGTGTTAGGTCGGGGCAGAGAGAGTGAGCAGAAGAGCTCAACCTGAACCCGCCTACGACCCGCAAGTGATGTGCCGAGGTCAGTCCGAAGCCACCAAACCCGTGAGTAAATCCGCAGCTATTGGGCCATCCCACACATCCCTACTATGTATGGCCACCTTAAGGCCTCCATTTATTTTCTTATCTCCTCCCATTTTCTTGTGTAAGCAAATGATTAGACTAAATGATTGTGATATAATATAACAAAGGGAGTTTAGATCAGCTGAGACTGAGCTACAATCACAGGACTAAAAAAATGGGGAATATGAAAGCACAAATGGGCAATGGCTTTCCTGGAGCAGATATACAGTATGTATTTTAACTACATGCTCTTTCTCTAAACGTGTACATTGTTGTCATGGTATTTTGTCGATCGTGTCCTTTGAGCGACAATAACGAATCTCCCTCCTTTTTATGGTTCCCAACCATTGTTAGTGGAGAAACAACATTCATAGAGAGAAGTGTAAAGGAGCCGATAAGAAATGTTTGTTATTTTCCATTTGAATGTGTTGCACTCAGCGTGACCCGATGCCCCTAAAGGTGGCAAAACTCAGATCCAACCATCAAATTCTAATTATACCCACTTATTACTGGAATTAGTTCAGGGAGTTTATTCCCTTACCCGCAAGTATTTGCTCATACAGAATGACAATCCTCTTTTCTTTCTGTGAGCGGTTTTGTTTCACCTTACAGCTTTCCTTTGTTTATTCATTTTACTAATATTCCTTCTGTTTATGATTTAAATGTTTCACAAAAGCAAATTTAATTTAAAAGCAAAATGAACCCAGGAAAGCATGCATAATTTAAGCAATTACAGAGAAATGCTGCATTTATACAAACGGAAACTTTTCTTCCCTTTTTCTTTTACTAATTATATATATTAAAGTATATCTCCCCTTTAATCCCTAGTTACTCAGAACACTTACTAGTATAAATAAAGTATCAGCTTCTTTTTAATTTGAACACATAGCAGAAAGTAAATGCCAGCTTCCTGTTTAATGTACCTAAAATATTTAGCAGTACAGGTATGGGACCCATTATCCAGAATGCTCGGGACCTGGGGTTTTCCGGATAAGGGGAAAAAATAATCTAAACATTAAATAAACCCAATAGGACTGTTCTGCCCCCAATAAGGGGTAATTATATCTTAGTTGGGATCAAGTACAGGTACTGTTTTATTATTACAGAGAAAAGGGAATCATTTAACCATGAAATAAACCCAATAGTGCTGTTCTGCCCCAATAAGGGGTAATTATATCTTAGTTGGGATCAAGTACAGGTACTGTTTTATTATTACAGAGAAAAGGGAATCATTTAACCATGAAATAAACCCAATAGGGCTGTTCTGCCCCAATAAGGGGTAATTATATCTTAGTTGGGATCAAGTACAGGTACTGTTTTATTATTACAGAGAAAAGGGAATCATTTAACCATGAAATAAACCCAATAGGGCTGTTCTGCCCCCAATAAGGGGTAATTATATCTTAGTTGGGATCAAGTACAGGTACTGTTTTATTATTACAGAGAAAAGGGAATCATTTAACCATTAAATAAACCCAATAGGACTATTCTGCCCCCAATAAGGGGTAATTATATCTTAGTTGGGATCAAGTACAGGTACTGTTTTATTATTACAGAGAAAAGGGAATCATTTAACCATTAAATAAACCCAATAGGACTATTCTGCCCCCAATAAGGGGTAATTATATCTTAGTTGGGATCAAGTACAGGTACTGTTTTATTATTACAGAGAAAAGGGAATCATTTAACCATGAAATAAACCCAATAGGGCTGTTCTGCCCCCAATAAGGGGTAATTATATCTTAGTTGGGATCAAGTACAGGTACTGTTTTATTATTACAGAGAAAAGGGAATCATTTAACCATTAAATAAACCCAATAGGGCTGTTCTGCCCCCAATAAGGGGTAATTATATCTTAGTTGGGATCAAGTACAGGTACTGTTTTATTATTACAGAGAAAAAGGAAACCATTTTAAAAAATGTGAATTCTTTGATTAAAATGGAGACTATGGGAGATGGGCTTTCCGTAATTCAGAACTTTCTGGATAATGGGTTTCCGGATAAGGGGTCCAATTTCATGTTTAACGGGGAACTGTTGCCCCCAAAAATTATTCCAAATCTTTTTCTATCTTGTTGGTAGAGCAAAATAAACTTAACTTACACAGTAAAAATGATTGATTTTTTTTTCCCTTCAGTCTTGGAATTTACAGTCACAGTAAGATGGCCGGCGCCATTTTGTGTAAACAGTTATTAAGGGAAGCTTTGTATTATCTCAACATCATATGCATTTGCCATCTATATGATATCTAGGAAGTGCTGAATGGAAAGTTAAATTAACTGTAATTAGTGATGAACAAATCTGTCCTGTTTCACTTCGCCAAGTTGTCAAACGGGAAAAATGTTGCACATCAAAAAAATTGGCGCAAGACAATTCTTTTTGAAGCAAGACAATTTTATTAATGAGAGACAATTCTTTTGATGAGAGAGACAATTCTTTTTGGTGCGAGACAATTTTATTAATGAGAGACAATTCTTTTGATGAGAGAGACAATTCTTTTTGGTGCGAGACAATTTTATTAATGAGAGACAATTCTTTTTGAAGTGAGAGGCAATTGTTTTGATGAGAGACAATTTTTTTGATAAGAGAGACAATTCATTTGATGAGAGAGACAATTCTTTTTAAAGCGAGAGACAATTTTTTTCTTTTTGGCGTGAGACAATTTTATTAATGAGAGACAATTCTTTTTAAAGCGAGAGACAATTTTTTTCTTTTTGGCGTGAGACAATTTTATTAATGAGAGACAATTCTTTTTGAAGCGAGAGACAAATTTTTTTGGCACAAGACAATTCTTTTTGAAGTGCGACAATTCTTTCAACACGGGTTACAATTTTTGGACACATGGTGAATTTTTCCGCTGCAAATTGTTTTGCCCATTTTGCAAAAAAGAATCCGCCAATGGCGAAACGCAGAAATTCTCTGCGAATCCATGCCTAGCAATTTTTTTCACCCATCACTAATTGTAATTAAAAATCTGAGCTGTTAATCATATTTTGCCTGCGCCGCCTCTATGCAAGCATATCCACCCGAAAATTGGCCAGATGTTGATCGGCAGGATTAAAAATCCTGTTTAAGCAAAGAGAGCATAGGCACGGTGATGAAATCCTCATTTTGACCTCACCTCAAGGTTGGCTAATGAGGGAAAGACACACTTGTTTGGCAAGGTGTACAGTATGGGCACTTTTAATGTTGAGCTTATTTGTAGAGCAGGTGGGAATATATTAACTGGAAACTCATTATCCAAAAAGCTCCAATATATGGTGTAATTTATAGTCTCTTACCTAAAAAATCAGTTCTTAATTTTTCACTGATTTCCCTTCTCTGTAATAAGAACACAGCACCTTTTACTTAATTATGACAAACTAATCCTATTGGGGTTTTGTAAAGTTATTTAGTAGCCTTAATGGATAAGGAAAGCTACTGAGGCATTGTTATTGCCAATAGTGAAAGCTAGAACGCTACATTTATTCTGCAGAATGAATTTTTATAGCGAAGTAAACAGCCCTGTTTCCCTGAAGGATTTTTCTGAGAGAAGGAAGTCTGACACAGAAGGTTATGTGTACAGAATAGAAGGAAAGAAATGTGATGTGTCTTTTCACGGAGGACTCAGTGCAGCGTTTCTGTGAGTGCTTATGACTGTATTTCCATAGAACTTTCTGATAAAGCTTACTTATAGGGATGAGCGAATTTTTTTGGTAGGCATGGATTTGCAGCGAATTTCACCTTTGGCGAATTGTTTTGCAAAACATCCGTGAAAATTTTGGCGCGGAAAAAATTTCCACACGGGAATTTTTTGTCGCGCGTCAAAGTGGACACAGTCGCATTAAAATATGGGCACGGTTGCTTCAAAAAAGGGCGTGGTCACGTCAAATTGGGTGCGGTCGTGCCAAAAAAGGGCATGGGTGTGTCAAAATTTGGGCGCAATCGCGTAAAAAAGTGCGGACAACAAAAAAAGATGCGGGCGACAAAAAAAGACGTGCACCAAATGCGATTCGCAAATTTTCTTGCCGTTTCGCGAATTTTATGGCGAAGCAAAACAGGACAGATTCGCTTATCACAACTTACTTAGTTTTTACCTTTCCTACCCCTTAAGGCATGGTGCTCCACATTGCATAAAGACCTCGGGCCCGATTCACTAAAGTGCGATAAGATTTATCGCACGCTTTTTTGCGTTAAATAACTCGCGATAATTAGCGCGCAATTCACCATAGTATTATCACGTGCGATAAGTCGCCATTTTCGCATGCAGTATTTCTCGCGCTAGTTTTACCGCATGCGTTAATTTCCGCGCTGAAAAGAATACGATCGCATGATTCACTATAACTTAGGCGCGCTAAATATTGCATTAGGCTGTGCGAAAATTAACTCCTACTTCAGGCAGGCGATAATTATACAAAAGTACAGTAAATGATTTTTTGCAATAAAATATGGACTTTGCAGTGTTATTTATTCAAGTATGTGTTTCCCCTAGAGTGACGCAGCTGCCAGTTTGCAGAGAAATGGTCATTTTTAATACAGTAATTTTCTGCAAGTATTGGCGTGTATGGCTAACATGGCGTGCGTTCATTTGCGCGAGTATTTATATTTGGCTACAAGTGATGAAATGTTTCGCCAGGCATGGATTCGCAGCAAATTTTTGGACGTGCGTTGAATTTTTCCGCGGCAGATTTTTTCATGGGTTTCGCAAAACAATCCGCCAATGGCAAAACGCATGAAAAAATTTGCCACGCAAAAATTCACCGCACGTCCAAAATTTATACAAGCATCAAAAAATACAGCTACAATTTTTTTGCCCGCACAACATTTTTGCCGTTTCGTGGATCTTTCGAAAGATTTGCTAATTTTTCACTAAAGATAACCAGAACACATTTGCTCATCACTAGTGGCTACTATTTATAAGCATCTACTATTTATATGCTACCATTTATATGCTACCATTTATATGTGGCTAATATTTATATACACCATTTATATGCGCGACAATATTTATACACTATTTCTAAGCTACCATTCATATGCGGCGACTATTCGCGTGCGCTATTTAGCGCATGTACCGGCAAATACCGCATTGAAATAGTCTTCGCGAGTTAAATAACACATGCAATATCGCGCGTAAAATAGCGCAAGTATGCTTATAGTGAATCGTGCGAAAAGTCGCGAAAATTAAGATGCGATAAAATTTTTATCGCACGCTATAAATAGCGCACGTTTTAGCGCACTTTAGTGAATCAGGCCCCTCTTATCTAAAGACCTCCCTGGCCCCAAACATTCTGCATAATAGATCCCATGTCTGTATACATGTATAGTTTCTACCTTTATTAATATTTACCGGTATTCACCATACACATTGGATGCATTTTATTTGAACATTATTAAAAAATCCAAAAAGGCAAATGTGCTCCAGGGAACAAAATTATAGGAAGAATTATGGATCTAAGTCACTTTTGAACAAGGCATTGATTTCAATTTGAAACATTATGCCCTAAGTTCCATTATATTCCATGCATTTTCGCCTTGATGCGTCGTTATTGTAGTTAATTCACAGACTGGGCAAATCCATTAATGGACCATGTAATCAATTTTACACATCCTATAGAAAATAATAGCCTCAGACTATGCTTTTAGTGATTATTGTAAAAGTGTTAGATATGTTTTATTAGGCTCATGTTTATAGATCTATAGTTTTGTTTGCACTCATAATGACTTGATGCATTTACACATTTGAAAAATACAATAATGTAACCAGTTTTAATGTAATTCCATATTCATTATCATTTCAGCTTTCTACGAAAATGAATCAGTTAGCAACGTATCTGTAATAGAATGAAATAGGAACTGTGGCAAATGAGAATAAAATCAGCTAGAAATTGGAATGGAGATGTGATAGACTATAAATTTCTTATGAAGTTATGTAATAAAAGGCACCAAGTTTGCCCAGGAGCAGCAACCCATAGCAACCAATCAGCAGGCAGCATTTAATGGTCAACTCTTTAAATGTAATCATCTTATTGGTTGCTATAGGTTACTGTTACTGGTCAAACTTAGTGCCTTTTATTACATATGGGGGTAAGTGTCTGTTTTATGAATAAGATTAATACGAAAATATTGTGGTTGTGATCCGAAAGTCACAAAGTTTTCGTATCTGAACGATCGTAAATGGCGCAAAAACCTTCCTGGCTTTGGAACTTCAATGTATGATTTTGGAAGCCTCCCACAGGACTCAATGAGATTTTAGAATTTGTATGTTTGGCGCATTCCCCCTTTTACTGTACATTAGTGATGGGCCAAATAATTTGGCAGGCATGGATTTGCGTCAAATTTGTGTGTTTCGCCATTGGCATTTTTTTGCCACAAAACGGGCATCAAAATTCGGGACAGAAACAGGATAGATTCACTCATCACTACTGTACATCACTGAGGATTATGTTGAAACTTTATAAATACTCAATATCAACTTCTTAATCTGAACGAAAGTTGGCCTTATCAGACACTATTGTAATCTCTCTCTAATTCTAGACATATTTATAAATACAGGTATCGAACGCCTTATCCGGAAACCCGTTATCCAGAAAGCTCCAAATTATGGAAAGCCCATCTCCATTTTAATCAAATAATTCAGAATTTTAAAACTGATTTCCTTTTTCTCTGTAATAATAAAACAGTACCTGTACTTGATCCCAACTAAGATATAATTACCCCTTATTGGGGGCAGAACAGCCCTATTGGGTTTATTTCATGGTTAAATGATTCCCTTTTCTCTGTAATAATAAAACAGTACCTGTACTTGATCCCAACTAAGATATAATTACCCCTTATTGGGGGCAGAACAGCCCTATTGGGTTTATTTAATGGTTAAATGATTTCCTTTTCTCTGTAATAATAAAACAGTACCTGTACTTGATCCCAACTAAGATATAATTACCCCTTATTGGGGGCAGAACAGCCCTATTGGGTTTATTTCATGGTTAAATGATTCCCTTTTCTCTGTAATAATAAAACAGTACCTGTACTTGATCCCAACTAAGATATAATTACCCCTTATTGGGGGCAGAACAGCCCTATTGGGTTTATTTCATGGTTAAATGATTCCCTTTTCTCTGTAATAATAAAACAGTACCTGTACTTGATCCCAACTAAGATATAATTACCCCTTATTGGGGGCAGAACAGTCCTATTGGGTTTATTTCATGGTTAAATGATTCCCTTTTCTCTGTAATAATAAAACAGTACCTGTACTTGATCCCAACTAAGATATAATTACCCCTTATTGGGGGCAGAACAGCCCTATTGGGTTTATTTAATGGTTAAATGATTCCCTTTTCTCTGTAATAATAAAACAGTACCTGTACTTGATCCCAACTAAGATATAATTACCCCTTATTGGGGCAGAACAGCCCTATTGGGTTTATTTAATGGTTAAATGATTCCCTTTTCTCTGTAATAATAAAACAGTACCTGTACTTGATCCCAACTAAGACATAAATAATCCTTATTGGATGCAAAACAATCCTGTTGGGTTTAGTTATATATATTTTATATTTATACATATATTAATTATTTTTTTATTGACTTTTTAGGAGACTTAAGGTATGGAAATCCAAATTACCGAAAGACCCCTTATCCAGAATACCCTTGGTCCTGAGCATCCTGGATAACATGTCCTATATCTGTATATATATATAGTACCCTTGCCACCCTTTAATCATGGGAATCCAGTATATTTCCCTTCCATAAACCCAAATACATCAGAACAGAAATATAAAAAAATAATACCCACAATACTAAATTATTCCCATCTTTGAATGTAACTATATCCCTTTCATGCTGACAAAATATAATAATAATTCCAAATAATTAAAAGCAATTTTATAAAATATAATGAATCTCTAAATGATATGATACCCAGTTATTATTATTTTCCAAAATAACAAATGAATAATGTTCCTGGGAGAATAACATTAGTTGTCATCTACCTAATTTATATTTTAGACAAATACAGGATGTAACACTATAAATGTCATGCATTTTAATAGCACCGGATAATTAAAGATTATGTTGGTCTCTGTTATTTATTGTACTGTTAGGATAATGAATTATTTTATTCCATATAACTTGTATTTTATTCCATATAAAAGCCCCTACTAATTATAAATATGTTGGATGGTTTTTTTCCATGCACATTTCGATGCTGTTCTATAACCCCATACAGATATCATACTATATTGTATTTTACTTTATATATATTAATTATCCTAGTGTGTTTAAATTATGTTCATATTGCATAACACTGTAAATGTAGGTTGGAAAAAGTCTCTTGTTCTAATGAGAAAGTTTAATTCCCAAAGCAGCAAAGCAAGAAAGTTTGCAAAGGGACAACGGGCAAGTTTCTTGACTTGTGGGAAATGAACCCCACTGGCCGAGCCAAACTGTTTCCTGGTAAAACTCAGTTCATTTATAGATAGTGGTGGAGAATTTATGTTGACCCTCAGTAAGTACAAACTACACAATATCAGTTGTACATTATGGGCCTATAAATAGTGATGGGCGAAATGTTTCGCCAGGCATGGATTCGCGGTGAATTTCCGCGTTTCGCCATTGGCGGATTGTTTCGCGAAACGGATGAAAAAATTTGCCGCGAAAAAATTTGCCGCACGTCCAAAAATTGTCGCCGGCGTCAAAAAAGAATTGTCGCAGGCGTCAAAAGAATAGCCGCGTGTCAAAAGAATAGCCGCGCGACAAAATAATAGCCACGCGACGAAATAATAGCCGCGGGCGACGAAATAATAGCCGCATGCGACGAAACAATAGCCGCGCGACAAAATAATAGCCGCGGGCGACTAAACAATAGCCGCGCGACAAAATAATAGCCGCGTGCGACGAAACAATAGCCGCGCGACAAAATAATAGCCGCGGGCGACGAAACAATAGTCGTGCGACAAAATAATAGCCGCGGGCGACGAAACAATAGCTGCGCGACAAAATAATAGCCGCGGGCGACAAATTTTTTTTGTCGCACGACATTTTCGCTGTTTCGCGAATTTTCCGCCGTTTCGCGGATCTTTTTAAAGATTCGCTAATTTTTCGGCGAAGCGAAACGGAACAGATTCGCTCATCACTACCTATAAATCCTTAAGAGGTTTAAAATTAGTGAAGAGCAAATCTTTAAAAAGATTTGTGAATCGGCGATACATTCATGAAACGGTGAAAATGTTGTGCCCTATTGGGTTTATTTCATGGTTAAATGATTCCCTTTTCTCTGTAATAATAAAACAGTACCTGTACTTGATCCCAACTAAGATATAATTACCCCTTATTGGGGGCAGAACAGCCCTATTGGGTTTATTTAATGGTTAAATGATTCCCTTTTCTCTGTAATAATAAAACAGTACCTGTACTTGATCCCAACTAAGATATAATTACCCCTTATTGGGGCAGAACAGCCCTATTGGATTTATTTCATGGTTAAATGATTCCCTTTTCTCTGTAATAATAAAACAGTACCTGTACTTGATCCCAACTAAGATATAATTACCCCTTATTGGGGGCAGAACAGCCCTATTGGGTTTATTTAATGGTTAAATGATTCCCTTTTCTCTGTAATAATAAAACAGTACCTGTACTTGATCCCAACTAAGATATAATTACCCCTTATTGGGGGCAGAACAGCCCTGTTGGGTTTATTTCATGGTTAAATGATTCCCTTTTCTCTGTAATAATAAAACAGTACCTGTACTTGATCCCAACTAAGATATAATTACCCCTTATTGGGGCAGAACAGTCCTATTGGGTTTATTTCATGGTTAAATGATTCCCTTTTCTCTGTAATAATAAAACAGTACCTGTACTTGATCCCAACTAAGATATAATTACCCCTTATTGGGGGCAGAACAGCCCTATTGGGTTTATTTAATGTTTAACTAATTTTACTAGCAGACTTAAGGTAGGAGATCCGAAATATGGATAGATCCCATATCGGGAAAACCCCAGGTCCTGAGCATTCTGGATAATGGGTCCCATATCTGTATTGAAATCATTTAGAGAACTATATGTTGATTGTGGGTATCAGTTTCTGGTCAACTGTGTTCTTATTATGAAATACGAAATGTGTACTTGACATTTGGAAAGTAGTCTGTCTAGACATGTTCTTTATATTATTTATCGATAGACAGATCCTTTAGATTTTTTCTTCCCTTGCCTAAATATCAGAGGGAAGTGAACTCAATCTTTAGAGAAGTTATATGTAGGGAGAAAACCATGAAAAAAAATGTTTCTGCAAGAACTGTTATCGTGCCATTTGGAGGACTAAAAAACATTTGTAGCAAAATGTTCATGAAATAATAATAATAAAAGATTCACTAATGTAATAAAGGACTCTAGGTTTGCCCAGGTGCAGTAACCCATAGCAACCAATAAGCAGGTAGCATTTACTGGTCACCAGTTTAAAAGCAAACATCTTGTTGTTTCTATGGGTTACTGCACCTAGGCTACTAAAAGGGGACCTGTGATCCTAAGAGATAATTCCAAATCCTTTTCTATCATGTTAGTCAAGCAAAACAAACTTTACTTACACCATACAAATTATTTACATTTAGTTTGCTTCAGTCTTGGAATTTACATCATGACTAACAGGCTGGCTCCATTTTGGGGACACTGTTATTGAGGAAAGATTTCTTTAACCCCAAAATCTTATGTAAGTGCCATCTAGGCAACATCTAGGAAGTGCTGAATGGAAAGTTAAATGGATACTGTTGTGATTTTTATGGGGTACTTTTTATTTCTAAATGACACTGTCCCTCTGCCATTTATTATTTTATTCTTGAACCAACAAATGTATTTGTAGCTGTAATATTGGTGTGTAGGTGCCATCTCAGTGCCTTGTGCCTGAGTCTGAGCTTTCAGCCAGCGCTACACATTAGAACTGCTTTCAGCTAACCTATTGTTTCTCCTACTCCCATGTAACTGGAGGAGTCCCAAGCTGGACTTGGATTTCTTACTATTGAGTGCTATTCTGATACCTACTGGGAGCTGCTATCTTGCTCCCTTCCCATTGTTCTGCTGATCGGCTGCTGGGGGTGAGGGGCAGGGTATCACTCCAACTTGCAGCGCAGCAGTAAAGTGTGCCTGAGTCTGAGCTTTCAGAAGGAGCCAGCGCTACATATTAGAACTGCTTTCAGCTAACTTATTGTTTCTCCTACTCCTATGTAACTGGAGGAGTCCCAAGCCGGACTTGGATTTCTTACTATTGAGTGCTATTCTGATACCTACTGGGAGCTGCTGTCTTGCTCCCTTCCCATTGTTCTGCTGATCAGCTGCTGGGGGCGAGGGGGGGGGATATCACTCCAACTTGCAGCACAGCAGTAAAGTGTGCCTGAGTCTGAGCTTTCAGGAGGAGCCAGCGCTACACATTAGAACTGCTTTTAGCTAACCTATTGTTTCTCCTACTCCCATGTAACTGGAGGAGTCCCAAGCCGGACTTGGATTACTTACTATTGAGTGCTATTCTGATATCTACTGGGAGCTGCTATCTTGATCCCTTCCCATTGTTCTGCTGATCGGCTGCTGGGGGTGGGGGGGCTATCACTCCAACTTGCAGCGCAGCAGTAAAGTGTGCCTGAGTCTGAGCTTTCAGAAGGAGCCAGCACTACACATTAGAAGTGCTTTCAGCTAACCTATTGTTTCTCCTACTCCCATGCAACTGGAGGAGTCCCAAGCCGGACTTGGATTTCTTACTATTGAGTGCTATTCTGATACCTACTGGGAGCTGCTATCTTGCTCCCTTCCCATTCTTCTGCTGATTGGCTGCTGGGGGTGAGGGGGGGGGATATCACTCCAACTTGCAGCGCAGCAGTAAAGTGTGAGTGAAGTTTATCAGAGCACAGGTCACATGGCTGTGGCACCCTGGGAAATGAAGAATATGGCTAGCCCCATGGGAAAAACAGATTACAATGAAGGATTCTGCCGGAGAAACTCTATTAACTGATGGATTTTGAAAAAGTAACCTGTTTTCCCATGACAGTATTGCTTTAAAGTAATTGTAATTAAAAATCTGTTTAATTAAATATTGCCTACTCTGCCTGTATACACGGGGGAGGCAGGGGTCACTTATTTATGTATTCTTGCAGCACCCTGTAATTGTATTTATTGTCAAGCCTTGAAAATCGACAACAAAGATCGCCCCATAATGACGATATCGACCCACATAGAATTCTCAGTCGTAGGCTGTAAATAGGAACGCTAATTACTCAAAAACCATACAAAATAAATAATTTACAATTATAGCAAGGATTATATATGGCAGCATGTTCATAATGGGCGCTAATATCCTGCTTCTCTAGGAAGTGCGGGAATAATTGGATATTCAAAGGACGCAACGCTTTGAACAGAATAAAATGATTACAAATAAAGATGAAATATTCCGAAGATTTGGATCCAAATTGTGTATTATTCTAATGAAACACATCAGTTAAACGAATGTATTCATTATAGCGGCTTGTTTATAATTTATAAGAGCTTGTTTATAATCTGAATGTAAATAAATAAAATCTCTAAAAAAAACAGGAATTTGAGTTTTCATTTAGCAGTTTAGTCAAAAAATAATGCATTTTCCCTTTTTTTTTCTTTATTGATTAATGCCTACGGGAATGTTTGTGTTGCAGGGATCATGTAGGGAGGAACCGTATTACAGTTGCACAGTCTAGTAATTAAATAAGAACCTTAAGGGTTTTTAGGTTTTTTTTTTGCTTGACTGAAGGACAATATACAGGTGCCTTAGATTTATTTATACTAGATAATACAGTATACAGGAGGTGGACAAAATAATGGAACCCTGTTTGACTTATTTAGGTTGCAATGCATTATTAAAAATAACATAACTTGAGAATCAAAGGAAAACTACACCCCCAGAATGGATACATAACCAACTGATAGTTTATATTATGTTTAGTGATCTAGTAAAGAATCTCGCCAAACTGGAATATATATATCAGTAAATATTGCCCTTTTATCCTTTCCCTTGAGCCGCCATTTAGTGACGGGCTGTGTGTTCCCTCAGAGATCAGCTGACAGGAAGTGATGCAGCTGTAACTGTAACAAGAAGTAAAAGGCAGAACTCTGCCCATTCATTGGCTGATGGGGCCTAGCATGTATGTGTGCCTTGGCTTGTTTGTGTGCACTGTGAATCCTATGATCCCAGGGGGCGGCCCTTAGTACTTAAATGGCAGTTTTCTATTTAGGATTACCCAATGGCACATACTACTAAAAAGTATATAATATGGAAATGTTTTATTTAGATGAAGCAGGGTTTTACATATGAGTAGAGATGTAGCGAACTGTTCGCTGGCGAACTAATTTGCGCAAACATCGGGTGTTTGCAAGTTCGTGACCTTATCGCGATGTTTACAATTTGGGTTCGCCTTAGGCGTTTTTCCGCTGCGTTTTTTCTCGGCCTAAAAACGCAGCACAAGCCACACATGGCATTTTTCAGCCTAGAACTGGTGTAAGCAAATCCTGTTTCCATGGTGCTAATAGTGCGAAATAGCAAAAAACGCCTTTGCGTATACATAGGAATAGCTTGCGTTTTTACGCAACGCTGTGTCAACAAAGTATTTTTCAGATAAATTTTTGCCCTTGATCCCCCTCCTGCATGCCCCTGTCCAGGTCGTGGCACCCTTTAAACAACTTTAAAATCAGTTTTCTGGCCAGAAATGGCTTTTCTAGGTTTTAATGTTCGCCTTCCCATTGAAGGCTATGGGGTTCGCAAAGTTCACAAACTTTCGCACTTTTTGGCGTAAGTTCGCGAACGGGTTCGCAAACTTTTTTTTTGAGGTTCGCTACATCTCTACATATGAGTTGTTTATGCAATATATTTATATAGAGACCTACATTGTTTGGGGCAATAGACAGTTGACTATGATGGAAACTCATCAAATTTTAATTACAGGTATTGAACCCGTTATCCAGAATGACTGGGACCTGGGTTTTCCAGAGAACAGGTCTTTCTGTAGTTTGGATCTCCATACATTAAGTTTCCATAAAATCATTAAAACACTAAATAAACCCAATAGGATTTTTTTGCCTCCAATAAATATTAATGATATCTTAAAGATCAAGTACAGGTACTGTTTTATTATTACAGAGAAAAGGGAATCATTTAACCATGAAATAAACCCAATAGGGCTGTTCTGCCCCAATAAGGGGTAATTATATCTTAGTTGGGATCAAGTACAGGTACTGTTTTATTATTACAGAGAAAAGGGAATCATTTAACCATGAAATAAACCCAATAGGGCTGTTCTGCCCCAATAAGGGGTAATTATATCTTAGTTGGGATCAAGTACAGGTACTGTTTTATTATTACAGAGAAAAGGGAATCATTTAACCATGAAATAAACCCAATAGGGCTGTTCTGCCCCCAATAAGGGGTAATTATATCTTAGTTGGGATCAAGTACAGGTACTGTTTTATTATTACAGAGAAAAGGGAATCATTTAACCATTAAATAAACCCAATAGGGCTGTTCTGCCCCCAATAAGGGGTAATTATATCTTAGTTGGGATCAAGTACAGGTACTGTTTTATTATTACAGAGACAAAGGAAATCAATTTTAAAAATTATGAATTATTTGATTAAAATGGAGTCTTTGGGTGATGGCCTTCCCATAATTTGGAGTTTTCTGGATAATGGGTTTCCGGATAACAAACCCCAAATCTGTTACAAATGTAGTATAGACATTTACATCAATCTGATGTGACCATGCCTATTTTGACACCTATTTTTCCTAATTTGGAAAACTGGGCAGGAGTTTCCTAGATCGCCAAAGTGATCGGTCAATCGCTGATCACCAGGGCGTAGCCCCGTCCCAGTGATGTCACTGTCCCATCCAGTGATGTCATTGCCCACCCCTCTGCCTGGCTTTCGACAGGGGAAAGGTGGCAACCCTACCCATGGTGTCAAATGCCCTAAGGTGGCTTCTCATATATAAATTTATATTTCATGACATGTTTAAAGCAGTCAACTCTGTTTCGGTTCCTGTATACAGAAGGTAGGCTTAGAAATCCTACTAATTAAACTTTTCTAAATCCCATTTGAATCTAATAAAACATAATGAAAGCAATCAGTAGAAATGGGTCGGAGCAGGTTTCTCCAACTGTGAATAAAGTGTTACTGACCCTCATTTGTGGCAAGTTAGATTCTTATTGTTCAGAAATGTAAATGAAGAAGCAATTGAACTTTAGATTAGAACCACGACGGGGCCACAAAACAAATCTGTATTTAGTCCAAAATTTTTCATTATTTGCTTTAACACATTTAACCTGTACTGGAATGCACTGCTCAGTCTGGGGAAATAAATAAATATATATATATATATATATATATAAAATTAAAATTAGTGGCTGTTGCATTTACTGTTACATTTATATAAAGTCATACTAACAGTAAAAAGAACCGAATTTGGCCAATGACTGACTTCTGTAGGAATTATGGTTTCCCTGAAAGAATATCATTTGGATTATAATTCCTTTGTATCTAAAAATACAGCCATAAGCACTCACAGAAACGCTGCACTGAGTCCTCTGTCAAAAGATTTGTTGTCTCTGTTTTCCTGTGCCACAGACACGCAGCTCTCTGCTCTCTCCCCTCTCCTGCTCCCCCCTCCCTCAAGAAAGAACTCCCTCCCCCCCTTAGGAATGTGAATCTGAGCCAATCATCAGGAAGCTTCCTCATAGTCTTAGCATGTACACCGGTCTTGGTCGCGGTGCAGGAGTGAGGCATTATGGGAACTTTATTTACACAGCTCAGCGTTTTTTTCTTCCTGTTTGGCTTCTGAACATCTGAACGGGGCACTATTGAGAGAACTGAAGGTATGCCTGCAGCTTGAGATTAACTCTTTATTAGCCTTTACTTCCCTTTAAAGAACATGATCTACGTGTCCAAACAGAAGCAATGATCTATAGGGCAATAATTCTTCCAATATTATCATGGAACCCCTTGGAGCTACAGTGTATGTCCCCATGTGTCATTAAATGAATGAAAACAGATAGTTTATATTATGTTAAGTGACCTATTAAACTGCCAAACAGGAATATATATATCAGTAAATATTGCCCTTTTACATCCTTTCCCTTGAGCCGCCATTTAGTGATGGGCTGTGTGCTCCCTCAGCTGACAGGAAGTGATGCAGCTCTAACTGTAAGGAAGTAGTTTGGGAGTGAAAGACAGAACTCTGTCCATTAATTGGCTGATGTGTAGTGATGAATGAATCTGTCCCATTTCGCTTTTCTGCAAAATTTGCAAATCTTTGAAAAGATTTGCAAAACGGCGGAAAAATCACAAATTATTTTTTGACACGGACGACAATTTTTTGATGCACAGCGAATTTTTCTGTGGCAAATTTTGTCGGCCATTTGGAAAATAATTTCCCAATGGTGAAATGCTACTGATGTGGCCTGGCATGTATGTGTGCCTTGGCTTGTTTGTGTGCACTGTGAATCCTATGATCCCAGGGGGCGGCCCTTAGTACTTAAGTTTTCTATTTAGGATTACCCAATGGCACATACTACTAAACAAGTATATTTTTATGAAAATGGTTTATTTAGATGAAGCAGGGTTTTAGATCTAAGCTGGTTTAGAGACCAGCACTGTTTGGGGTACACTTTCAGAAAGTGTAGGGACCCATAGGCTTTACATGCTCCTATGGCTTTACACCCTACAACTTCCTTAGTTTATGCTGTTACTGGGCAAAGACCGATGTATCGGTTTAGAGTTATGCACTTATGCCTTATTGGTTTACAGGTTGACTCCACCATTTGCACTCTCATATAGTGTTTAGCAACTCTTCCTCTTTGGCTGCCTCTGTGTTTCAGGTGAAGGTCCACTGATCCTGGGATCAACAGGGCCCCAGTAAAGCCATAATTTACCCTAGAGTCATCACCTACTGTAGTGAAGTTGGGGACAGGGACCCCGTGAACGAGGACCAGTTAGATAGTTACTCTTGTGGTGCACTTTTAGGAAAGTGAGATAGAAAGGGAAGGAAGCAAGAGCAGCTTTGGCTCCACCAAGGAAAGTAGCTGGAAGTACCCTTCCATACGGGCAATGTTGCCTCAGCATAGGGTCGCGGTTAAGACATAGGACACAGGCAGTATCTGAACCCTGATCCGCAGTCGGCTGTAGGACTCTTAAAGCTAGAGGTAATTTGCACTGCACACAGCGACAGTGGGTTGTAGTTGCGCTACACCTCAGGCTACTTCCACATAGCGAAGGCCCATCCTGTTTAAGAGAGTCGCATGTACCCTATGCTCTAACCTATTCTAGCTTGGGTTTGACTGTTTTACAGCCAAATAGGGGTTACAAAAGATTCTGAGGATCAGCTAGAAAGATAGATTTGCATTACCAATAGTAGCACACTGGAGGAAACCAACACGAACAGCATCTCCATTCCAACAATGTAGAATCCAATTCTTATGGGCTCTGATTTCATCCGGATGTGGGACTCAAACCTTCCCGAATAGATCACCTATTCCCGGCCAAAGGCAGAGCAGTGGGTGAACAACAGAAATGCCTAAATATAATTAGAGATGTAGCGAACATTGCCGAAAATGTTCGCGAACCCGTTCGCGGACTTTCGCCAAAACTCGCGAATATTCGCGAACTTTGCGAACCCCATAGACTTCAATGGGAAGGCGAACTTTAAAACCTAGAAAAGCCATTTCTGGCCAGAAAACTGATTTTAAAGTTGTTTAAAGGGTGCCACGACCTGGGCAGGGGCATGCAGGAGGGGGATCAAGGGCAAAAATTTCTCTGAAAAATACTTTGTAAAAAAAACGCAAAAAAAAACACAAAAAAAAAAAAAACACAAAAAAAAAAACCGCAAAAAAAAACGCCAAAAAAAAAACCGCCAAAAAAACGCAAGCTATTCCTATGTATATGCATAGGCGATAAAACGCGGCGGAAAAACCAAGGTGAAAAAACGCGGCGCCAAAAAAAAAAACGCGGCGAACCCAAAGTGGCGAACATCGGCAAAAGTCTGAATGTTCGCGCGAATTAGTTCGCCGGCGAACAGTTCGCTACATCTCTAAATATAATATCTAAAGACATTCAAAATGATGTCCAAAAACTATATAGAAACAAAGATTGTGTAATTCATATCTGGAGAACCAGATATTTAAGGTCCCCTTTAGTGTAGCGGCCTTTAGGAGGAACCTAGACATTTATTTTCTGCCCTCTTAAGCCCCCCCAAAAAAGAGAGATTTTGCTGTTTTGTGAGACAAAAAAACCCAAAAACATTTCATATTTTTCCCATTTTTTTCTTTGATTTGTGCTTTGAGAAGTTTTTAATTTACAAAAAATGTAGGTGCTGGGAAACATATGAGAAATATTTGTGATTCTGGCTATTCACAGTTTTTATAAATAGCCTTGACAAATGGAAGGAACTGACAATCCGGGAAGAAAAGTGACTTTTTAAATGTAATAGTTTGAGCGGTAATTGAGGCTGGAGAAAGAGATGTGTTGTATGCGGTATATAAGGTCAAATAATTACAATGGTTATGATAGGTGAAGAAGGGTGAGAACATAATAAAGGGGAGGTAATTTTAGAAACAGCGAGATGCCAAATCTTTCCTCTATTATATATAAAAAAAATCCAATTTCTCCATTTTGTAAATGGGTCAAATTATATTGTGAAAGGGTACTTCTATAATATGAATAATAGGCTTGCACTGTTCCTGTGATAAGCTGGCCTTGGGAATCGAGGCGTGTGGCGTTTTAACCAGTTGATACTGTCTGTTGTGTTCAGTTTTCTAAGCAAATACAGCTGTTATTGGGAACAATTCCACCATATAAAATAAAGGGGAGCTCCACCCAAACATAACAAGATTTTTGAAAAGTAAACAATTTCAATAAGGAAAGGAACATCACAGTGCAATGCATTGTGGGTTATGTAGTTCCTGCATGCTGTCTGTAAGCTGTGGAGAAGTTGTTACAATTTGTAACATCCATGTTTTAGTCCCTCCTCCCCTGCCAGGATTTCAAATGATGCAGAAAGAGAAGCTGGATTTTAGCATATAGAAATGGTATTTATTTATACTTTTTGAAGGTTACAGTGACATTAGGTTTCTATGTTGTATGGGGCTCTTTAACAAATTTTGGTTTGGACTGGTACCTTGTATTACAAGCTCCTTCAGGAAATGGTGTAGTTTGAGGAAATTAGTTACATTTTTTTTTAATTTGAAAGAGATTACAATATTTTTAAAATTAAAAGCCAAAATGTATGATCCCTTTACTGGGGTTGTGCTCTGTGGCTTTATTAACGTTTAGGTCCGGCATGTAGCCATCATCACCAGAACATTAGAACACTGTATATAACGTATGGAGAGCTCAACCCTTTTGTGGTTCTCCTATGAAGGTGCTAGGGGCTAATACTGGAAGACCCCCACCTGCTGCTTGGCTCATACGTGAGTATAGAAACTGTTTTGGGGTGGAATATGACATATAGGGACGGGAAAATGGGGACTGGGTGGGGAAAAGGAAAATGGAGCCAGGCAATGGGTTGGGAAATGGACAAAAGCTAGAAATAAATGGGGCAGGGGTAGGGTTGCCACCTGTCCGGTTTTGATTTCGAAAACTAATTAGGAAAACCGGGCAGGAATCAGTAACATTGACATCATAGTTCCGCCCCCGTATTGTCACAATCCCTCCTACTTCCTGTGCTTACAGCCTGGATTTCGGAAGGGCTGCTCAGGTCAAAACCTCCTGACCGGTTTCCCTAATTAGGAAAACCGGGCAGGAATCAGTAACATTGACATGACGATCGGGTAATTGCTACATCATAGTCCCACCCCTGCGATGTTACAATCCCTCCTACTTCCTGTCCCATGACATCACGACCACGCCTCCTCCCCGCCCCCATGACATCACCCCAGCTGCCTGCCCGGCTTTCTTAGCCGACAGAGGTGGCAACTAGTGATGGGCGAAATGTTTTGCTAGGCATGGATTCAGGGAAAAATTTGCCACGCGTCCGAAAATTGTTGCATCAAAAGAATAGCCGCGCGACAAAAGAATAGCCACAGGTGACAAAAGAATATCCGCGCTGCAAAAGAATAGCCGTGGGCAACAAAAGAATAGCCGCGCTACAAAAGAATAGCCGCAGGCGACAAAAGAATAGCCACAGGCGACAAAAGAATAGCCGTGTGACAAAAGAATAGCCACGGGCGGCAGTTTTTTTGCCGTTTCGCGAATCCTTTGAAAGATTCGCTCATCACTAGGGGCAACCCTAGGCAGGGGTGGGCCTGTGATTATAAAAAATGATTGGCAGTGGAGAAGGAGAGGAAAGGGAGGGGTTTATAGGATATTACAAATTTACCAGACAGTCTATTTGTAATTTGTACCCTAGCGGGTGATTTTCTGGCTAGGCTGGTTAAATACCGGCCAAGTGGCTACCCACGTGAGGGCTAATCTGGCCCAAAGAATGTATTTCTTTTTCAAACCTTGACTCCTGACTCCTGACCAGCCTATTATCCTGTATTATATGAATCCTCCCACCAAAACATCCTTAGGCTATTGAATCTGTGACATAATTCTCCAAAAAAATAACTGCTTTCTGCAAACGTATTGTACAAGTATCCTGATCTAAATTATGTAAAGCACCTTAATTGCTCGTTTAGATCAGAAGTAATTTTGGTAGAAAATAGCCCGTCTGGGAAAAGAATATACTTTTAAACAACACGTTTCAGCGCCATTAATATCGGAACATTAATTTACCTTGACTTTATGTGCCTTGATGAATTTCTCTTTTGTTTTCCTAGAGAGGCAGTCTCTCTCTTTTTTTTTTTTGGTTGAAACTTTAATTATAGTAGGTGGATGCAATTATACTAATTAATTAATATGTTCCTCCTTCACAAAGCATGGAAGATAATAAATTGTGTGAAATTAGAATTTACATCTCTGATTATGAAATTATTGCAATTTACTTTTCACTAGCCGCAAACTTTGAAGTGTATGAAAAAGTAGAACAAATCCTGTGATTTATTTTTTATATTCTGCATTTTTTTTCTTTCAGAAATCAAATAACTGTATTAATGAGAGCGTAGCTCGAATCTGAAACCGTAATTTGCAAACAGTTGACTGTGTTCACGGCTAATTAGCTTTTAATGAAATAGTAATATGCTACAGTGGGCCGTGCCTGTAATAGTGTTAGAGAATACTGTATGGGGAGGCTATTTTGGGACATGGTGCAACGCAACGAGCACTTTACCAGCATTTTGGGTCCATTCTGAAACACAACTTTTTTGATGTGTGCAACTTTTTGTGACGTGGCCGCGACTTAGGCTGATGGCAGACGAGGCGTAGGGCGGATATTTTTGGCAAGTGGAAAAGCGCTTGGTGAAAATACCGCCCTACGTCTACATGTGTCTGCACCTGAATGAATGGAATACGCTCGGGTGCAGGCACATGTAGCCGAAATACGCATAAAAACGCGAGACCATTCTCTCCTACGTAAGGCGGTATTTTCAGCAAGCGATTTTCCGCTTGCCAAAAATTTCCGCCTTACACCTCGGGGCTGATTTACTAATCCACGAACGGTCCAAAGGCGTCCGGATGCGGTTTTTTCGTAATGATCGGTATTTTGCAATTTTTTCATAAATTGTCGCAACTTTTTCGTAGCCATTACGACTGTTTCGAAAAATGTCGCAACTTTTTCGTAGCGCTACCACTTGCGCAAATTGACGTGACTTTTTCGTAGCCTTCGCGCCGAGTACGAAAGGTTCGGATTCATTCAAGCTTCAGTATTGTGACTTTTCTTTGGCCAGGTTGGAGCTGCAGAGTGCCATTGAGTCCTATGGGAGACTTTCCTTGGGCCGGGTTGGAGCTGCAGAGTGCCATTGAGCCCTATGGGAGACTTTCCTTGGGCCAGGTTGGAGCTGCAGAGTGCCATTGAGCCCTATGGGAGACTTTCCTTGGGCCAGGTTGGAGCTGCAGAGTGCCATTGAGCCCTATGGGAGACTTTCCTTGGGCCGGGTTGGAGCTGCAGAGTGCCATTGAGCCCTATGGGAGACTTTCCTTGGGCCGGGTTGGAGCTGCAGAGTGCCATGGGAGTCCTATGGGAGGCTTCCAAAATCATGCAAAGCCTGAAAAAATCGCAAAAAATACGAAAAAGTCACAAAATGTTCGTTTCCAATCCGAATTTTTCCCATTTGGATTCGAATTCGTGGATTAGTAAATCAGCCCCCTAGTCTGCCATCAGCCATATTTGCCGTGACCACCACTTTTATTGACTCGACTGCAATTTTTTTGTGCCTCTACCGCAACTTATTCCTCACTCGCTGAACCTTTGTTGATGGCAAATGTTTGTGACCATTTCACGAAAAAATTAGCCAGTGGCGAAATGTGGAGTTTTGCTGCGAATCCATGCCTGGCGAAAAATTTCGCTCATCACTAATTGTTCTTCTACTAAAGGGCTTATTTATGCTGTAGGCGCAGTCATAGGGTTACATAACCCTGGCCTTTATTGAATCAATCCAAGGCCATACTGAATGACCCCGTCATGGGAGAGACCTTATGCTGATCTCACTGCCCCTTGTTTGGGCTGCCTCTGTCCTGTGGTAAATGATGTTAATGGAAGATTGCCTTAAGCCTCAGTGCCATATAGAGTTTAAGCATGTAATGTAGTCATCATTGGCCATCAAAACTACCTTCCTAGACTTACAATTCTGCTTTGCAAGTAGTTACACCCACCACTGACCCACAGATGCCACAACAAGCATCATGTGCAGCCACAGCAAACCAGGTAGAAAGCAGTTATAGTATGAAAAAATTATTGTATATTCCCTCAAAAACATGCTTTTTACCTTGCTTTAGGTGTAGGAATTGATAGATTAGTTGTTCTTCATGCAGACAGTTTCCTAAACTAGACAGACAGTCCTAAATCACAGTTAGGAGTGAAAACTATTTACTGATCCTATGTAAAAGTATGCTTCTTGCAGTTCTATAACTGACCAGGGGGCGTCATTGTTCTGTACTATAAAAATGAGAAGCTTCTTGGGTTTCACCTGGGCAAGAAAGTGGAAGAAGATTGGAGCCTAGGTGGAGGTAGGCCTAGCCAAGGAAGTTAGTTGTAGGTAGGTGTAAGTTAGTTAGCTATAATATGCTCTAGGAGTAAGAGCTAGGTTTAAGGTACTTAGTGAGCAGCCTGATACTCCTATGAGGAAAGTAGAAGGATTAGAGTCCTGGGACACAAGCATATAAACTTACGGGTAGATGCTGTCTATCCTAAGTTCCACTTGGAGGTCCTGAAGAACATTTGCAAGTTGGCTATCCACAGACCGGGAAGTAACAAATAGAATTTTTTGCTGGCAGGCACATCCGGATATCAAGAGACAGAAAGTTGTCAGGAAGCAGCATTGTAAAATAAGAACTCTCAAAGTTTATTTATCAACAGACCGGTTACTGGCCCCCATATATTGTATTGTAGGGGTCCATAGGGTTAACTTCTCCTATGGCTTGAAAATTCCCTACTGGTTGAAAATCCCCTGGCTTTGCCCAGCTAAGAGTTGGGCCAAATTTAGAGTTGGGAGGGCAAGTGTACCCTGGCAATTACAGATTTAGCCAGGTGGTGTCAGTATCTCCTTAGTCTTTATGCCTTCCACCTAAGAAACAGGGTGGATGTCTGCTGGGGGCCTGGGCCTTGGGCCTAGTAATGGTAAAGGAGGTATGCCCTTGGTGAAGTCGGGAAACAGGGTCCCATGAATGAGGCATTAGATAGTGGCAGGTTTAGCCTGTCATGGTACACTCTAGGAGTCTAAGGAAGTTGAGGTTGAGCTAGAGAGAGCAGTCCTGAGCTCCAACGTAGGAGTGGCAGATTGGAGGTGTTTCTCCCAGGGGATATTGCCTGACGATAGAGAATCAAGAAAAAGGAATTCCCTGAGGGGATCCAAGTCACTACAGGTGTCGCAGAGGAGAAGTTAGATTCCTGCCAAGTCTGTCCTTAGGGGAGTACCAGCCTGTATTACACTCTGCATCTAATGTTGCCTGTACCACTTGCCTCAGAGAAAGTGTGCTGTGAATAAACCCTGTGGATATTAATGTAGTATATGGTTGCACAATACCCTCCTCTTCCACTTAGCCCATTCTGAGTGAGAGAGTCCAATGTAACCCATGTTCTACTGGTTATGGGAAAGCAGTTATTGAAGAGAGGTTACAGCATGGTAAACTGTCTAACCAATTGTAGTATAGATTGCCTTCCTCGCGGCACTTTTTGCGGTTACCACAGGGCAACTTTTTGTGCAAAAACATTTCAACAAGGAAAGAGAATGCCTCTGATTCCAATGCACAAGGCTCCAATTTATTTATGGTTTTACACTCTTTCATTTTTATCATCCACCGCTGCCTCCGCCTCATTTGTGGCTTTTTATACATATGATAATAGGCCCCTAGTTGCACCATTACCATGAGTTCAGCCCTGGGGGAATATTAAAAAGAAAGGAATCAATGTGCAGAGAAGGAAAGGGCAATACGAGCTTCTCAGTGTTGCGGTTTAGTTGACTGAACATTTAATAGAACACAGTGAGTAAAGCAGAAACGTTTAGCAGTGAGATATTGTAGTGCCGGCATTATGACAAGAAGAATAGCGGAACACAACAGACATGAATTTCCAGGAATGATTTCCATGTAGATGCAATATAATCAAAGTTTCCAGTCAAGGTCAGTTCTGGAAAGACAAGAAGGCCTGAAATAAAAAACAATTCCGAACTTTAATTCAACAGCGCTATCAGAACAGATAGTTAGGGAAAAATGAAAGAGGATATTGCCGAATGTAGGAGCCGAATAAAAGGATATATTCAATTCTGAAAATATCTATCCTAGTGATGGAATTTAGATAGAAAGCAATCAAAAGAAATAATTGAAAAAACAAGGAGAGACAGAAAGCTTTCTAGCAACCCAGATTGCTCTATGGGAATGGGAATGGGACGGCAGCAGAGGCCAGCTATATTTAAAGGGACTGCGTCAGTTTTTTTTTTTTTAAATCTGAATTTAAAAACATTATTCTATAAATGAATTTAAAATCAGTACAGGTATAGGATCCCTTATCCAGAATGCTCAGGACCAAGGGTATTCCGGATAAGGGGTCTTTATGTAATTTGGATCACCATACCTTAAGTCTACTAAAAAATCAATAAAACATTAATTAAACCCAATAGGATTGTTTTGCATCCAATAAGGATTATTTATATCTTAGTTGGGATCAATTACAGGTACTGTTTTATTATTACAGAGAAAAGGGAATCATTTAACCATTAAATAAACCCAATAGGACTGTTCTGCCCCCAATAAGGGGTAATTATATCTTAGTTGGGATCAAGTACAGGTACTGTTTTATTATTACAGAGAAAAGGGAATCATTTAACCATTAAATAAACCCAATAGGGCTGTTCTGCCCCAATAAGGGGTAATTATATCTTAGTTGGGATCAAGTACAGGTACTGTTTTATTATTACAGAGAAAAGGGAATCATTTAACCATTAAATAAACCCAATAGGGCTGTTCTGCCCCCAATAAGGGGTAATTATATCTTAGTTGGGATCAAGTACAAGGTACTATTTTATTATTACAGAGAAAAAGAAAATCAGTTTTAAAATTCGGAATTATTTGATTAAAATGGAGTCTATGGGAGACGGGCTTTCCGTAATTCGGAGCTTTCTGGATAACGGGTTTCCGGATAAGGGGTCCCAAACCTGTATTAATTGGTGATTTGGTGAATGAAATGCTTTATGAAGTACAAACTAACTTGCTGAGGAAAGTCTGTAATTGGTGTCCAAATAAAGATACAAAATGGTGAACCTCCCCTGGAAATATACAGAGAATATAGTCTCCCTACTGTAATATATATTTATGTATAATATAGAAGCCACACTGACGTTCCCTGACCTTGTAAATACATACACTTGCAGGACTATGCATTTATAAAGTTTGTTATATTCCAAGGTTATTATCAGTTAATAGAGCTTCTCCAGCAGAATCACAAACACAAACAGATTTTTTGTATTTAATTTTGAAATTTCCCATGGGGCTAGCCATATTCTTCATTTCCCAGGGTGCCACAGCCATGTGACCTGTGCTCTGATAAACTTCAAGCACACTTTACTGCTGCACTGCAAGTTGGAGTGATATCCCCCCTCCCAGCAGCCGATCAGCAGAACAATGGGAAGGGAGCAAGATAGCAGCTCCCAGTAGGCATCAGACTAGCACTCAATAGTAAGAAATCCAAGTCCGGCTTGGGACTCCTCCAGTTACATGGGAGTAGGAGAAACAATAGGTTAGCTGAAAGCAGTTCTAATGTGTAGCGCTGGCTGAAAGCTCAGACTCAGGCACACTTTACTGCTGCGCTGCAAGTTGGAGTGATATCCCCCCTCCCAGCAGCCGATCAGCAGAACAGTGGGAAGGGAGCAAGATAGCAGCTCCCAGTAGGTATCAGAATAGCACTCAATAGTAAGAAATCCAAGTCCGGCTTGGGACTCCTCCAGTTACATGGGAGTAGGAGAAACAATAGGTTAGCTGAAAGCAGTTCTAATGTGTAGCGCTGGCTGAAAGCTCAGACTCAGGCACAATGCACTGAGATGGCGCCTACACACCAATATTACAGCTACAAATACATTTGTTGGTTCAAGAATAACATTTTTAATGGCAGAGGGAATTATTCATTCTATTGTCATAGTGATTGTCATTTTGTTTTTTTTTTTACAAAATGCATCAGTCAATAGTGCTCCTCCAGCAGAATCCTTCTTTCAAATCCTTTTTTTAAAAGACCAAACATATTTTTTTATATTTAATTTTATAATTTAACATGGGGCTAGACTAATTCTTAGTTTCCTAGGTGCCCTTAGTCATGTGGCTTGTAGTAATGAGCAAATTCATCCCGTTTCGCTTTCACAAAAAAATTTGCAATCTTTGAAAAGATTTGCGAAAAAGATGAAAAATCTACAAAATGGCGAAAATGTAGCGTGGCCAAAAAGCTGCAACAAATTTTTTTATGTGCATTATTTTGTTGACACGTCCAACATTTTTTTGTCACACAGCAAATTTTGACGCATGTTCCGTGAAATAATATGCCAATGATGAAAAGCGTAAAATATTTCACCCATCACTAGTGACTTGTGCACTGATTGGATATAGTTACTCTTTACTGCTAAACTGTTGGAGTAATATCACCCCCTCCCTTCTTCCCCAGCAACCGATAAACGGTGAGAACAATGAGAAGGTAACATGAAAACAGCCCCCTGACATCTGCATTGCTAAAAATGCTCTCATGCCCCACCTAGTGGTAGATATGAAAATAGCACTGAACCCAGTCTGTCCATGACTCTTCCAGTTACATTGAGTAGGAGAAACAATAGCTTATCTCAAAGCAGTTGCATTGTAAAGTACTGGCTCTTTCTAAAAACTTAGGATCAGGCACAATGACCCAAGATGGCTGCCACCATACTAATGTTACATCTTAAAAAATGCATTTATTGGTTCAGGAATCAAGTTTTAAATGGTAAAATTAATTATTTGCAGTGTACAGTGTAATTCTAAAGTTATTTTTTATTAAATTTCTATAAATTAGGTATAAAACTAGTTCAAAGCACAAGGCTCCGCAGTTGAATGTATTAAACCAAACACAGTGAATGTGTTACAGGCAAAGTACAATATGCAATTTAATTCCAGGGATGTGATCGGCTTTTTGCAAGTTGAAATGACTGCATGTTTATGCCTTTACCTTTCTTACAAATACTACAAAGCTGCGAGTCTTTGACAAATGCACCCATTTGGCCTTATTACGTAAATGTTTCCCAGTAAAATAAAGTGCTGTACATTACAATAAGAAATCTTTCAGTGCTGCGTATAACTCACAACTGTAGTTAAAACAGATGCTTTGCTATTGAGGGGAATTAATATTCCATATTTGTATAAAGTATTCATACTGCAAAAAACAGTTCATTACTTTTAACCATAAATGTATAGTTGCAAAGTGATAAGTTGAAAAGACTGTATAAATTCAGTATATGAGGCAATTAAGGGAAACAAAGAGTCACGTGCAAGTGGCTTGATGTTCCTCTGGAATTGATTTGTTATTGATTCACTGTATCCTTTTTGCATTTCAATTGTCACCCTCAGCAGAGACTGAAAAAGAGTCCGAGTATGGATTTGTTTCCTATTGCTAGAAATCACACCAAGACTCTCATTAAACCAACACAATTTCACTGTGTGACATGATCTACAGACCCTTGAATAGATAGGAGCTGTAACTCTTAACTAAGGGCCACTCAAGCCTGGAGTGCTCTAGCTGGTGTATTCTACCTGAAATAGTGTATAGATCCCACCATATTACCATATACATCACGCAAGAGTTGCTGCCACACACTGGGCAGGTTCTTAAGTGCTTAGATAGGCCAGGATATATGGTCAATATAAGATCTTTTACCTACTGGACTTTAAAGACCTGGCATTGAGGTTACAATTAGTGATGAGCAAATCTGTTCCGAAAAATTCACAAATCTTTCTAAAGATCCGCGTAACGGCAAAAAATGTCGTGCGGCAAAAAAATTGTCGCTGGCGACTATTTTTTTGTCACCCGCGGCTATTATTACCCCTTATTGGGGGCAGAACAGCCCTATTGGGTTTATTTAATGGTTAAATGATTCCCTTTTCTCTGTAATAATAAAACAGTACCTGTACTTGATCCCAACTAAGATATAATTACCCCTTATTGGGGGCAGAACAGCCCTATTGGGTTTATTAAATGGTTAAATGATTCCCTTTTCTCTGTAATAATAAAACAGTACCTGTACTTGATCCCAACTAAGATATAATTACCCCTTATTGGGGGCAGAACAGTCCTATTGGGTTTATTAAATGGTTAAATGATTCCCTTTTCTCTGTAATAATAAAACAGTACCTGTACTTGATCCCAACTAAGATATAATTACCCCTTATTGGGGGCAGAACAGCCCTATTGGGTTTATTAAATGGTTAAATGATTCCCTTTTCTCTGTAATAATAAAACAGTACCTGTACTTGATCCCAACTAAGATATAATTACCCCTTATTGGGGGCAGAACAGCCCTATTGGGTTTATTAAATGGTTAAATGATTCCCTTTTCTCTGTAATAATAAAACAGTACCTGTACTTGATCCCAACTAAGATATAATTACCCCTTATTGGGGGCAGAACAGCCCTATTGGGTTTATTTCATGGTTAAATGATTCCCTTTTCTCTGTAATAATAAAACAGTACCTGTACTTGATCCCAACTAAGATATAATTACCCCTTATTGGGGGCAGAACAGCCCTATTGGGTTTATTAAATGGTTAAATGATTCCCTTTTCTCTGTAATAATAAAACAGTACCTGTACTTGATCCCAACTAAGATATAATTACCCCTTATTGGGGGCAGAACAGTCCTATTGGGTTTATTAAATGGTTAAATGATTCCCTTTTCTCTGTAATAATAAAACAGTACCTGTACTTGATCCCAACTAAGATATAATTACCCCTTATTGGGGGCAGAACAGCCCTATTGGGTTTATTAAATGGTTAAATGATTCCCTTTTCTCTGTAATAATAAAACAGTACCTGTACTTGATCCCAACTAAGATATAATTACCCCTTATTGGGGGCAGAACAGCCCTATTGGGTTTATTTCATGGTTAAATGATTCCCTTTTCTCTGTAATAATAAAACAGTACCTGTACTTGATCCCAACTAAGATATAAATAATCCTTATTGGGGGCAGAACAATCCTATTGGGTTTAATTAATGTTTTATTGATTTTTTACTAGACTTAAGATATGGAGATCCAGATTACAGAAACACCCCTTATCTTGAATACCCTTGGTCCCGAGCATTCTGGATAATGGGTCCTATACCTGTATACAGACATATTTAGCCAATATAAGATTTACAGAAAACCTTAGAATGTGCCGTACATCTGTCACCTGGATATCTGAATATACTCCTATTACCAAACATTTACCGTGTAACTCTGTAGCAGGACGAGACAAAAATATGGATCTATTTATTTCTTTCGAATGCTATTTATGATAGCTGTTCCTTAGAATTGCACGTTCAGACACTTTTCATTTTCAGAAAGAATTTACCATCGCTGGGTTTATTCCCTGCGCCTGGCGTGATGTTTTTATCAATCACAGCATAGCTGAAAAGGTTTTGTAAAGATTAAATCAAGATGGCACCATTTGAAAGGAAAAGAAAATACTACATTCAAGATTAAGATATTTTTTATAAAAAGCAAAATCGCATTATTTAAGTCGCTGAATGATGCCGGCGTATGTACACTGAGGCTGATAACTAAGGGGGATTTAGCTCAGCAGCAATTGGCTAAACAATCGCCCCGATGATACGGCACTAACTCTGCTCCGCAGTTTCTCCCAATAAAGTTTTAGGGCCGTTGTATCTCAAACAGGTAAGTGTCATGTTATAACCTTCTATTGATCTTCTGCACTGAGAAAAATGAGACTTAGCTATAACTGATATTGGCCACGGAAGACCCTTCTGTTCTTATTTAGACCTGTAGCCACGAGGGCCACTTTATATAGAGCCTCATTTATGAACACAAGTTAAATCCGCTAGGTGCTAAAATGCTGTATTTTCTCCAGAATTCTGCAGTAATAGCGGGCTCTACACAATAGGGCTGATTCACTAAAGTGTGATAAAACGAGCGCTATTTATAGGATGCGGTAAAAATTTTATTGCATCTTATTTTTCGCGTCTTAATGCACGATTCACTAAAAGAATACTTGTGTTAATTTAGACGCGATGCTGTTTGCGTTATTTAAGTCGCTAAGACTATTTTTGTGCAGTATTTGACGCAACGCACGCTAATTTACGCAGCGTGCTACTTGTGGCGTGCGCACGTGCACGTGCACTACTTATAGCGCCATATTAGCCATACACACCATTACTAGTGATGGGCGAAATGTTTTGCCAGGCATGGATTTGTGGCGAATTTCCGTGTTTCGCCATTGGCGGATTGTTTCGTGAAACAGATAAAAAAATTCGCCGGCGGAAAAATTTGCCGTGCTTCCAAATATTGTCGCGGGCGACGAAATAATAGGCGCGTGACAAAATAATAGCCGCGGGCGACGAAATAATAGGTGCGCGACAAAATAATAGCGCGGGCGACAAAATAATAGCCACGGGAGACAAAATAATAGCTGCGCGACAAAATAATAGCCGTGGGCGACGAAATAATAGCCGTGCGACGAAATAATAGCTGTGGGCGACGAAATAATAACCGCGCGACGAAATAATAGCCGCGGGCGCCAAAATAATAGCCGCAGGCGACGAAATAATAGCCGTGCGACTAAATAATAGGCGCGGGCGACAAAAGAATAGCCGTGGGCGACAATTTTTTTTGACGTGCAACATTTTCGCCGTTTCGCGAATCTTTTGAAAGATTCGCGAATTTTTCGGAGAAGCAAAATGGGACAGATTCGCTCATCACTAACCATTACCTTCGGAAAACTACTTTTCTGAAAATGCCCATTTCCCTGCAAACTGGCAGCTGCATCACTCTGGGGCCAACACATACTGAATAAATCCCACTGCAAAGTCCGTATTGTGTTGCCAAAAGCTCATGAACTGCACTTTTCTATAATTACCGCCTGCCTCAAGTAGGGGTTAATTTTCGCACAGAAAAATGCGATATTTAGCGCATCCAAGTCTTTGTGAATCATGCATTAGTATTATTTCTGCGCGCTAATTAACGCAATCTGGTAAAATTAACACATTCGGTTGCGCGCTATTTAACGCACGCAATATGCGACTTAACGCATGTGATAATACTTTAGCAGATCGCGCATTTTTTTTGCGTCAATTTTAAAGCAAAAAAGCATGTGATAACGCTTATCGCACTTTAGTGAATCAACCCTAATGTGTGCCACGTGCCGAGATTTCCCAATGCAGGAGTTGGATTATGGGGCTCAAGTTGCAGTCGCATCTTTTGGCACATTATAGGGGTCATTTACAAAATGCAGGGCAGGGTGCAAAGTACAAAGAATGTTCTCAGTCTGCCGTGCTCACTTACTGCCCTGCACTTCTATGAATTCCCATGGGTCTCTGTGCTTCAAAATGGAATGGAGGAGCGTAAAGAGCAGTTGGTGGGAGGCACATAGCAGGTCTGGGCTTCATAATAGACCCTGGCATATCTAGTATACAGAGACCCAAACAGCCCCCCCCCCCAGCATTTGTCTGAACCCAGAGATTGCAAGTAAGGACCTGGCACATAGGCATCATTGCCCCTGCACCTACCCATCCTATCATTCAGTCACATCAGTCAGGGAGCACTGTCCTTAAGGCTAGATTTTAGTAATGTGGGGGTTGACCAATAGTCAACTCTACCCAATCATATCCCCCTACTAACAACCCAGCATGGGGATCCATGTCTACTTATAGACCCGCGCCCGCTCCATCTCTGACGTCATGGAGGGAACTGGGCAGTCGCGTGCATATAAGTATGCGCTACAGGGATGGAAGCAGGGCTTAGTTAGTTTATGGCCTGGGAGGGCAGTGAACCCCCCACCCCGCACATCACTACTAGATTTCTAA
The DNA here is from genome assembly GCF_000004195.4 of Xenopus tropicalis. Classification (NCBI taxonomy): domain Eukaryota; kingdom Metazoa; phylum Chordata; class Amphibia; order Anura; family Pipidae; genus Xenopus; species Xenopus tropicalis. The sequence continues at coordinate 144,451,014 of NC_030681.2, forward strand.
TCCATTACTAGGTATAGAGCTTAGTCAAACATAGAATGAACTTTAAGGGGTGCGCTTTAGAACCCTTTAATGCTATTCATAGTTAATGACCCCAAATGTGTGTGCACTGTGTTAATCGCACACAGCAAGTGTGTTAGTGTTTGATTCATTGGATGCAAGGCAGTGAACCCTGCAACTAACGCCTCCTCAAGATATGTATCATTTCCGAGGCCCCTTTTATCAATTTGCCCTATACTTTGCACATTCAACAAAGTTTAATAAAGTGCTGGTCAGAGGCAAGGGGCTAATGAAGAGCAGTGTGTACTTAATTTTGCGTGTAATTATGTCCTTTGCATTTGTGCTTGCAATTATGAATGAGCCCTAGAGTGTAGTAGTGTATTTTAGCATGCAAGAAATACAAAAAACACAGTCAACGGTGCCATTGTTATTGTGTTGCTACTTTGTAGTTCTGTCTATAAAGCACTTTGCTTCAGTTGTGTTGCATCCCACAAACATTCCAGATGATGTTCCGGCACTTCCCACTTACACCAGCAGGGGGCATGTTAGGGGGAGATTTTACACTGTGGTGCAGCTGCTTCAAAATCCAATATCTATTATTGATTCACTTTATTTTATTGTTTTTTCCATGTCAACAGCTGATTTTGTTTTCAGGTTTTCAGGGTTATGTGACTGTACAATTGCGCAGCATTAAGGTACAAGATTAATGCCAGTAGGAAAGAAACCAGAGAACGGGTCGAGTGAGAAACAGAAAAGCTGAATATGGGTTGCAAGAACCCGGCTAGTTGGGGACAGACCCACAGTTAAACCAGACTAAGGCAGGGCATAGCCAAGAATAGGGGTAGAACCACAAAATGTTAAGTCATGATAAAGGCAAAGTATAGGGGCACATTCACTAATCCAAGAACTGTCCGAAGGCGTCCGAATGCGTTTTTTCGTAATGATCGGTATTTTTGCGGCGTTTTCACCGCCGCCGCGACTTTTTAGTATTTTCTGCGACTTTTTCGGCGCCGTCACGACTTTTTCGTATATTTTCCGTCGCCGTCGCAAAAAAAATCGCATTGGTTTTTCCACCGTTTACAATTGCTCAATACGAAGAAATCGCGACGGGGGCAAAAAAGTTGCACAAAATACGATAAAGTTGTGATGGTGACGAAAAAGTCGCGCAAAATACGAAAAAATCGAGACAGCGACAAAAAGATGGCAACATTTTCGTTTCCAATCGAATTTTTCCCATTCGGGATTCCGATTCGTGAATTAGTAAATGTGCCCCATAGTGTTAAAAGGGTGGTTCACCATTAAGTTAACTTTTAGTATGTTCAATTTTAGCAATTTGAGAGACTGGTTTTAGTGTCAGGCTCTACTGTGACATTCAGGAAGAGATAGCACAAAGGCAATCAATAAAGGGGAAAGTTCCATACCATCTCCATGAAGATGGAATTTCAATGTAAAAGATTCCATCATATTTCCTAGAGCCGTCTACAGGCTAAATAAAGCAACTCATACACATACAGCAGCCTTTACTGATGCCGTCGGCATTCATAGCCATTGCTTTTGTACTGCTGTATAGGCTGCTTCATGCACCAAATGAGGACAATGACTTGATGTGGAATTCAGACGAGAACATGACATGGGCAGACTCTTATACAGGATAAACAACAATGGAGCAGACAAGATACAGGGATGTGAATAGAAGGATGAAGAACCTAAGTGGGCAGGGGCAATTGCTGTGCAAGGACAAGGCTTTCCAAGCAAACAAGCCAGAAAGGAGGGTTAGAGGATGAATTGGTCAGGAAGAAAGAAGCAAGACGAATGCAAAGCATACCATCCCAAGCATAGCAGGCCCGGCAGAGAGCAAGGAATATATATATAAATCAATGAGCCCTATATGGGGCAGAGGCTTACAGTAAGCACAGGGTTTATAACAAGGATGGAGGCCGGGAAGTAGTTAATCATAAGCAGTAAGTGGCGGTTAAACACACTGTTGTTGTGTATCAATAGGCTGCACCTGAACCTCATTAAGATGTAGCGGAGGAATCTCTCCCAAAGCAAATGAGACTCGGCCGCGCAGCACGGCAGATAGGGAGCGGCAGCCAGGACGCAGCGGGGCCTCCATGCCCATTACAAGCTTCACGTGGCTTTAGCTAGGCACTAGGCAAATGCTTATTATACAGTAGCATCCCTTCTTCCTTAACTGCAATAATATTGGCAAAAACAACTGGATTTGGGAGATCAAGTTGGAATCAAGTACAGGTACTGTTTTATTATTACAGAGAAAAGGGAATCATTTAACCATGAAATAAACCCAATAGGGCTGTTCTGCCCCCAATAAGGGGTAATTATATCTTAGTTGGGATCAAGTACAGGTACTGTTTTATTATTACAGAGAAAAGGGAATCATTTAACCATGAAATAAACCCAATAGGGCTGTTCTGCCCCCAATAAGGGGTAATTATATCTTAGTTGGGATCAAGTACAGGTACTGTTTTATTATTACAGAGAAAAGGGAATCATTTAACCATGAAATAAACCCAATAGGGCTGTTCTGCCCCCAATAAGGGGTAATTATATCTTAGTTGGGATCAAGTACAGGTACTGTTTTATTATTACAGAGAAAAGGGAATCATTTAACCATGAAATAAACCCAATAGGACTGTTCTGCCCCCAATAAGGGGTAATTATATCTTAGTTGGGATCAAGTACAGGTACTGTTTTATTATTACAGAGAAAAGGGAATCATTTAACCATGAAATAAACCCAATAGGACTGTTCTGCCCCCAATAAGGGGTAATTATATCTTAGTTGGGATCAAGTACAGGTACTGTTTTATTATTACAGAGAAAAGGGAATCATTTAACCATTAAATAAACCCAATAGGGCTGTTCTGCCCCCAATAAGGGGTAATTATATCTTAGTTGGGATCAAGTACAGGTACTGTTTTATTATTACAGAGAAAAGGGAATCATTTAACCATGAAATAAACCCAATAGGACTGTTCTGCCCCCAATAAGGGGTAATTATATCTTAGTTGGGATCAAGTACAGGTACTGTTTTATTATTACAGAGAAAAGGGAATCATTTAACCATTAAATAAACCCAATAGGGCTGTTCTGCCCCCAATAAGGGGTAATTATATCTTAGTTGGGATCAAGTACAGGTACTGTTTTATTATTACAGAGAAAAGGGAATCATTTAACCATGAAATAAACCCAATAGGACTGTTCTGCCCCCAATAAGGGGTAATTATATCTTAGTTGGGATCAAGTACAGGTACTGTTTTATTATTACAGAGAAAAGGGAATCATTTAACCATGAAATAAACCCAATAGGGCTGTTCTGCCCCCAATAAGGGGTAATTATATCTTAGTTGGGATCAAGTACAGGTACTGTTTTATTATTACAGAGAAAAGGGAATCATTTAACCATGAAATAAACCCAATAGGACTGTTCTGCCCCCAATAAGGGGTAATTATATCTTAGTTGGGATCAAGTACAGGTACTGTTTTATTATTACAGAGAAAAGGGAATCATTTAACCATGAAATAAACCCAATAGGACTGTTCTGCCCCCAATAAGGGGTAATTATATCTTAGTTTTAAAAATGTGAATTATTTGATTAATTCCTGTAATTTCCATAATTTGGAAAATAATAGTGGGTTTCCGGATAAGGGGTCAGATACCTGTACCAGTCTTTCATTCAAACCACTCCCTGGTTGCGAAGGCAATTAAGACCCTAGCAACCAAAAAGGCTGCTAAAGCTATTAACTAGAGAGCTGCTGAACAAAAAGTTAAATAACTAACAAACTACAAGTAATAAAAAATGAAGACCAATTGCAAATTGTCTCAGAATATTACTCTCTACATCATACTCCAAGTTAACTCAGGTGAACAACCCATTTAAGGTGCTCCTTACAGTCAATACTTACTACCTAGTGCAGTGCTGTCCAACTGGCGGCCCGCGACCCCCCTCTGTGTGGCCCCCCACCTGTCTGGCTGCTTTGATGGTTACCTTTGTGTAAGCATTAAATGGTATCAGTACTGAGATTAACTGGCCCCCTGCATGGTTCTCACCTCAGATTCAGGCTGTAATCCCTCTGTATTGTTTAAATATGTAATCCCCTGTGTTGTTCACACCTTTTAATCTCTGTATTGTTCACCCCCTGCAGTGTTCACACCTCAGACTCAGACTGTAATCACTCCCATTGTTCACTTCTTCACACCTCAGACATAGGTACTGTAGGCAGAGTATGGCACATACAGCCAGCATAGGGCAGGGAGGGTATGGCACACACAGTCAGGGTAGGGCAGGCAGAGTATGGCACACACAGTCAGGGTAGTGCAGGCAGAGTATGGCACATACAGCCATCATAGGTCAGGGAGGGTATGGCACACACAGTCAGGGTAGGGCAGGCAGAGTATGGCACACACAGTCAGGGTAGGGCAGGCAGAGTATGGCACACACAGGCAGGGTAGGGCAGGCAGAGTATGGCACACAGAGGCAGCATAGGGAAGGCAGAGTATGGCACACACAGGCAGGGTAGGACAGGCAGAGTATGGCACACACAGGCAGGGTAGGGCAGACAGAGTATGGCACACACAGGCAGGGTAGGACAGGCAGAGTATGGCACGCACAGACAGCTTAGGACAGGCAGAGTGCTGCCTGTGTGTGCCATACTCTGCTTGCCCTATGCTGCTTGTGGGAGGTGAACCTGGCAGGGGGTTTGTTGTGGGAGTTTGTTAGCAGTTGGAAATAGCCATTAAATGGTCCCTAAGGTGTGTAATTATGTACTGGGGGTTGCTCTGCTGTCCACAGGGGAGGAGGAGGCATATGGAATTTAAGGGTATATCTTAATATGACATAATTCTTTCACATATGAATGATGGTTGATATCCCCACAGTAAGGACCAAGCATTTCGGATTTTGCTGTGCTACCACCATTGTGATAAAATAGGTGTGGTTTGAAGTGGGTGTGGTTTCAAAAAGGGGAGTGGTCAAAACTGGCTTCCATTAGCGGCCCTCCACCATGTATGCTAGAGAAATTCCGGCCCTCGGCACTGTAGAAGTTGGACAGCACTGACCTAGTGGATATTATTGTAGTAGGCAATCTAAAGTCTCATTGCAATCAATGTATTTGCATAGACGCCTGTTCCCGTAAAGGCCAAATGCCCTTTGATGGAAACAAAACATTGTCCATACAGAGTGTAAACAGAATTTGTCGCCATGTTCTAAACTAATCAATAGTAAATGATTGAGTTTCCACGTGTTGAGATTATGACCGTGACCTTTAAGGATAATTGCTTCAAACAGTCCAGTCCTAATCGAGCAGCCGCCGAAATGACTCTTCGCAACCGTTCATCTCCGGGGGCATTAGATAAGCGCAATATCGATAGAGCCGCTCAGATGAAGCCGATAGCGCTGCTACTGTCACAGTCACAATATGATTTACTAAAGTTGCAATATTATAAAAGCATCAATGCCCTGGTGTTTCAAAGAAAATCCCTTAATCATTTTAATATGAGCCGGGAATTATATATCTGTATATCACACTGATGTCTCCAGCAGTAGCTCAACTTAATAAAACCTTCATTCGGTTATTTGTTGCGAAAAAATGTAATGCAATTACAAAAAGCATTAGCCGCATTAACTTTTTAATCACATTTCCATTTTTATTTATTGGTCAGGGACACGCAATAGCGCCGTGCCAAGTGCAGCCATTCATTCTTTCATTTTCTCATAGACTGGAGTTCTGTAGGGCAGGAGCATCATTTACGGTTTATCATGAGTTCTGAGCATTTTAATGAACACATTGGAGAATGAGGGACTGCAGACTAGAGAGAGATACAAAGGAAATGATTGGGTAAAAAGGTAAAGGAGGGGTTTGGGTTTATGAAGGAAAAAAGTGTTATTTTCAACAACCAAACCATTGCTTTGTGTGGGGAACCCTAAAGTCGGCCATACACGCACCGATATTATCGTACAAAACCTCATTTCATATGATATTTGGAGTGTGCATGGCGGCTTGAAGAGATATTGCAAAGGCTGCGGATTTCGGGCGACTCTACGATTGGCCATTGAAGGCGCCCAAGCAAAACCAAGGGTAGAATTTCTATTGGTTCTACCTCCATATCTGACGATTCAGCCCTGAATGTCAGTGGAGGGTGGGAACGATCTTTCCTGTGACCAATGGTCACACCAAAGATTGGAATTGCTACTAGTGATGAGCAAATCTGTTCCGTTTTTCTTCGCCATAAAATTTGCGAAACAGCGAAAAATTCAAAAATGCATTTGTCGCACATTTTTTTTTGCCGCCTGCATCTATTTTCTTGTCTCCCGCGTCTATTTTTTTGTTGCCCGCACTCTTTTGACTCGACCGTGTCCAATTTTGACGCGACATCGTCCAATTTGACTCGCAACAAATTTTTTGGCGCAAAACAATTCGCCAATGGTGTAATGCGGAAATTCGCTGTAAATCCATGCGTGGTGAAAAAATTTGCTCATCACTAATTGCTACATGTATGGCCACCATAAGGGTTAATCACTCCTGTTATAGGAAGTCCTATAACAGGAGTCCAATAATTACAAGTTATAACGAAAATTCACCCCCCCAGTCCACTGGCCAAATGTCGCGATGAAGATCCTGACATATGGACAAAAGGATCTAGGGACCAGCTCCTGTCTATTGGTTTTTATAACTGGAGATTGCACTCTTAGGGGCTGATTTACTAAGACACGAATTCGAATCCGAATTGGAAAAATTCCGATTGGAAAAAGAACATTTTGCGACTTTTTCGTATTTTTTGTGATTTTTTCGGCGCCTTTACGACTTTTCGGAAATTATCGCGACTTTTTCGTTACCAATACGATTTGCGCAAAAAAACGCGACTTTTTCGTAGCCATTACCACTTGCGCGAAAAAACGTGAGTTTTTCGTAGCCATTCCGAAAGTTGCGCAAAATCTGGCGATTTTTTCGTAGCGTTAAAACTTGCGCAAAAAGTCGCGTCTTTTTCGTAGCGTTAAAACTTAAAAGGCGCGACGTTTTGCGCAAGTTTTAACTCTACGAAAAAATTGCAACTTTTCGCGCAAGTTTTAACGCTACGAAAAAATCGCCAGATTTTGTGCAACTTTCGGAATGGCTACGAAAAACTCGCGTTTTTTCGCAAAAATCGTATTGGTAACGAAAAAGTCGCGATAATTTCCGAAAAAATCACAAAATACCGATCATTACGGCCCGTTTGTGGGTTAGTAAATGTGCCCCTTAGCCTTCATCTAGAACCAGGGGTGAATGTGCTGGAAGCGTGGAGTGTCCCCGTATATCTTTTGGTCCCTATGGACAAGGTAAAGGCACTGGATAGTAAACTTTGTATTAGCATTTTCACGGGAGTTGTGAGTTGGACAGGCCAGCTTAGCAAGGGCAGTACTGGGGGGAGGAGAAGTATGAAGTTAGTACTTCAAGGAGACTCCCAACAAACAGTAATGACCCTAGATATGGTTGACAGCTTTCTAAATTATTTTTACTGGCTGATGGTGTAGGAAAGCACAATTGTGGCAGGAAGGGATGTAAAAGGGGTGGGCAGTTGTAAAATGGACAGGGCTATGAAGCAGGGGCTGATTGAGGATGAGTTAGGTCAAGCATCAGGGGAAAAAAGGTAAAATTGGCGCAGAGTGGGAGTGGACCAGGATCGTAAGGGTATCACATTTAATGGCAGCTACATTGCCACTAAACTTGTAATATCGGCCCCAGCCTTGTCAGGTGTTTTATTGGCTAGGCCAGTAACATAACCTAACTACAGACTGGGAAGAGACTCAGGCTAGTTTTATCCTTGAGAGCCTTGCATTGTAGGGGATCTAGTACAGTGAGGTGGTAAGACTATTCCTTCACAAAGTCTATCTCTTAAAAGCATTTGGTGTCTAATCCTTTGTAAACAATTTAACCTCAGCTATACCACTCACTCTCATATTGCCTTACCATTTGTTGTACTCTGGAAGTCGTGCTACTCTTCAATAAATCCCATTCTGTTTTTCAGTATTTGTCTTGAGAGTTCCAGTTGAACTGCACTGCCTTGTGAGGCCCTAGCGGAGAGAGAGTGTTGCAATGTAACACTGGTCAGATGCTGTAGTTATGAAGGAGAATCATTGATCTGAGAAAAACAAATGTAACATTGAGGAAAATCCCCCAGTCTTCCAGCCTATTCCCAGTTGTGTCTAGACCCCCTCCACCCCAAACTTCCCAAAGCGCCACCCATTCCTTAATAAGTTCAGTCCCATTTGAGAGTTTAAGGAGAACTGGAGAGTAGACTAATGTAGCTGTCACACTTTCTTATCAAAATGTTTATTTCAAGCTGCTTTTTATTTACAGAACAAGTTCAACATAACTCATGTCCTTATAGTTTCAGCAAAACCCAAACAATCAATATCCAATTTAACCTGCAGTATATAGATCTCCACATAGTAGTTGGATTTGAGGAAAGCACAACATTTCGCTGAGAATCCATGCCTGCCGAAAAAAAATTTGGTCATCACTACACATGGGTAACCTCATGTCAAACTCAAGCCCTAAGTGTGGAGCACACATTACTACCTTCATTCATATGTTTTGGGTCCTTCTGATTTTTCGAGTGACGTGATAAATACAAGACAAAGTTGACTTCCCTAAGAGGTTGTCTATTGAAGATAGTGAATAAAGTTGTCAAGTTAATCCAAAGCAAGAAACAAAATATTTGAAGATCCTTATAAGAGCTTCCTTGCCTCTTATCCAGCTGATTCACATGACCAAGGGATGCAGACTTCTATATCAAAGGGGAACTCCACCCAAACACAACTTAAGCTTTTTAAAAAGTAAACACAATTTCAAGCAACTTTGCAATATACATCAATCAAAAATATGCAGCCTTTGATTGATTTGTAATGTTTTAGTCCCTCCTCCCCTGCCAGGATTTCAAAAAGAAGAAAGAGAAGAACTGTTTTGCAGCTGGATTTCAGCATATACAAATGGTATTTATTCATACTTTTTGAAGGAACAGATTACAGGGATAGGGATATTAGGGGTTTCTGTGTTGTTTGAGGCTCTTTAGCACATTTTGGTTCAGAAGCCGGAGTTCCCCTTCAACCTTGGTAAAACCTACATTACTGTATTCTTACTGATATGATAAATGTACCTTATATTCTGATAAATGTACTTTATTACTAGGTTCAGGGTACTTCTAAAGAAAAACAGTGGCTATGTGCGGTAGTTTTTATGCATGATTTGCAAGAATAATGAACTAGGTGGAGCTGAAATGAATAAGCTTGGGGAGGAGGGCTGACAGAAATAAACTGACTGATGAATACACGTTGGGGCTGAGATATGAATAAGTGGGAATAAATGGAGATAAGCTCAGTGCTTTGCTTGAGCAACTGACAAATACTGATATTATTGACTTGAACAGCATTCAAAATACATTACATCAGAAGAAATAGATAGACATAACTATGAAATGCATCAGCAGATACAGTATATTAAACAGAAGACGTAACATGAAGAAAAGCTTAAAGAGTAACAGGACAGGGAATTTATCAAAGTTAAGTAATAGGCTATGAATATCTCTAACCAACAACACTCAGAATCTGTGCGACACTAACTTAGCACCAGTGATGGGCGAAATCATTCGGCAGGCATGGATTCGCGACAAATTTCCGCGTTTCGTCTTTGGTGGGTTTTTTTGCGAAATGGGTGACAAATTTTGCCGCGTCAAAAAAAAATTGGCGCTCGTTAAAAAATGGTCACGTGAGTCAAAAAAATTATGTTTGCAGCAATTTTTTTTTTTTTAAACGCAACATTTTTGCCATTATGCAAGTTTTCCGCCTTTTCGCAAATCTTTTCAAGGATTCGCGAATTTTCCGGCAAAGAAAACGGGACAGATTCACTCATCACTACTACACAATAGTAATGAGTAGTGATGAGCGAACTTTTTCACCAGGCATGGATTTGTATTGAATTTCCGCATTTCGCCATTGGTGAATTGTTTTGTGAAACTTCCGCGGGAATTCGCCACTGAAAAATTTGTCACACATCAAAAAAAAATTCGGTCACATCAAAAAAGTCATGCAACAAATGCATTCCGCGGATATTTGCTGTCTCGTGAAGTTTTCACGGAAGCGAAATGGGACAGATTTTCATCATGACATTTCACTTCACCGAAAAATTTGCAAATCTTTAAAAAGATTCACGAAAAAGGCACAACAATTCTTTTGACAAGCGACAATTCTTTTTGACGTGCAACAATTTTTGGATGCACAGCAAATTTTACCACCCGTTTCGCGAAACACGGAAATTCGCAGCGAATCCATGTCTAGCGCATTTTTTTTTCGGGCCATCACTACCCAACAACTCACTTAGGGGCACATTTACAAAAGCACGAATGCTCTGAGCATATTTTCGACAAATTTTTCGGGCGTCCGCACGACTTTTTCGTATTCCACACGACTTTTTCGTACGCTTGCACGAAAAAATCTGAAAGGTTTTACCGCTGTTTACAATGGTTCGGTACGAAAATTTTGTGACTTTTGGATATTATCTTGACTAATACGATTTTTTTGTAAGCATTTTCAGGATATTTGCGATCTTCAGAAATTTTCGTTTTCAATCTGAATTAGTAAATCTGCCCCTTAGGGGGGAGATTCACTAAGACATGAAAGCGAATGCTCCAAGCGTATTTTTGCTGATTTTTTCGCGTGACTTTTTCGCGCAGCCACCCGACTTTTTCGCGCGCCCGTGTGAAAAATTTGGAAAGGCTCTGACAATGGTCAGTACGAAAATTTTGTGACTTTCGGATCGCCAATATGATTTTTTCGTGAGTAATACGTTTTTTTGGTAAGCATTTTCGGGATATTTGCGATCTTCAGAAATTTTTCGTTTCCAATCCGAATTTTTCCCATTCGTGATTCGTATTCGTGGATTAGTAATTTTCCCCAATGAAAAATAGAAAAAATGGCAAAAAAAATTCACCACACATCACCAGGCTTCGCCATGGAAAAAACTAATTTTTTTCTTCTCCGGGAACTTACGTAAAATAACGGCGTAAAATCTCCATCTCCAATTATTTTATACAGCTTTTTACACCGTTTTTTCGGTGAATTTAATTTTACACAGCATAATAAATAGGCCCCTAAATCCATTATAGTTGAGAGACTGATAGAGATATTAGGTTTCTTTCAGTTCCTGAGTAGTAAATGTCCGGTGAACTAGAAAAAACATTGCACGGCACTTTTGTATAGAAGACAAGGTGAGATTTATATACAGCTCTTTTCCCCGATGGATTAAAAGCATTTTCCAGCAATCTATACAAACAGCCTTCGGTGCAAACACATTGAAACGTTAAGGTTATAAGGAGGTTACAAAGAAATCTGAAGGAGACTTGGAACACTGAGCGAGTTTAATTTTTAATTTCAAATTCCAGGCCAGTTAAAATGAAAGGATGGGCATTAAAATTAAATATTACAGTAAATAAACAAATTGCTTATAAAGCAAACACTATCAATTTACAAGCCTATAAACAGAGCATCATTAAGTGGCTGTCACCGGTGAAGCATTTCATTTTAATTTGCTCTGGCCATATTGTAATCAGCCAAGCGCATTTCATGCAAACAAACCGGCCACGCTACCAAATGCTTCCTGGAAATTAACAAAAGCCGTTATATTGTTTATATCACCCTTCGAAAGATGAGATTCAATAGGCAACGTCGTAAAATAAGTGTAGCCATGGGGGTGGTAACAGAGAAGGGGAGAAAGATGGACGTCATTTAGTCTGCACAGCCAATCACAGAATAGGTGCAATAATCCAGTAGAACCTAATGGTGTTGCTAATATTAGCTATACGAAGGCCATGGGCAATGGAAATATCATCTGGACTAGCTGCCACATTGATGTTATCAATATGACAGTTCACGTTGAAAGGACTTGCTTGCGTCTGTAAGACGTAACTCATCATGATGCCCTTGTGTTCATAAATGTTATTAGTATAGCGGCCAACAATGAATACAAAAATACAAATCATGGCTGTTGTGTTGTGATTCTTCTTCAGGTCTAGTATAATATATTATATTATTATACTATATTAAAGTAAAATATTGTCTATACTAATAGCTTATTTAATATTTGACCATATCTGGCATGGAAGATGTAAGCAAGCGTTGCTAAGTGCTGCGCAGTAAAGGGAGGCAAATATTAGTCTATTATTGCTGTCTAAGTAATAAATAAAGGCTGTTCAAAGGACGTGACAAGTGTTTTCTCAGCTCATTAGTTCCAAGGGATGGGAAACCATTTACTGGAGTAGCTAAGAGCCTCTAATAACCTTAAGCACAGGCCTACTGTATGTTAGGACCTTCAACTCACAGGGGCCTATTTATCAAAGTACGATCGGCTCCAAATACAAAAAAATAGTATTTTTTTCTAAGTTTTCGTACCTTGCGTATTTTTGCTGATTTTTTTGTCAATTTGTGCGACAATGACGCAACAAAATCGTATTGTCGCAACGAGTAGGAAAGTTTCGGATTCATTCAAGCTTCGGTATCGTAATCAAGCACTGAAGGATCAAAGTCAGAAAGGTTTTCCCGCCGTTTACGATCGTTCGGATACAAAAATTTTGTGACTTTCGGATCGCCAATACAATATTATCGTGACTAATACGATATTTTCGTAAGCATTTTCGTGACATTTGCAATCAGCAGAAATTATCGTATCTAATCTGAGTTTTACCCATTTCAGGATTCAAACTCGTACTTTGATGAATCAGCCCCTTAATGTGTAGAGACCCTTTGTATAACAACTACATCATTACTACATTAAAGACATGAAAGATTGGTGGACATCTTGCCTACATTACAAAAAATGTATTTCCAGCTATTTAATGTTTTCAAGGTTCAACCCTTTATGTTAGTCCTCATTTAACAATCCAGGGGCCAACATTGTGGGTTGCACCTTAAGGTTCATTGTGAAACAAGGTATAGCAACTCTGAGGTGGACTTGGACTCTTGGGCCTACCGTGTTACACAATGGACTATGATACTAATGAACTGTTAAAAGTAGCATGGTAGGACCCTGCTTTTATTTGTGTATTTTGTAGGGATGCACCGAATCCATTATTTTTGGGTTCGGCCCAACCCCGAATCTTTTGTAAAATTACCAGTATTCATCTAAAATACCAAATGTGTGCACTTAAAAATGTTTTTACTTCCATGTTTGTGTAACCAAAAGTCATGTGATGTTAGGGATATAGATCCGGTTAGGGCAGATGCTTGGATTTTGCCAAATCCGAATCGTGATGAAAAAAAGCTGAATCTTCACTGAATACTGTATTCAGTACATCCCAAGTATTTTGAATGACTTGCATTCTGCTGATGTATTTAAGAATCTAATAAAGTAGTAGGTGTCAGGACCTGCCTGGGCTCAAACTCTGGACTGTATGTTAGGCAGGTTCTGCATTACCTTGTTGAGTCACTCAAGACCTTGAGGAGTCAGCCCTACACTTATTTGTTCATGCTCGCCCCCTCCTCCCTCAGTAAGCCCAGGTGTTTGCAATCTGACAATTAATGGGCTTTATAAGCCTGTCACAAGAAACTCCTGCTTGCTTGATCATTAAGCCTTTTACCTTTGATCCAGTGCCTGTTCCTGCCTGGTTCCTGCCCCTGTTCCTGCCTGGTTCCTGCCTGTGTTCTTGCCTGATTCCTGCCCCTGTTCCTGCCTGGTTCCTGCCCCTGTTCCTGCCTGATTCTTGCCCATGTTCCTGCCTGATTCCATATACTATACCCTGTTCCTCTGCTCCTGTTCCTGACCTCAGTTGGATCTCCTGGTATTGACTGGTTTATTGACTTCTCTTTTTCTTCAGCCTGCCCCTGACCACTGCCTGAGGTGAGCATGAACAAATAAGTGTAGGACTGGCTCTAGAAGGTCTTGAGTGACTCAACAAGTTGATGCAGAACCCGTCTAACATACAGTCCAGAATTCGAGCACAGGCAGGTCCTGACAGTAGGATAGATCTATTGAGACAATACCCTTTGTGTACACGGTACATACTCCTGGTCACCAGTAGGAGCTGGTGTAGTAAGTCACATGATGTGGGGAGTGATATGTTGCGTTAAGGAGTTTCACTTCCAGTGTTCTGTATATTACACCAGAGAAAGGACCCAAGAAGTCCACATAAAGTATGAAAACCTCATTCTACTGTCTGGTTCTCCAGTGGATCCTTCAATGCCTATATGTTAAGCTTTAGTAGAAGTGATGAACCACTACACTGTATGAGGAAGGAAACTACCAAGAAGCACATCAGAAATAGAACGCATCAGTTCTTCTTTTAACATGTTTCTTGCCTTGTTTATGTATTGGTGCATATACTGTAGGATTTCGGTAAGAATTTCATTTTTACCATTTCCCAAATGAATCCCCATAGGGGATATATTCATTTATTCCTTACATTTTATTTTCATTTTATTTATTGCCAAAAATTTGCTTTACTCGTCGGCTCTGTAAATTCCGATTGATCCCCCATGCACTGAACTAAATCTGTTTTGACTTTGAAACTTTGTAAATTGAAAGGAAAATAATGAGAGACTTCTAGTCATAGGTCAACTGTAAAATGTAATGTAGAATAATAGCCAAAGCACTGTCTAATACTCAGTATCTCTCTCAACATCTCTCCTCATTATTTTGAAAAGCAAATTTATATACTGTAGCAATGTGTTCTCATTAGACAGGGAAAAAATTGATTGGGCTGCATAATGTAAAGGTGGCCATACACTGGCAGATTTAAGCTGCCAATTTAGGTCCTTCAGACCGATTCGGCAGCTTATCTGCCTGTGTATAGGGGCCCCCGACAGGTCTCCCTGACTGATATCTAGACAAAAATTGGCCCAATCATGGACCACATTGGGTCATTGATCTCATTGATTAGTCCTCGTTCTGATGGGTCCGATTTCCATCACTGTAATTCAATAATTTGGCTCTTGGGCCAAATGATCTGTTTACGTTAATATTGCCCTATTGGTCATATCAGGGCGCCAAACAAGCAGATCTTATAGTGTATGGCCACCTTTACATCATTAGTTCCATTTTCACATGTGAGGGGTCTCTAGCTGCTTCTAAGCTACAGCTACCAAACTGATATCCACTCACTAGCTTGGAAGGCAGGAAATGCTAAGAAGTCTATGTGGGACCACATGGGCTCATTGATGTGGTCCTTGCTCCGATGGCTCCTATTTCCATCACTGTATTTTGATCATTTGGCTCTTGGGCCAAACTATTGGTTTACGTTGGTACTGCCCACCTTAGGTGGTCATATCAGGGCGCCAAACGAGCAGATCTTATAGTGTATGGCCACCTTTACATCATTAGTTCCATTTTCACATGTGAGGGGTCTCTAGCTGCTTCTGTGCTAAAGCTACCATACTGATATCCACTCACTAGCTTGGAAGGCAGGAAATGCTAAGAAGTCTATGTGGGACCACATTGGCTCATTGATGTGGTCCTCGCTCCGATGGCTTCTATTTCCATCACTGTAATTTGATCATTTGCTCTTGGGCCAAACTATTGGTTTACATTGATACTGCCCACCTTAGGTGGTCATATCAGGCCATCATAGTGTATGGTCACCTTTACATCATTAGTTCCATTTTCACATGTGAGGGGTCTCTAGCTGCTTCTGTGCTAAAGCTACCATACTAATATCCACTCGCTAGCTTGGCAGGCAGGGAAATGCTAAGAAGTCTATGTGGTGTTTAGTGATGAGCAAATTTTTTCGGCAGGCATGGATTTGCAGCGAATTTCCGAACTTCGGCATTGGTGAATTGTTTTGTGAAACTTCCGTGAAAATTTGCTGCGGAAAAATTTGTCGCACGGAAATTTTTTTTGTCGCACATCAAATTGGGCGCAGTCGCGTCAATCCGGGCATGGTTGCATCAAATCGGGTGCGGTTGTGTCAAATTGGGCACGGTCGCGTCAAAATTGGGCGTGGTCATGTCAAAAAAAGTGCGGGCGACCAAAAAAAAGACAAGGGTGACAGAAAATAGACGCAGGTGACAAAATTCGCAAATTTTCTTGCCGTTTCGCGAATTTTATGGCAAAACGGGACAGATACACTCATCACTCGTGGTGTTTATGTCTTCATGAAGGTAGACATCAGACCACTGGATATCTGTATGCAGATGGAGCAGGTCATATTGAAGCATCCGGCACACACAGACACCTTTTTATCCCAAAGGAAACAAAGGCCAAATGGCTAAATACCCTATGATCCATCTGCACTTTTATACCTTAATACATTTAGATTTTACTTTATAGCATTGTAAATCCAACATCAATGAATACTTAAATATAAAAATATATGTTATTTAGTAAAGGATTGGGCTAAGTTATACCTTCACATCCCCTACAGAAAATATCTAATTAACCAGAAAATACTTTTATTGTTTCACGTTATACACTTGCAGAATATTAATGTAGCCTGGAACTCAGAACTATTATTTTTCTTAAACTTAAATGTTTCTTTATAAGTCCCTTTTTTTTCACGCTATTGATTGCTGCGCTCTTGGCTACTTAAGCAACATAAAATTCAGAGCGAGAAAATATGCCATATCTCTGCTGGAAAGCATACAATTAACCAGTGTTCAAATTTGTCTCTACTGACTTGGCAACCTTTATGGCACAGACTCCTTATCCCTTGGTATTGTCTGTAATAGAAAGACTGCCACTTGCTTTAGCGGGATAATAGGTTTAATGAATATTAAGAGCATGTAATTTATTTGTAATCTATTCATTCTTCACTTTTTTAAACTCAGGAACTCCCATGAGGGGTAATGAACACTTTGCTAAACATGCTCTTAAAGTCTTCTTTTCATTACTTATAGACAAAACCTGAAGCAAATAAAACTATGTAAGGGGAATAAAGGAAAAGAAGGAAAAAAGACTGACATAAAATTACAGAGAAAAACAGAGAGAAGCATCAGAAAACAAAAGGAGAATAAAAGTTTCTTTTTACAACATTATTGCAATAATGTCCAACGCCAAAAAGTGCGAATATTCGCGAACTTTGCGAACCCCATAGACTTAAAATGGGAAGGCGAACTTTAAAACCTAGAAAAGCCATTTCTGGCCAGAAAACTGATTTTAAAGTTGTTTAAAGGGTGCCATGACCTGGACAGTGGCATGCAGGAGGGGGATCAAGGGCAAAAATTTCTCTGAAAAATACTTTGTTGACACAGCGTTGCGTAAAACCGCAAAGGCAGCTGGCAGACCTAGCGGAAATACGCAGCGTTTTTTGCTATTTCGCATCAGCACCATGGAAACAGGATTTGCTGAAAAACGCCATGTGTGACTTGTGCGGCGTTTTTAGGCCGAGAAAAAACGCAGCGGGAAAACGCCACGCGAACCCAAATTGCGAACATACGCGAAAAGTTTGTGAACTTCCAAACTCGCGAACACCCAATGTTCGCTCGAATTAGTTCGCCGCCGAACAGTTCGCTGCCGAACAGTTCGCTACATCTCTAGTTCCAAATAGCCTTCTCATGGAATGGTGGTTAGCATTGTCTCCTCATTGCTCTGGGATCTTGGGTTTGATTCCAACTAGGGCTTTTTTTGCATAGTTTTGGGATCTTGAGTTCGATTCCATCCAGGGCTCGATCTTCATAGAGTTTGCCTAATCTTTCTCTGTTTGTGCAAGCTAACTCTGCCAAGTACTCAAACTCCTAACACCATACTCACAGTTTAATTAGCATCTGGTTAAATAGACCCTGTAGTGTGAACATCTGCGTCACTGTGATAGGATAGACTGTAGGGCAGCAAAGTAAAAGTTTGGTTTGGACAATATATATATATATATATATATATATATATATATATATATATATATATATATATATATATATATAAAGCAAGAGAATGAGCTGCACTCACCAGGACTTGGCAAAAATATAATAAGTTTATTTAAGAAAAGAGATCCAACGTTTCGAGCACTAACTGTGCTCCCTGAGGAAGAGCACAGTTAGTGCTCGAAACGTTGGATCTCTTTTCTTAAATAAACTTATTATATTTTTGCCAAGTCCTGGTGAGTGCAGCTCATTCTCTTGCTTTATATTTTTTAGCTAGCACCCTGGGCATTTGGATTTCAATAGGGTGTGCTCCGTTTGTTCTTGCTATATATATATATATGTATATGTATAAATATATATATTGGTTAGGGAGAAAGGCAAAAAGGAGCCAAAGAACCCATCTCATAGACAAACACAGAGAATCTTCTTAAAACAGAACCACATCCTGAACTTCTGGTTTACCAGCATAGATACAACCTAATAATTGAAAGAGAATCATCATAAAACAAAAGTAGAATAAAAGTTTCTTTTACAGCATTATTGAATAACAATCCAACCCAACCAATAGTTATAATGGACAGATCCATCTTGCCAGGACATAGTGCTTCCTAATAGCCTTCTCATAGAATGGGGGTTAGCATTGTCTCCTCAGTTGTCTGGGATCTTGAGTTTGATTCCAACTAGGGCTCGATCTTCATAGAGTTTGCATAATCTTTCTTTGTTTGGGCAGGCTAATGCCATACTCACAGTTTAATTAGCAACTGATTAAATAGACCCTGTAGCATCTGTGTCACTGTGATAGGATAGTTAGACTGTGTGTACCGGTAGGGCAGCAAAGCAAAAGAACTATATTGGTTAGGGAGTAAAAAAAAAAGGAGCCAAAGAGCCCATCTCATAGACAAACACAGAGAGTCTTCTTAAAACAGAACCACATCCTGAACTTCTGGTTTACCAGCATAGATACATCCTGAAAATTGAGAGCCATATATTCAAACTTGCAGACAATGGCCTTAGATCTCATCAGTGCAAGATACTGAAAAACATCTTATGAGTTAGCAGGGCTTGGAAAGCAGCAAAGCAAAAAAAGTCATATTGGTTATGGTAAGAAGAGCAAAAAGGAGCCAAAAAGCCCATTACAAATGCAAGGCATGCACTGAAAGCCTTCTCATGGTTGAATGTACTTAGTATTGTGATGGTGCTATGTAATGAAAGTGAGTTTAAATTGACATTTGTTTTCACTTACCTGATCCCTGGAACGATACTCCTGTTAGCTCGAAAACTGCACCGGTCCAGGGTAAATGTGACCGATCAATTCTTTTTCGTCTCTCTTTGTTTTTTCAAATCCAGGGGATATCACATGCGCAGTAGGGTAAAAATGCCAACTTTCTTGCCGACTTTTCATGCGCAAGTGGCGTGGAGTTGGAAAAGGAGTGTTAGGTTCTTGTCTTATTAGTTGGGCTGGGGGGGGAAGGTGGGCACCCCTAGCATGTACTGCGTTGAATCAGAAAATTGGATGAGAGGAGGACCATGAATTTAATTTTGGCACTGGGAGAATAATATAGAACTTCTGTTGCCTTGACTGTCACTGGCAGAGTGAGTGCAACATTTGTATACTAACTTTGTTGGAAATGTCATTTTAGTACAGGTATCGGACCCCTTATCCAGAAACCCGTTATTCAAAAAGCTCCGAATTACGGAATGCCCATCTCCCATAGGCTCCATTTTAATCAAGTAATTCTGAATTTTAAAACTGATTTCCTTTTTCTATGTAGAAATAAAACAGTACCTGTACTTGATCCCAACTAAGATATAATTACCCCTTATTGGGGGCAGAACAGTCCTATTGGGTTTATTTCATGGTTAAATGATTCCCTTTTCTCTGTAATAATAAAACAGTACCTGTACTTGATCCCAACTAAGATATAATTACCCCTTATTGGGGGCAGAACAGCCCTATTGGGTTTATTTCATGGTTAAATGATTCCCTTTTCTCTGTAATAATAAAACAGTACCTGTAATTGATTCCAACTAAGATATAAATAATCCTTATTGGATGCAAAACAATCCTATTGGGTTTAATTAATGTTTTATTGATTTTTTAGTAGACTTAAGGTATTGAGATCCAAATTACGGAAAGATCCCTTATCCAGAATACCCTTGGTCCCGAGCATTCTGGATAATGGGTCCTATACCTGTAAATAGTCATTTTATAAATCCAATGGACTGCACTAATAAAATTGCCTGTACTTCCAAATAGCTTAAAAGGCCAATATATATATGTGTGTGACCAGTCTATAGTGTCAAATGCTTTTATAAAGGTCTAATAAAAGAATTAAGCGTTATAATTGTTTAGAATTGATATAATCTATTATGCTTGTAAGTCTTCTCATATTAATATTAGTGATGGGTGAATCTGTCCTGTTTCACTTTGCCCAAAAATTTGCGAAACAACAAGAAAATTTGCAAAACCGTGAATAATACGCGAAATGCGTTTGTTGCGCAACTATTTTGTCATTGTGATTTTTTTTTGTCGCACGCGACTTTTTTGGTACAGTCGCGTTCATTATGACGTGCCCAATTTGATATGACCGTGCCTATTTTGAGGTGACTGCGCCCATTTTGACACGACCGTGACTTTTTTTTTTACACACAACAAATTTTTCAATACCGAAGTTTAGCGAAACAATTTGCCAATGGCAAAATGCGGAAATTCACTGCAAATCCATGCCTGGCGAAAACATTTGCTCATCACTAATTAACATTGTATTGTCTATGGGATAAAACAAGTTTGATCCGGGTGTATAAACTTGGTCATAAAATGATTTAGATGATGTTAGAGAAGATTCTCATATCTATGTTTATCATTGATATAGACATGGTCTAAACTTCCATTCTCGGTGGTTTTTGTTGGGTTTGGGGATCAAGCAGATGATAGTTTCTAGCATTTACAAAGGGAAGGCATGCCCCAGTAGTATTTCATTGAAAATCGCAAGCCTAAAGCCGTCATGTATAGTGATGGGCGAAATGTTTCGGCAGGCATGGATTCGCGGCGAATTTCCATGTTTCGCCATTGGCGGATTGTTTTGCGAAACGGACGAAAAAATTTGCCACGGAAAAATTCGCCGCACGTCCAAAAATTGTTGCCGGCGTCAAAAAAGAATAGTCGCGGGCGACGAAATAATAGCGCCGGGCGACAAAATAATAGCCGCGGGCGACAAAATAATAGCCGCGGGTGACAAAATAATAGCCGCGGACGACAAAATAATAGCCGCGCGACAAAATAATAGCCGCGGGCGTCGAAATAATAGCCGCGCAACAAAATAATAGCCGCGGGTGACAAAACAATAGCCGCGCAACAAAATAATAGCTGTGGGCGACAAAAGAATAGTCGCGGGTGACAATTCTTTTTTGTCGCACGACATTTTCGCCGTTTTGTGAATTTTTCGCCGTTTCGTGGATCTTTTGAATGATTCACAAATTTTTCAGCGAAGCGAAACGGAACAGATTCGCTCATCACTAGTCATGTGTGGTATCAACTGAGGATTGGTATACTGTCTCTTTAAGTAAAGGATTCTGTCGGAGAGTTCGGCTGTGGACCTTCTAACTGGCACAAGGTGCAACCTGGACTCCTTTATATCCTTTTGTAAATGAACTTGAAAGCTTTAATATGCTATATTTATATGGTATATTTATCTTTTAAGCAAAGGGATGAAAGCAAGTTAATTATCACCAGACACTTCCCGTTCAGCTTCTCACTCTGTCTTTAACACCTTTCACCCGATGTTTCGAATCCCTATCAATTACCAGCCCCGCTGTATGGAAATGAGTTACTATTATTACTTCCTATACTAAGTCACCTCAGATCTCTGAAAGTCAATTAGCACAATTAGTGAGAAGAAAGCAACATTGATGGTGGCATTGGCAGGGCTTTCTCTAATTGCTTTAGATAATCCATACAAATCTCTTGTTTTGATCTTTTCGAACTACTTCAACAACAGCGAGATTAAACTTTGTCACACAATTATTTGTGATATTGGATGATTAGTAGTCACTACATAACAATAGAAATAGCCGTGTTTGCTAAACACTGTGTTTGTGTGGCATTTAATTCTACAGGCTCGATATTAAAGTAATACTGTGACAGGAGTTGTTTTTTTTTTTTATATGCATCAGTTAATAGGGCGGCAGAATCCTGCACTGATATTCATTTTTCAAAAGAGCAAACAGATTTTTTTTATGTTTAATTTTGAAATTTGATATTGGACTGGACATATTCTTAGTTTCCCAGGTGCCCACAGCCATGTGAGTTGTACTCTGATTAACTTCAGTCTCTATTTACTGCTGCACTGCAAATTGGAGTGATGCCACACCCTCCCTCTCCCACCCCCAGCAGCTGATCAGCAGAACAATGGGAGGGTAGCAGCTACCTGACACATGCATTGCTCAAAATGCTCCCATGCCCCACCTAGTGGTAACACACTAATTTAGAGAAGCTTACCCTAATTTAGGTTAACATGACCTCAGTGTGCTGCTAAAAGCAATACCCTGTGTCACACCTCTCACAACTCTGTCACGCCCATTCCCACACCTTGTGTCTCAACCCTTTCTCCTTGTAGATTGTAAGCTCTTTTGGGCAGGGCTCTCTTCCCCTCTTGTATCAGTTATTGATTGCTTTATATGTTACTCTGTATGTCTCCTTGTAGATTGTAAGCTCTTTTGGGCAGGGCTCTCTTCACCTCTTGTATCGGTTATTGGTTGCTTTATATGTTACTCTGTATGTCTCCTTGTAGAGTGTAAGCTCTTTTGGGCAGGGCTCTCTTCCCCTCTTGTATCGGTTATTGATTGCTTTATATGTTACTCTGTATGTCTCCTTGTAGATTGTAAGCTCTTTTGGGCAGGGCTCTCTTCACCTCTTGTATCGGTTATTGGTTGCTTTATATGTTACTCTGTATGTCTCCTTGTAGATTGTAAGCTCTTTTGGGCAGGGCTCTCTTCACCTCGGTTATTGGTTGCTTTATATGTTACTCTGTATGCCCAATGTAGGAATCCCACTTATTGTACAGCGCTGCGGGATATGTTGGTGCTTTATAAATAAATGTTAATAATAATAAAATAATAATATGAGAACAGTATTCAATAGTAAATGTCCAGTTCTGACTCATGACTCCTTCAGTTACACCGAGAAAGGAAAACAGTAGCTTATCATATAGCAGTTCCATTGTGCTGTGCTTACTGTTTCTGAAAGCTTAGTATCAGGCCCAATAACCTGAGTCTGGTGTCTACACCCCAATACTACAGCTAAAAAAATACATTTATTGGTTGAAGCAATTTTTTTTGAAAATGGTAGAATAAATGATTTAATGTACACATTGAATTTAGTAATACAAACCATACTAGGTTGGGAGTAGCTCCAGGGTTTCCAAGTATCAATAGGTCCTCTGGCACACACTTTGGAACAGGAAGTGGGATGAACCCATTGGCACAGAGCTCAACCATGCAGAAGTGCAAGGAACTGCTTTAAATGCATGTACCTTTAAAGAGCATGTAAAGTCTTCAAATTAAGTTGAGATTCTGTTAGAAATGCTTTAAACAAGTAAGTTTCCAATACAGGTATGGGATCCCTTATCCGGAAACCCATTATCCAGAAAGCTCTGAATTACGTATAGCCCGTCTCCCATAGACTCCATTTTAATCAAATAATACAGGTTTTTAAAACTGATTTCCTTTTTCTCTGTAATAATAAAACAGTACCTGTACTTGATCCCAACTAAGATATAATTACCCCTTATTGGGGGCAGAACAGCCCTATTGGGTTTATTTAATGGTTAAATGATTCCCTTTTCTCTGTAATAATAAAACAGTACCTGTTCTTGATCCCAACTAAGATATAATTACCCCTTATTGGGACAGAACAGCCCTATTGGGTTTATTTCATGGTTAAATGATTCCTTTTTCTCTGTAATAATAAAACAGTACCTGTACTTGATCCCAACTAAGATATAATTACCCCTTATTGGGGGCAGAACAGCCCTATTGGGTTTATTTAATGGTTAAATGATTCCCTTTTCTCTGTAATAATAAAACAGTACCTGTACTTGATCCCAACTAAGATATAATTACCCCTTATTGGGGGCAGAACAGCCCTATTGGGTTTATTTAATGGTTAAATGATTCCCTTTTCTCTGTAATAATAAAACAGTACCTGTACTTGATCCCAACTAAGATATAATTACCCCTTATTGGGGCAGAACAGCCCTATTGGGTTTATTTAATGGTTAAATGATTCCCTTTTCTCTGTAATAATAAAATAGTACCTGTACTTGATCCCAACTAAGATATAATTACATAATCCTTATTGGATGAAAAACAATCCTATTGGGTTTAATTAATGTTTTATTGATTTCTCAGTAAATCTAAGGTATGAAGAAAGACCCCTTATCTGGAATACTCTTGGTCCCGAGCATTTTGGATAATGAGTCCTATACCTGTTTATACACATTATCTTTTTCTTAATGATAAACCAGCCACTGTCCTTCATTCAGCCTCAACCAGCCCTCCCTAAGCTGTTCAAAAAACCAAAGAGTCCCATTCTCTCAGGGCAGCATGACCTTGTTGGAACAAAGAAGACTCAACCAGAGGCTAGTATACTTTCTTATGATTGGCTCCAATTGGACACAGAGAACTGTGCAGTAGAAGAGTAATCAGGTTACTTCAGAACTGAAGCAGGAGCTGGTTGAGGAGACCTGTTGGAACAGAGGAGACCAGATGCCCTATCTTTTCAAAAGTAAGAAGAAGATAATGCATGTATCGGAAACATACTTGTTTTTAGCAATTCTTACAAAATCCCTTTACCCAATGTAATGACTATACGTCCCCTTTAATGAATAGTGTCAATTATCGCTGTGTGTGTTTATGTGTTTACAAGCGCACCATAAGAAAAGAATTCTCTAGCAGCCAAAGGTGCCAGCAAAACCTGCCAAAGTAGCTAATGATAATTATTAAATATGTGTATATCGGGCCAACGGATAATAAAAACCCTCTTGGTGGATGCCTGTATTTTACTGTTCATTCAAAGTTGTAATATTACCTTTCTTATTCTAAACAGGATTAGGTGGAAGTAAACTATCGCCATTTTCTAAAACTCTCATTGTTCCGAGACACTTACATAACAATAAAGCACTTAGACATTTGAATTTTTGGCACGTGTCCTTGCCTTGAACCTGTAAATCTCCCACTGTTGAAACAAGGTTATTATGAATCGCAATTAACCTGGTATATATTAAAGCACGATGATTAATTAACTCTGCGAGGCAAAACGGAAAATTGAAACTGGGTCAATCAACAGTACGAAGACTTGTGTTTTGCCAATATGAAATCAGGCATACATTTACATACATTTGTACGTTTCTTTATAACGTCGGCTTTGGTCGTACCATGAATTTAGACTCCGCAGACTTGTTTAAATTAATCCGTTTCCAAGGGGAAGCCTGTTGCAGATAATAGATTGTTGTAATTCAATTTGGAAACGCCTTTCTAAAGGAAAAAAGAAACACGAGAGCACAGACAGAAGTCTAGATTTTTTAAATGTGAGCTTCCAACAAACTATTATTGTCTCTGCTACGCATACGGCTGGGGATGAGACACGGAGAGGTGTCCAGAAGAAGATACAGGGGTGTAGTGTAGAACTTGCAAGTTCTGGGAGTGTGGCTTGTGGCAGAAAATGATTGGTTAAGGCCAATCGTGTACTCGATTCTACCCCGAAAAATTCATGAAACTGCGCAAAACGCTGCCACCGTGCAACTTTTTGACATGTGTGACTTTTTTGACACAACCGCGACTTCTTGGACGACTTTTCCAAATTTTTTCACAGTGAATTTTTGCACCTGTTTCGCACAAAAAAACTGTCAATGGTGCCGCAAATCCATGCCTGCCAAAAATTTCGCTCATCAACAGGTAGTGAATCTATGGATGATGGGTTGAAGCCTGGGCTGAGAAGTGTTTCCAAATGTCCTGTGGTGCTCTTGTTACCAGGATATCTGATTAGGTATGACTAGGAGTGATAAGGGAATCTGTCCCGTTTCGCTTTGCCAATAAATTTGTAATACTATGGAAAAATTTGTGAAATTTTGTGGGACTTTTTTTGACTCACTCAGCTTTTTTTGATGCAAATTGTTTAGCAAAACTTCTGTGAAAATTGGCTGCGGAAAAATCAGTTGCGCAGAATATTTTTGTCCCACGTCAAAAAAAGGAGTGGTCGCATCAAAAGAAGCGCAGGTGAAAAAGATGCGTGACAAATGCGTTACGCAAATTTTTCACCATTTCGAGAATTTTATGGCCAAGCAAAACGGGACAGATTCACTCATCACTATCAGCAAGGTGTCCAGAAGAAAATACGTGGGTGTAGTGTAGAACTTGCGAGTTCCGGGAGTGTGGCTTGTGACAAAAAATGATTGGTTAAGGCCAATCATGTACTCTAGTGATGAGAGAATCTACCCTATTTTGCCCAAAAATTCTTGAAACTGCAAAATAATTTGAGAAATGCAGATACTGTGCATCTTTTTTGACGTGCGTGACTTTTTGACGCAGCCGCAACTTTTTTGACGACTTTTCCTCACTCGCCAAATTCTTACACAATGAATTTTTGCACCTGTTTTGCGCAAAAAAGGCAATGGTGCCACAAATCCATGCCTGCCACAAATTTCGCTCATCAACAGGTAGTGTATATATGAATGATGGGTTGAAGCCTGGGCTGAGAAGTGTTTCCAGATGTCTTGTCGTGCGCTTGTTACTTTTGTGACTTTTGTTGACTCAAGCAACTTTTTTTTTTTGCCGCTACTGCACCTTTTTTGACACAATCATGCCTTTTTTTGATGCTAAATTTTACAGAAGTTTTGCGAAACAATTTGCCAATGGCAAAATGCGGGATTTCTCTGCGAATCCATGCCTACCCCAAAAATTTGCCCATCAATAATGCCTAGGTAGCACTGGGTAGTAATGATTGGTAAGACACTCACATGCATTTACACTGATATCCAATCCAATTGAGCTTGTTAAGTTGGTACCCGTGGCTTTTTACTCTTCGTGGGGACTCAAGCTGTCCTTGCTAGCTGCCCTGTCTAATTCTCACTTCTAGAGCTAACTAGTTTAAATCTTCAACCTTTTGGGCTAGCCAAGCAAGGAACCGGTTCACAACCATTTTATATAAGGCACTGCCTTATATAGGCTATTTCCAGGGGTCCTAGGGCCACCTACTTGCTACCGTGCACATTACTTAACTATTTACATAACTAAAATAACTTTAACTTTATCACAAGTCTGCGGCTTAATAAAGCTAAATAGATGTCAGTGCTATTTGCGTCATTACTCAAAAAGAAGTCATAGTATTAAAAGGAGGGATAAGGTAGTTTGAGGTTCAGACAGGCTGGGTCAGAGAAAGTCAACAAGAATCAATATTGGTAAAAAAACAAAAGCAAGTAATGAAAAGGAAAGCCAAAGTCAAATGAACTGTGAGAGTAACAACTGATAAGAAATGATGTGTGTCTAGCTGGAGGAGAACAATCGTTTTGCAATGAAGTCAAGCGGTCATTTGTGCACTGGGTGCATTTGAGACCAAATTGCTCCTGCAAATATGACCAAAAAAAGGTGGTAAATTGTCTCCAAAGTTGTGAATTTGCAGCCAGCCACATATTGTCGCAGGGATACACTCATTTGTTTGTGTGACCATAAAGACAGTGCCAAAAGATGAGTACCAAAGGACAAAAAGTTTGGAAACACAGATGGAGCACAGATTATTTTCTCAGTTGGATAACAAGGGAAACATAGCACTTATTCAGTAGGAAAAGTAACATGACATTATGTCCCAGAATTCTAAGTTAAATGTGTTCCATTCATAGATAATAGAAAGTATTTATAACCGTAGCCACAAACACGGATGCTCTAAAATGGACACAATGGAGGGGTTTTCCGGATAAGGGTTCTTTCCGTAATTTAGATCTCCATAACTTAAGTCTGCTAAAAATCATTTAAACATTGAATAAACCCAATAGGCTTGCTTTGCCCCAATAAGGATTCATTATATCTTAGTTGGGATCAAGTACAGGTACTGTTTTATTATTACAGAGAAAAGGGAATCATTTAACCATTAAATAAACCCAATAGGGCTGTTCTGCCCCCAATAAGGGGTAATTATATCTTAGTTGGGATCAAGTACAGGTACTGTTTTATTATTACAGAGAAAAGGGAATCATTTAACCATGAAATAAACCCAATAGGGCTGTTCTGCCCCAATAAGGGGTAATTATATCTTAGTTGGGATCAAGTACAGGTACTGTTTTATTATTACAGAGAAAAGGGAATTATTTAACCATGAAATAAACCCAATAGGACTGTTCTGCCCCCAATAAGGGGTAATTATATCTTAGTTGGGATCAAGTACAGGTACTGTTTTATTATTACAGAGAAAAGGGAATTATTTAACCATGAAATAAACCCAATAGGACTGTTCTGCCCCCAATAAGGGGTAATTATATCTTAGTTGGGATCAAGTACAGGTACTGTTTTATTATTACAGAGAAAAGGGAATCATTTTACCATTAAATAAACCCAATAGGGCTGTTCTGCCCCCAATAAGGGGTAATTATATCTTAGTTGGGATCAAGTACAGGTACTGTTTTATTATTACAGAGAAAAGGGAATCATTTAACCATTAAATAAACCCAATAGGGCTGTTCTGCCCCAATAAGGGGTAATTATATCTTAGTTGGGATCAAGTACAAGGTACTGTTTTATTATTACAGAGAAAAAGGAAATCATTTTCAAAGATTAGAATTATTTTCTTATAATGGAGTCTATGGGAAACGGCCTTTCCGTAATTCGGAACTTTCTGGATAAAGGGTTTCCGGATAACGGATCCCATAACTGTAGTAATACTAATGAACATTGATAAGAAATAGAATTACAGTAACTATGGATAATAATTTCCCCATATAGATATATAATTGTTTACATATTAGAAAGTCCTTTTTACTTAACAACCTTGATTTTACCTGCTGAAATAATCTGTGTTCTTTGTTAGCGCAACGGTTTTCTGCACTTAATACATAAAAACGATGTTGCCGCGAGGGAGGCGAGTGACTTTAAATGTAATCTTTCCACCTCGTTGAAAACTAATTCCTTGGATTTTTTTGTTTTCTTTTTGGAAAACTTTATCCAATCTGTCATTCTTTGTGTCAGATCAGCAGATTTAACATTGAATGGGCACCAACGAACCTTGTAGTGAAGCGCAGAGCGAATTGTTTAGGCTTTTGCTTCATTGTGCCGTAAACACAAGGCAGCAATAAACATCTCAAGTAAAAGCTATTTTTATCAGTCTTTTGATTGGCATCCATATTGTTATGTAATAACTGTAATCTTTAGCTGCCATTAGCGTATGCTACGTGAGCAATTGGTGAACAAATCTCTTCTGAAATTATATTATTAACATTATACACGAAAACTTTTCATTCATTTTGGCTAAAACTGAAAAAGAACAAAGTTAAATGATTCCAACATTTTCTGTTTACAACGTACTTCAACTAGTGATGAGCCAATCTGTCCCGATTCGCGAAATGGCGCCCGTGACCATTCTTTTATTTTGACGACGCGACTATTTATTTTGACGCCGTGACCATTCTTTTGACTCGCGACTATTTATTTTGACGCCGTGACCATTCTTTTGACTCGCGACTATTTATTTTGACGCCGTGACCATTCTTTTGATTCGCGACTATTTATTTTGACGCCGTGACCATTCTTTTGACTCGCGACTATTTATTTTGACGCTGTGACTATTCTTTTGACGCCGCGGCTATTTATTTTGACGCCACAACTATTTATTTTGACGCTTTGACTATTCTTTTGACGCGCAACTATTTATTTTGACGCCGTGACTATTCTTTTGACGCACAACTATTTATTTTGACGCCGTGACCATTCTTTTGACGCGCAACTATTTATTTTGACGCCGTGACTATTCTTTTGACCCGCAACTATTTATTTTGACGCTGTGACTATTCTTTTGACACGTGACTATTTCTTTTAACACCATGACCATTCTTTTGACTCGCGACTATTTATTTTGACGCTGTGACCATTCTTTTGACTCGCGGCTATTTATTTTGACGCTGTGACTATTCTTTTGACGCCGCGGCTATTTATTTTGACGCCACAACTATTTATTTTGACACTGTGACTATTCTTTTGACGCGCAACTATTTATTTTGACGCCACAACTATTTATTTTGACACTGTGACTATTCTTTTGACGCGCAACTATTTATTTTGACGCCATGACTATTCTTTTGACGCCTGCAACAATTTTTTACGTTAGTGCTTTGATTTATTTGATTAATATACTGTATAACATTTATTTGTGTCAATGTACCTGTTCACACCTGGCCTCAAGCAGTCTTTCCCTCGATGTTTTATCTGTTGAGCCCCATTGCACTGAGATTCCACCAGTCAGAATAGTTGGGCACTTGTAAGCATATTCACACACACAACTTGTAAAGCATACATACCACCAATTAAAGGAGCACTCGACACATGGAACAAATAATGCAAGATCAAAGCATGAGTGCAAATAGGAGGAATGGAAGGAAATTTCAGAAATCCTCAAGGGGTGCATGATGCCATACAATGACCTCAGTCGACCGCCGCTACCTCAATATCTGGTTCATCAGATTATTCCATAAACAACAGAAAAGAGGGGAGCGCTTCCAATAGGAGGTCATTGTTGAAAAGCTGCACCGAGTCCTCTATCAAAAGAAACACAGGAATTATATTCTTCTTTTGTGTACACATGTTCTTCTGTGTCAGACTTCCTGCTCTCATTCTGCTCAGATTGCTCCTCTCTCTCCCTCCCTTCACCTACTCCCCCCTCCCATCTCAACACTCTCCCCCACCCAACTGTGCTGTGTAATTGGAGGTACCAGCAGCCAGAGCTGCAGCACAAAAGCTTCTGAGACCAAGCTAAAATGGCAGCTGCTATCTTAAACAAACAGAGAAAGCTTCTAGGGCTGATTACTCAGGTATGATAAAGCTTTCTGGTAAATAAATATAGCATTCTAGTTTGCACTATTGGGACTAATCTGTTACCAATAAAATGCCAAAATGCCTTTCCTTCTCCTTGAAGGCAGGTTTACATCTGTTGGGACCATCTCTGCAGATTAAAGGGGCAATTCACCTTTAACATGTCCCATAACTCTGCACTAAAAACATTTGACGTGCTATAATAAAAGAACTACATTTACACCAAGTCTTGTAACCCATAGCAACCTGCTTTTAACCAGGTGACCAGTAAATGCTACCAGCAGTGATTGGTGAAACTGCCATTTTGGCAAATACATTTGCAAAACCACAAGGAAAAGACATTTAGAAATTCGAACATTTGACCAGATACATTGGACTCAATGAGCTTTTTTCTGTGTTTTCTCAGCAAGTAGAGGGTGTTTTCCGGGGAAGCAAAAAGTATGATGAAATTCTAATAATGCCATTAGAGCTTTTTAACAGCACATAAAAACCACATTATTTTTTCAGCCAAACAAAACACATGGAGAATAATAATGACATTGGGATGTTTCCCGTGGTTTTCCTGAGTTTTTTACTAGTTAAACAAAGAGCACAGTAACATTCTAGTGTGGATTCTTGTGAATACTTGTCACTGGCAAAAACAAAAACTTCACTGTGAAACTATTCAAAAATCCCAAGCTCCCTGCCGATAATGGTCCATTATAGTCATAAAATGTCTATACATTGCCCATTCCTGTAAACTGTGATTTGGGGGGAGGGGGAACTGAAAATATATCCATAATATCCCTTATATTATTATTATTATTATTATTATTATTATTATTATTATTATGTATTTATTTATTTATAAAGTGCCAACATATCCCGCAGCGCTGTACAATAAGTGGGTTTCATACATTTGACATACAGAGTAACATATAAAGCAATCAATAACCGATACAAGAGGGGAAGAGAGCCCTGCCCAAAAGAGCTTACAATCTACAAGGAGACATACAGAGTAACATATAAAGCAATCAATAACCGATACAAGAGGTGAAGAGAGCCCTGCCCAAAAGAGCTTACAATCTACAAGGAGACATACAGAGTAACATATAAAGCAACCAATAACCGATACAAGAGGTGAAGAGAGCCCTGCCCAAAAGAGCTTACACTCTACAAGGAGACATACAGAGTAACATATAAAGCAATCAATAACCGATACAAGAGGTGAAGAGAGCCCTGCCCAAAAGAGCTTACAATCTACAAGGAGACATACAGAGTAACATATAAAGCAATCAATAACCGATACAAGAGGTGAAGAGAGCCCTGCCCAAAAGAGCTTACAATCTACAAGGAGACATACAGAGTAACATATAAAGCAATCAATAACTGATACAAGAGGTGAAGAGAGCCCTGCCCAAAAGAGCTTACAATCTACAAGGAGACATACAGAGTAACATATAAAGCAATCAATAACCGATACAAGAGGGGAAGAGAGCCCTGCCCAAAAGAGCTTACAATCTACAAGGAGACATACAGAGTAACATATAAAGCAATCAATAACTGATACAAGAGGTGAAGAGAGCCCTGCCCAAAAGAGCTTACAATCTACAAGGAGACATACAGAGTAACATATAAAGCAATCAGTAACCGATACAAGAGGGGAAGAGAGCCCTGCCCAAAAGAGCTTACACTCTACAAGGAGACATACAGAGTAACATATAAAGCAATCAATAACCGATACAAGAGGTGAAGAGAGCCCTGCCCAAAAGAGCTTACACTCTACAAGGAGACATACAGAGTAACATATAAAGCAATCAATAACCGATACAAGAGGTGAAGAGAGCCCTGCCCAAAAGAGCTTACAGTCTACAAGGAGACATACAGAGTAACATATAAAGCAATCAATAACCGATACAAGAGGGGAAGAGAGCCCTGCCCAAAAGAGCTTACAATCTACAAGGAGACATACAGAGTAACATATAAAGCAACCAATAACCGATACAAGAGGGGAAGAGAGCCCTGCCCAAAAGAGCTTACAATCTACAAGGAGACATACAGAGTAACATATAAAGCAATCAATAACCGATACAAGAGGGGAAGAGAGCCCTGCCCAAAAGAGCTTACAATCTACAAGGAGACATACAGAGTAACATATAAAGCAATCAATAACCGATACAAGAGGTGAAGAGAGCCCTGCCCAAAAGAGCTTACAATCTACAAGGAGACATACAGAGTAACATATAAAGCAATCAATAACTGATACAAGAGGTGAAGAGAGCCCTGCCCAAAAGAGCTTACAATCTACAAGGAGACATACAGAGTAACATATAAAGCAATCAATAACCGATACAAGAGGGGAAGAGAGCCCTGCCCAAAAGAGCTTACAATCTACAAAATAATGCAAAGTTAAAAAATCTAACAAATGTGAATGAAAAGCTTTTAGTGAAGCTTCTTTTTTATATTTCAAAGAAGGATCTCTTTTGAGTTGCAGTCCCTTTCTATATTCCATAAAAGTATATTTCACAGATTTTTTGCCGCTTTGTGAATTTTCTTGTCGTTTCGTGAATTTTATGGCAAATTGAAACATCAATCACTAGTGTTCCTCTATGATATCATCTAAAACTTCTTTACCAATAGTGATGGGCGAAATGTTTCGGCAGACATGGATTTGCAGCAAATTTCCGTGTTTCGCCATTGGCTGATTGTTTCGTGAAACAGATGAAAAAAGTCGATGCGGAAAAATTCACCGCACGTCCAAAAATTGTCACCCGCATCAAAAGAAATAGTCGTGCATCAAAAGAATAGTCTTGCGTCAAAATAAATAGTCACAGGCGTCTAAAGAATAGCCGTGAGTCTAATAAATAGTTGTGCGTCAAAAAAATAGTCTTGCTTCAAAATAAATAGTCGCGCGTCAAAAGAATAGTCTTGCGTCAAAATAAATAGTCGCGCGTCAAAATAAATAGTCGCGCGTCAAAAGAATAGTCTTGCGTCAAAATAAATAGTCACGGGCGTCTAAAGAATAGCCACGAGTCTAATAAATAGTTGTGCGTCAAAAGAATAGTCTTGCGTCAAAATAAATAGTCACAGGCGTCTAAAGAATAGCCGCGAGTCTAATAAATAGTCGGGCATCAAAAGAATAGTCTTGCGTCAAAATAAATAGTCGCGGGCGTCAAAATAAATAGTCGCGGGCGTCTAAAGAATAGCCGCGCGTCAAAATAAATAGTCGCAGGCGTCAAAATAAATAGTCACAGGCGTCTAAAGAATAGCCGTGAGTCTAATAAATAGTCGGGCATCAAAAGAATAGTCTTGCGTCAAAATAAATAGTCGCGGGCGTCTAAAGAATAGCCGCGAGTCTAATAAATAGTTGTGCGTCAATAGAATAGTCTTGCGTCAAAATAAATAGTCACGGGCGTCTAAAGAATAGCCGCGAGTCTAATAAATAGTCGGGCATCAAAAGAATAGTCTTGCGTCAAAATAAATAGTCGCGGGCGTCTAAAGAATAGCCGCGCGTCAAAATAAATAGTCGCAGGCGTCATAATAAATAGTCGCAGGCGTCAAAATAAATAGTCGCGGGCGTCTAAAGAATAGCCGCGCGTCAAAATAAATAGTCGCAGGCGTCAAAATAAATAGTCGCAGGCATCAAAATAAATAGTCGCGCATCAAAAGAATAGTCTTGCGTCAAAATAAATAGTCGCACATCAAAAGAATAGTTGCGGGCAACAATTTTTTTTGCCTGCGCGACATTTTCGCCGTTTCCCGAATCTTTTGAAAGATTTGCAAATTTCTCGTCGAAGCGAAACAGGACAGATTCACTCATTACTACTTACGAGTCCATTCTATATTAAGTGCCAGTCCTTTTCTAAATGCCTTATAATGTCAATTCTATATAAAGATCTCCGCTGAGCGCCAGTCCTCTTCTATATCCAATATAATGTCCCTTCTATTCTATGTCCAGACATACAAAAGGCTGCTTGGGAAATAACTGGGTTTTATAGGGATTATACATATATGCTGTTATTATTGCAAAGACTAAAAACAACTAATTATACTAAACATTGACCAGTAAACCAGGCAAAAGAACAAATAGAGAATTTAGAATGCTGAGTGAACAAGGGCAAGGAGGTGAGGAGGATACTGTAAATTGGCTCAACTATGTAATCAAAATCAAAGAAGGGGATGTAAATTGGAAATTATGAACAGGATAAGAGAGTCTAATAACAGCCTCCTTCAGTAATTAATGAGGGTTTACTGCAATGTCATGTACAAGTGGTGATTCTCGTGTCCATTCATTCTTTTGTCTTCTTCATTACAGAGTAAAAGGTCTTGCCGAATGCATTAAACACATTCCTGTGACTGGCATGTTTATCCCGGCATATGCACAGGGTGCGAGGGAGCAGGCACAAAGCCGAGCACTCTAATGAAACAGTAATTAGATATTAGCGAAGGAGAAAAGCATCAGAGTCTGAAAATATTATCTGTTAGATCAGGGATCGGGAACTTTTTTGGCTGAGAGAGCCATAAACACCATATATTTTAAAATGTAATTCCGTGAGAGCCATACAATATGTTTAGCCGCGGATGCTGCGGGGCAAGGTAGGGTGGGTCCCAAGGATGCCGGATGCGATTCAGAGGAGGGCGTGGCCTGCGCTCGGCGGATAGAAGACGTGTTCTAAGGCTTAGAACACGTCTTCTATCAGTCGAGCGCAGGGGCAAGGTAGGGTGGGTGCCAAGGATGCAAGATGCGATGCGGAGGAGGGCTTGGCCTGCGCTCGGTGGATAGAAGATGTGTTCTAAGGCTTAGAACACATCTTCTATCCGCAGAGCGCAGGACACGTCCCCCATTATTTTTTTTTTATTAAAGATTTGGCAGCGAGCCAGATGCAGCCATCAAAAGAGCCACATCTGGCTCCCGAGCCATAGGTTCCCTACCCCTGTGTTAGATCAAGGTAATGTTAAAAATAAGCAAAAAAGTATATCGGGGTAATTTAGGGATACTCCGAGGCCTATAGATAGAAGGAGAAGAAAGTAACATAGAGAATTATTATTATTATTAGTGATGAGCGAATCTGTCCCGTTTCGCTTTGCCATAAAATTCGCGAAACGGCAAGAAAATTCGTAAAACAGCGAAAAATTCACGAACCACATTTGTCTCGCAATATTTTTTATTGCCCGCATTTTTTTGGCGCCCGCGGCCAATTTTGACGTAACCACGCCTTTTTTACGAGACCGCACCTTTTTTTTACTCGATCATGGCCGCACCCTTTTTTTTTACACGACCGTGCCCAATTTGACACACATCAACAAAAAAATTCCACGCAACGAATTTTTACGCGGCGGATTTTCACGGAAGTTTTGCGAAACAATTCGCCATTGGCGAAATGCGGAACTTCACTGCGACTCCATGCCTGGCGAAACAAATTCGCTCATCACTAATTATTATTATTTATATAGCGCCATCAGTTTACGCAGTGCTTTACAGAATTAAGGGGTACAAAAGACAGAACAGTTAACGTGTAGATATAAACAATTCACAAAATGGTTTGCCGTTACATTTGGATGAGGATCGGAGACACTAGGGGGAGGGCTCTGCTCGCAAGAGCTTACATTCTAAAAGCATGGCTTTAGGGTTCATGTATGTGTGTAAGTGACAGTAAGTGCGGAGTGAGAGGTGAAAATCACTGTTTCTGTTTCACTGTGTTTGAGGGAAGATTAGGGGTGCTTTCTGAGGGTTAAGGTTGAGAGAATTGGCCAAGTCGAGACTTTGACTCCATTTCCCCCATAATCAGTATCATCAGAGTGTTGCTTTTAGAACCAAACAGTCATAAAACAGACATCAGAAATATCATCAAGTTTGCACTGTGGCTCCTACACTGTGCCATTCAGGGTCCAATGGTTAATCAGATAGACAGGCTTGATTGGAGCGTTGATATTTCTGCCACATTGTCTCTAATATGCTTTAGAATCCATGCATAAAAACACTCTGAGGGCGCCATGATGGCAGCGACAGATTATTTCCCTGCAATTAACTCTTGGACAAGTCTTTGACATCATTTATGTTAGAAGCTAATTGCATGGGCACAGTTTGGTGTGCGTTAGTTGCTGTAATGTATTAGCTTTATGCTATTCTGAAAAGTGTGTAGGACTAAGATGTACATTATGGCATTAGTGGTGAGGAGAGATGGCACAGGCATTGGCCGTAACGTTACTGTATAAGTTCCAAATACAGTAACTGCTTGAAATAATAGTAAATATCAGACATTTTTGGAAACCCTAAATCATATTTGTGAATTTTAGTGCAAAAAAAAAAGTAAATTGTGGCAAAAATTTGAATTCAAACATTGATAAATATTCCCCTTAGTGTTACTAAAATTGGAAAAAAATGTAAAACTTCACAAATGTGAATGTTGATATATATGCCTCTGAGCCTCCTCTGTGCAGAGTTCATACAACTCTATAACAGAAGTTGCTAACTAGTAACCATAGACATGGCTGAGCGAATCTGTCCCGCTTTTGCTTCACCCAATAACCCTGGGTATTTGAAATCTCTGTGTGTTTTCTGTGTATACACAACATTTCAGACTATGGATATGTACTTGCAAGAAGTCTATGGGGTCTATTCATCAAAGTACAAGTTCGAATCCCAAATCAGAAATACGATCATTTCTGATGATCGCAAATATCACGAAAATGCTTACAAAAAAGTCACATTAGTCACGATAATATCGTTTTGGAGATCTGAAAGTCACAAAATTTTCGTATTCGAACAATCGTAAACAGCAGGAAATCAGTGCATGATTTGTGAAGCCATTGACTGGCCCAAGGAAAGTCTCCCATAGGGCTCAATGGCACTCTGCACCTCCAACCTGGCCCAAGGAAAGTCTCCCATAGGGCTCAATGGCACTCTGCAGCTCCAACCCGGCCCAAGGAAAGTCTCCCATAGGGCTCAATGGCACTCTGCAGCTCCAACCCGGCCCAAGGAAAGTCTCCCATAGGGCTTAATGGCACTCTGCAGCTCTTACCCGGCCCAAGGAAAGTCTCCCATAGGACTCAATGGCACTCTGCAGCTCCAACCCGGCCCAAGGAAAGTCTCCCATAGGGCTCAATGGCACCCTGCAGCTCCAACCTGGGCCAAGGAAAGTCTCCCATAGGGCTCAATGGCACTCTGCAGCTCCAACCCGGCCCAAGGAAAGTCTCCCATAGGGCTCAATGGCACTCTGCAGCTCCAACCTGGCCCAAGGAAAGTCTCCCATAGGGCTCAATGGCACTCTGCAGCTCCAACCCGGCCCAAGGAAAGTCTCCCATAGGGCTCAATGGCACTCTGCAGCTCCAACCCGGCCCAAGGAAAGTCTCCCATAGGGCTCAATGGCACTCTGCAGCTCCAACCCGGCCCAAGGAAAGTCTCCCATAGGGCTCAATGGCACTCTGCAGCTCCAACCCGGCCCAAGGAAAGTCTCCCATAGGGATCAATGGCACTCTGCAGCTCCAACCCGGCCCAAGGAAAGTCTCCCATAGGGATCAATGGCACTCTGCAGCTCCAACCTGGCCCAAGGAAAGTCTCCCATAGGGCTCAATGGCACTCTGCAGCTCCAACCTGGCCCAAGGAAAGTCTCCCATAGGGCTCAATGGCACTCTGCACCTCCAACCTGGCCAAGGAAAGTCTCCCATAGGGCTCAATGGCACTCTGCAGCTCCAACCCGGCCCAAGGAAAGTCTCCCATAGGGCTCAATGGCACTCTGCAGCTCCAACCCGGCCCAAGGAAAGTCTCCCATAGGGCTCAATGGCACTCTGCAGCTCCAACCCGGCCCAAGGAAAGTCTCCCATAGGGCTCAATGGCACTCTGCAGCTCCAACCCGGCCCAAGGAAAGTCTCCCATAGGGCTCAATGGCACTCTGCAGCTCCAACCCGGCCCAAGGAAAGTCTCCCATAGGGCTCAATGGCACTCTGCAGCTCCAACCCGGCCCAAGGAAAGTCTCCCATAGGGCTCAATGGCACTCTGCAGCTCCAACCCGGCCCAAGGAAAGTCTCCCATAGGGCTCAATGGCACTCTGCAGCTCCAACCCGGCCCAAGGAAAGTCTCCCATAGGGCTCAATGGCACTCTGCAGCTCCCAACCCGGCCCAAGGAAAGTCTCCCATAGGGCTCAATGGCACTCTGCAGCTCCAACCTGGCCCAAGGAAAGTCTCCCATAGGGCTCAATGGCACTCTGCAGCTCCAACCTGGCCCAAGGAAAGTCTCCCATAGAGCTCAATGGCACTCTGCAGCTCCAACCCGGCCCAAGGAAAATCTCCCATAGGGCTCAATGGCACTCTGCAGCTCCAACCCGGCCCAAGGAAAGTCACCATACCGAAGCTTGAATGAATCTGAAACTTTCTTACTTGTTGCAACAAGCCCCGGGGCTACACAGCAGCTTATTATATATAAACTATAGTAGAATTACTTTAGCAAACACACCAGTTTTACCAGTGCAAGGCAACAGTACATTATATTTAATTTACTTTAAAACTCTTTAATTTTTTGGTGTTACTGTTCCTTTAATGTGTATCTACTTATTTGTATGGAAAAGGGACAAGCTCCTGAAACATGTCGTGATAAGCACCAATAAAGAATGAATTTCAGACTGAAGTACTGATTTTACTTCTATATCTCGTTTGCTAGAACTTCTATCACACTGTGGATGGCGTGTTTTATAAAACTGCGGGAAATAGAATTATCTTGGTTTCCACTCGGCTACTAGCTGAATACAGTGTATAGAAAATAATGTAGTCTAGGGTTTCTTTGTCCTTTAATCAAAGCTAGGATTTCCAGACTCCGATACTATCATCCTATCCATTAAGATATTCTTTCCCTGTGAGTTAATTCACCCATGGATTTTGGACGCGATAAACAAGTCTTGTTTATTATTTACAAGATTTCCAAGTTGCCTTATGCATAGCACAGGTCCGGCATCGAGACCTCCAAAAATCAATACACTGAGATGTAATAAAGAAATGTAAAAAGCCTCTTCCATGTAAACAGAACGATTCTCACCCCCGATGAACAGTTTTTCTCAGATCACAGCTTTCTGTGAAAGAAACAAATATATCAGGCAATTCAAAAGCACAAAAAAACGAAGGTTAAACAAGGCTTCCTGGTAATAGTTCTTGATAAAAAAAATAGACCTGTTTTATATGGGATTGTGAGAACATGTATGTATGATAAACCAACTACGGCAGTGAAGGGTGGCATTTTAAACCCAAAGATTAATCCCCCGTGGGGCTTTTTCTTGGGGTTTAATTGCCCGGGGAAAAGTTTTTGAGACACAAAACCAGATCATTAGCTTAAATCTCTGAACTGAAAACTGTGTGTGGAACTCAGTCTGGAGCTGTTTCTGTTTCATTAGATATCGGAGGGAGAGAACATCTTAAAGAGATTAACTTGAGACAAGTGTTGTGTTGTAGGAAAGCAGAGGAGCTGCCATGTTCTCCGCTGTGCTGATGCTGACTGTGGCGGAGCACCAAGATGCACTCATTATACTGCTGCCGAGATAATGTAGAAATGCTGTTTTGCACAGTAAACATATGATTAAAATATTTCTCCACTTTCTTGGAAAAATGGCAAAAAGAACAAATTGTGCTTGTAGGACATTCAATTGTAGTACAATGAAAAGGGGGAGAGAAAGAGAAAAGTAGGGGTGGGGGATACAATAGCAAACCCCCTCATCCGTGCAGGGCATAGTAGCTAAGGCTATAAAACCCCAGGTTAGATCTAAATAACTCCTACCAAATAGTGATGAGTGAATGTTTTTGCCAGGCATGGATTTGCAGCTAACTTCCGCATTGGCGAATTGTTTTGCGAAGCTTCCACGAAAATTTGCAGTGAATAACCACATTTTGCCATTGGCGAATTGTTTTGCAAAACTTCCATGAAAATTTGCAGCGGAAAAATTCAGCGAGTGTCAAAAAAGTCGCATCAAAATGGGTGCGCTAAATTGCATGAGGTCGCATAAAAAAAGCAGCGTGCAACAAATACGTGTCGTGGATTTTATGCCGTTTCACAAATTTTCCTGTCGTTTTGAAACTTTTCCGGCAAAGCGAAATGGGACGGGACAGATTCACTCATCACTAGCACCAAATACAGGTATGGGACCCCTTATCCGGAAACCCGTTATCCAGAAAGCTCCGAATTACGGAAAGTCTGTCTCCCATAGACTCCATTTTAATCAAATAATTCAGAATTTTAAAATTGATTTCCTTTTTCTCTGTAGAAATAAAACAGTACCTTGTAATTGATCCCAACTAAGATATAATTACCCCTTATTGGGGGCAGAACAGCCCTATTGGGTTTATTTAATGGTTAAATGATTCCCTTTTCTCTGTAATAATAAAACAGTACCTGTACTTGATCCCAACTAAGATATAATTACCCCTTATTGGGGGCAGAACAGCCCTATTGGGTTTATTTCATGGTTAAATGATTCCCTTTTCTCTGTAATAATAAAACAGTACCTGTACTTGATCCCAACTAAGATATAAATAATCCTTATTGGATGCAAAACAATCCTATTGGGTTTAATTAATGTTTTATTGATTTTTTAGTAGACTTAAGGTATGGAGTTCCAAATTACGGAAAGACCCGTTATCCGGAATACCCTTGGTCCCGAGCATTCTGGATAACAGGTCCTATACCTGTATTTCAGTATGTCAAAATAGGCATGGTCGCGTCAAAATGGGTACGGTAAAATAGGCACGGTGGTGTAAAAAAAAAGACACATGCGACAAACACGCTTCGTGGATTTTACGCCAAATTTTCCTGTCATTTTGAGAATGAGACAGATTCACTCA
Source organism: Xenopus tropicalis (assembly GCF_000004195.4). NCBI lineage: Eukaryota > Metazoa > Chordata > Amphibia > Anura > Pipidae > Xenopus > Xenopus tropicalis. The sequence continues at coordinate 144,492,716 of NC_030681.2, forward strand.
TCGCTTGTATTAAATATTCCAGTATGACGTTCAATACCAGTGTAAATAGCTTGCTGTGCAAAAAAGTGCAACAATGTACAGTGACACCTGCATGAAAACTGTATATAATAGATATTTTTTCTGTGCATATATAGAGGTTGATAATGAAAATATATTGATTGCAATTTGGGTGTATCAAATGTTTATATACTGTATATTGGCCAATCAGGTGACCCCTCTGTGATCAAATCAGTTGAATACCCTAAAGGCTGGCTATAATCAGAACAGGCCCTTGATTAATACCAGTTGAATTTTAGTTTCTCCTTTAGTGTAATGGCCCATGTAGTTGCCAGTACAACCACTTTATGCACAATTTTCTCTGTAAATAACACCTTACACACTTTTAGATGATGTCTTCTGATCTCAATGGACGCCTTCGTGTCCTCTAAAGAAATGTGGGTGTCAGGCTGTGTGAAGCCTTACACACAATGTTAATGGGTATCCCTGTGCTAGGGTCACACAAATCCCCTGCCTGTTTCATTCCTTTCTTATTCCCATGTCCTTGCCCTGTTTATGTGCCCTTGTCCCAGTTATTGATTGATCTCCTGGTATTAACCTGGGGCTGTAACTAGACCTTGCTTCTGTTTGCAGCCTGCCCTAACCTCAGCCTGCCTATTGGAAACTCCTTGTCTGCCGCCAACCCTGACCCCTGGGCTGTTATTGGAATATGCCTCAGCCTACTACTAGCCTCAACCACTGGCAAGTGTTTCAACTTTTTGCACAGTTTTGCACCTCAAACTTATTAAAGAATCCTATTGGGTTTATTTCATAAACCCATTTATTTCATTTATTTTAAATGATTCCCTTTTCTCTGTAATAATAAAACAGTACCTGTACTTGATCCCAACTAAGATATAATTACCCCTTATTGGGGGCAGAACAGCCCTATTGGGTTTATTTCATGGTTAAATGATTCCCTTTTCTCTGTAATAATAAAACAGTACCTGTACTTGATTCCAACTAAGATATAATTACCCCTTATTGGGGCAGAACAGCCCTATTGGGTTTATTTAATGGTTAAATGATTCCCTTTTCTCTGTAATAATAAAACAGTACCTGTACTTGATCCCAACTAAGATATAATTACCCCTTATTGGGGGCAGAACAGCCCTATTGGGTTTATTTAATGGTTAAATGATTCCCTTTTCTCTGTAATAATAAAACAGTACCTGTACTTGATCCCAACTAAGAAATAATTACCCCTTATTGGGGGCAGAACAGCCCTATTGGGTTTATTTAATGGTTAAATGATTCCCTTTTCTCTGTAATAATAAAACAGTACCTGTACTTGATCCCAACTAAGATATAATTACCCCTTATTGGGGGCAGAACAATTCTATTGGGTTTATTTAATGTTTATATGATTTTTAGTAGAGTTAAGATGTGGAGATCTGAACTTTCCTTATCTGGAAAACCCCAGGTCCTGAGCATTCTGGATAACAGGTCCCATACCTGTAATGGGTGACTGCAGAGGGCCTCGTGTCTATGTATCAATGGTGTGGTCGCTACCTCATTGCTCCCCTGTCTCCTGTATTTAGTGATGAGCACAACTTACCCTTTTATGGAGAGAAATCTCAACAAGGTGTCTTCACTACAAAAACATCTCCGGCACCATATTCTTCCATGAGTTTCCATTCTCTAGTGAGGATATACTGTATATACTCGAGTATAGGCCTAGTTTTTCAGCGCCCAAAATGTGCTGGAAAAGTCACCCTCAGCTTATACTCGAGTCGGGTGCCATGGGTCCCTCCAGACTAGCACCCTCTGTCCTTTGTGTGCAAATTAGGCCACCCACAACCAGACCCTCCAGTGCCCTGGGCCGCTCCCAGTCGCAATACTTATTACCCCTTACGTGTCCTCTGGGACCGGGTCTGCTGCCAGTTTGCCAATGTGCAATGAGCGTGGGGTAGTACTCATATTGTTTTTGTTGACCCTCTTCTCCATTTAAAAAAATAAATATTTAAAAACATATACCCCACTGATGCCTCAATTTATGTAATTTACTGGTTTTTATTTTGATTATTGAAACTTAGCAGTAGCTGCTGCATTTCCCACCCTAGGCTTATACTCGAGTTAATAATTTTTCCCAGTTTTATTAGGTAAAATTAGGCTTATATTTGGATCGGCTTATACTCGAGTATATACGGTACTTTACTGTAGCCATGCGTGTAAATAATGGTACTTTCCCATCTGCAAGCTATTTAATATAAAGCGCTCAACCAGATTAAGCATATAGTGAGCTTTGCCTTATAGACCAATGGTTTGTTTGTTTTTTTGGCCAGTATAATATAAAGGTTGGTTCTATTAGCCTAAAGGGAAATATTGTCATATCACATGATACACAGTTACACAAATATACTATAAATTATGTACGGTTGAAACAGCTCTTATGTTACAAATGGTACAATCCAGTTGGGAGCAACAAAGAGAAGAGGGGCAGGGAAGTGATTGGCTGTAGAAAGCAAACAAGTGTGAACCTTGTTACCGTAAATGCAACAATAACAATTGTTATTTTATTAAACCCCCAATAAATATTATCCATATTGGCAACAAATCCATTATAACCATAGCTATAGCCAGACAGATTCCAAACAATGACAGATTTCTATTTTCAGCATGAATGTCGAATATTTGGAAACGCATTTTTGTATTTTCTTTTCTATTTTTTTTGTTATAAATATTTGATGAAGAATCAACAGTTTCTCGGAGGAGAATAAAGCTTACCTTGAGTGCAGAAAAATACTGAGAAGATTCTCCTTTTTTTTGGTGAACATCTTATATAAAATAGATAATCTAAAATGACTGTGCTGTTCTCCCAAGCCATAACCTGTCAGATTGCAGAATTATCAGCGGCTAGTCATGCATCGCAGTGGATACAGTTCACATATGCCAATTTACTCGCACTTGGCAACCTTTCGTTACCCACTTGAGAAAGCATTTCAGACCCGTATCGTGCTGCTTTGCATAAGTGAGTTGAACTGCAGTTCAGCAGATGTCTAGGGAGAATTAAACAAGGCCAACATTGATACGACTGGTCTGTCACTAATACATTTAAAAGAGCCTTGTTGGTTACCGTATATACTCGAGTATAGAGATGTAGCGAACTGTTCGCCGGTGAACTAATTCGCGCAAACATCGGGTGTTCGCGTTCGCGAAAATTCGCTGACTTTTGCCGATGTTCGCCACTTTGGGTTCGCCGCGTTTTTTTTTTTGTCGCCGCGTTTTTTCGCCTTGGTTTTTCCGCCGCGTTTTATCGCCTATGCATATACATAGGAATAGCTTGCGTTTTTTTTTTTTGGTGTTATTTTTTGGCGTTATTTTTTGGCGTTTTTTTTTTTGCGTTTTTTTTACAAAGTATTTTTCAGAGAAATTTTTGCTTGATCCCCCTCCTGCATGCCACTGTCCAGGTCGTGGCACCCTTTAAACAACTTTAAAATCAGTTTTCTGGCCAGAAATGGCTTTTCTAGGTTTTAAAGTTCGCCTTCCCATTGAAGTCTATGGGGTTCGCAAAGTTCGCGAATATTCGCGAGTTTTGGCGAAAGTCCGCAAACGGGTTCGCGAACATTTTCGGCGATGTTCGCTACATCTCTACTCGAGTATAAGCCTAGTTTTTCAGCACCCAAAATGTGCTCGAAAAGTCACCCCCAGCTTATACTGGAGTCGGGTGCTATGGGTCCCTCCAGACTAGCACCCTCTGTCTTTTGTTTGCAAATTAGGACCCCCGCAACCAGACCCTCCAGTGCCCTGGCCACTCCCAAATTCATCTTCATCTACCATCCTCACCTGTCCCATTCTTCACTAGACATTGCACTTTATATTCTATATAAACAATATATAGTTTTGAAGGATTTAAACTCTTTGGGGCAGATTCAAAGTACGAGTTTGAACCCAAAAAAGGGTAAAATTCGGTTTAGATACGATAATTTCTGATGATCGGAAATGTCACAAAAATGCTTATGAAAAAATCGTATTAGTCACGATTAGTGATGAGCGAATTTTTTCGCCAGGTATGGATTTGCAGCGAATTTCTGCATTTTGGCATTGACGAATTGTTTAGCGAAACTTCATTAAAAATTCTTCAAGCAGAAATTTTTTGTTGCGCGGTCGTGTCAAAAAAGGGCATGGTCGCGTCAAAAAATTTGGGTGACAAAAAAATTAGAAGCGGGCAACAAAAAATAGATGCGAACGACAAAAAAGATGCAGGCCACATAAAAAATCTCGCAACAAATGATTTTTCTGAATTTTTTGCCATTTAGCGAGTTTTCTTGCAAAATGTAAAAACGAAAAATTCACTAAAATACGCACAGAAAAAAATAAGTTTTTTTTGTATTCGGAAGCAATCGTACTTTGATAAATGGGCCCCTTTGTGTTTTAGCTTGTTTGCTGATTGAGCTAAGGGGGTATTACTCTTAAGATATCATTGTTGATAAAACAAACAGTTTTTGTTGACCCTCTTCTCCACTTTCAGAGCTAATTTACTGCTTTTCTTTGAAATAAATATTTAAAAACATATACCCCACTGATGCCTCATTTAGTGTAATTTTATTGCTATTTATTTTGATTATTGAAACTTAGCAATAGCAGCTGCATTTCCCACCCTAGGCTTATACTCGAGTCAATACGTGTTTAAGGTAAAATTAGGTACCTCAGCTAATATTTGGATTGGCTTATACTCGAGTATATACGGTAATTCAAAAATAACGTAATGGTTTATCAAATGACAATCTAAGTTGGCAAGATCGTGACACAATATCGCCCAAGACTAGTGATGAGCAAATCTGTGAAACGGCGAAAAATTTGCGAAACGGCGAAAATGTCGTGCGGGAAAAAAAATTGTCGCCCGCGGCTATTGTTTCGTCGCCCGCGGCTATTATTTTGGCACACGGCTATTGTTTCGTGCCCGCCGCTATTATTTTGTCGCGCGCCTATTGTTTCGTTGCCCGTGGCTATTATTTTGTCGCGCGCTATTGTTTCGTTGCCCACGGCTATTGTTTCATCACCAGCGGCGATTGTTTAGTTGTGCGGCTATTGTTTCGTCGCCAGCAGCGATTATTTCATCGCGCGGCTATTATTTCATTGCACGGCTATTCTTTTGACACCCGCAAAAATTCTTTTGACGCCCGCGACAATTCTTTTTTGACGGCCGTGACATTTTTTGCCCATGTGGCGAATTTTTCCGCGGGGAATCTTTTCATCCTTTTCGCGAAACAATCCGCCAATGGCGAAACGCGGAAATTCGGCGCGAATCCATGCCTGCCAAAACATTTCGCCCATCACTACCCATGACCTGAAACTGCTTGGTGAGAGCTTTCCAAGCTGCATAAGCGCCGGAATGAATTGTGTCATTGCAAGACTTTGTTTGAAATTGTTAGCACATGGGAAGCTCAAGTTGAATTAATTATGCACAACAATCCCTTTTTTTAAATCAAGTACAGACAACACAAGAGGGAAAATGGTCCCGAACTCAACAGCAGATGATTATACAATTTAAGTGTCATTGTCGTGGAAGCTTCAAGTGTTCCTGTCTGCACAGAAGGAAGAAAATCTTCAAAGTGCCTTGAAAGGATTCTGTTGAACACGGATTTCAAGCAAATGGTTTTGAAATACAAAAAAAAAAAAAATTAGGGCAGTTCAAATATAAAAGTAAAGTTTTGGAAATGTGCCTATTTTACCTTTTTCAGTGATTTGCTTAAAAGTTATATTAAGATAAAGCTATGAAGTGACGGCAACTAATCTGAAACTTTAAAATAGGTCTGAAAATGTATTTCTTCCCTCCCTACATCTACCGAACACCGAACAATCCATAGATTTAGACATAGCACTTGGTACAACCCAATTTGTACTCAGAAGGCAAAGGCAGGTTTTTATTGGTCACATAACTTTTTACCATTTTAAGTGGATATAGTACAAAATGTGCAACTTCATCCTAAACCATTCCCCACTAGTACAATATCACAAAATGACATCAAGTGCATTTTACACACAAGAAAAGGGGCGTCCAGGTATGGGATCCCTTATCTGGAAACCCGTTATCCAGAAAGTTATGAATTACGGAAAGGCCATCGCCCATAGACTCCATTATAAGCAAATAATTCTTATTTTGAAAAATGATTTCCTTTTTCTCTCTAATAATAAAACAGTACCTGTACTTGATCCCAACTAAGATATAATTACCCCTTATTGGGGGCAGAACAGCCCTATTGGGTTTATTTCATGGTTAAATGATTCCCTTTTCTCTGTAATAATAAAACAGTACCTGTACTTGATCCCAACTAATATATAATTACCCCTTATTGGGGGCAGAACAGCCCTATTGGGTTTATTTAATGGTTAAATGATTCCCTTTTCTCTGTAATAATAAAACAGTACCTGTACTTGATCCCAACTAAGATATAATTACCCCTTATTGGGGGCAGAACAGCCCTATTGGGTTTATTTAATGGTTAAATGATTCCCTTTTCTCTGTAATAATAAAACAGTACCTGTACTTGATCCCAACTAAGATATAATTACCCCTTATTGGGGCAGAACAGCCCTATTGGGTTTATTTAATGGTTAAATGATTCCCTTTTCTCTGTAATAATAAAACAGTACCTGTACTTGATCCCAAACTAAGACATAATTACCCCTTATTGGGGGCAGAACAGCCCTATTGGGTTTATTTAATGGTTAAATGATTCCCTTTTCTCTGTAATAATAAAACAGTACCTGTACTTGATCCCAAACTAAGACATAATTACCCCTTATTGGGGGCAGAACAGCCCTATTGGGTTTATTTAATGGTTAAATGATTCCCTTTTCTCTGTAATAATAAAACAGTACCTGTACTTGATCCCAACTAAGATATAATTACCCCTTATTGGGGGCAGAACAGCCCTATTGGGTTTATTTAATGGTTAAATGATTCCCTTTTCTCTGTAATAATAAAACAGTACCTGTACTTGATCCCAACTAACATATAATTAATCCTTCTTGGAGGCAAAGCAAGCCTATACAGGCTTAAGTTATGGAGATCCAAATTACAGAAAGATCCCTTATCCGGAAAACCCCAGGTCCCAAGCATTCTGGATAACAGGTCCCATACCTGTATTTCAATTTACTAACTCTGTAAAAAGTTCACAAGAGTTATATCACTCCAAATAATGGTGCACCATGACCAGTTATCCATGTTAATAATTTCTAATTTCCTCTGGAGCATAATTCTCATGTCACTGTTCACGTTCTCCATAAGGTACTCGCAAGGTGCCCGTTGGCAAATTTTTTCACGAAACTGCTGCAAAATTTGTGGCCGTGTCAAAAAAAAGGCATGGTCATGTAAGAAAAAGTTGTGTGGTTGTCACATTTCACAAATTTTTCGTTTACCCTAATCTCCACTATTTCTTACTCATTCTATGACAAAGGGTGACCATACGTGGAACCAATGTCCATGAACCAGTCGACCTGAGGAAGGATACAAATTTGATTTCACGGGAGCACTTACCGGACAGTCAGTGTGTGCTCTACAACCATGCCGGAACCCAGACGGCAAAATTCCAAATGATAAAAAGAAACGATAAAAGACACCACGCGTTTCGTGGTATCACACCACTTTCTCAAAAGCTGTAAAAGCTTTTGAGAAAATGGTGTGATACCACGAAACGCGTCAAGCGTGTGGTTTCTTTTGTATGTGCACGATATGCTTTTAAAGAGATTTAAATAAAGTGGAAGATTTTTTAACAGCAGTGTTTGTTTGCTCCGTACAAATCTTTTTTATGACCTGAGGAAGGATGCCATATGAAGGGCTCTGAACATTCATAGTCACCTTTCTATTCTGTTTATATGGAATAACCACCCAAACAACTGTAGCAACACGAAGAAAAGAGGAGCTGTAGAACTGTGGTTTCTGTGCCAATAAAAGTTTTGCTACTTTTCTACTCTGGTTGAGCAGTTGCGTGACTTCTAAGCTGAATACTAAACTTCCTAAGTTTTCTCCTTACAGGGCACATTATGCTCCTTCCTATGTGCAAAGCTTTTCAGAAGCTTTCAGTTCTGATCAGATTCACTCACACTGCTATCAATCTTTCCTTCTACATGCCAACCAAAATCAGTAATGATATGGCTTTTCTCACAATACTGTCTCCCTACAGGTTTATCACTGGGCTTTATCCAATTTTACTTGTACTGGGATTATTTTTTCCAGCAACTTTGTGTGTTCATCGTAACTGACATACAAAAAAAAAGCAGATTTATGAAATGTTCCAGTCATAGGGGATGTTATTTATGCTCAGAATTCACTTCTTGATAAACACATAGAAATAAAATGTGTGTTAGCCATTTTAGAATAATAAAGCTTCTCTGAGTCATTCTTTCAGTGGAACTGCTGCTACGAGGCAAGGCAGCACCCACCCACAAGCTACCAGGGGTGGAAAAAAAACATAATCTCTATTTTTAAATCAAAATTTTGACTCTTCTAGTGTACAAATCGGCACCCAAGGGGGCCACCCAATTCAGCTAGGAACCCAGGAACACCCCTGCAGTCTTTACCAATGTTCTTTTAGGAAATCTGCTCCAAACAGGTAGGACCATGTCTCTTCTACTTTTAATGTAGAAGATAGTTGAACTCAAGTGTAATATCTTCACCAATCTGTAAAGAAGTGTGGGTTTCATTTGGAAAATAAAAGCTTTTTACACCTATTTTCAGTTAAGGGGCTGATTTATGATTGATTGATAGAGATGTAGCGAACTGTTCGCCGGCGAACTAATTCACGCGAACATCGAGTGTTCGCAAGTCCGCAAATTCGCGAACTTTCGACGATGTTCACCATTTTGGGTTTGCCACGTTTTTTTGGCGTTTTTTTTTTTTTTGGCATTATTTTTTGGCGTTTTTTTTTTCATTATTTTTTGGCGTTTTTTTGGCGTTTTTTTGGCGTTTTTTTTACAAAGTATTTTTCAGAGAAATTTTTGCTTGATCCCCCTCCTGCATGCCACTGTCCAGGTCGTGGCACCCTTTAAACAACTTTAAAATCAGTTTTCTGGCCAGAAATGGCTTTTCTAGGTTTTAAAGTTCGCCTTCCCATTGAAGTCTATGGGGTTCGCAAAGTTCGCGAATATTCGCGAGTTTTGCCGAAAGTCCGCGAACGGGTCCGCGAACATTTTTGGCGATGTTCGCTACATCCCTATTGATTGAGCCTCTGAACTCAAGCAATCGGTTACTGGAACCAAAGAGGAATTCCTCAACTCCTGAGTGCCTTCTGTATCCAATTACTTGGCTACCTTAGCTTTGTGCCAAACGGCACAGCAGGTTTTTCAAAAGATAAAAAGTTTGGCACCTAAAACCTGCCAAGCTTTTTATTTTTTTTCCAAAAACTCGCTCAAGGAAACAAAAAAAAAATCTTTTGCACAAAGCCAAGGTAATCAGATAGAGAAACCTCTGCTGTTTCACTAACCTAAGCCCGGAGGCTTGAACAATAATAAATCAGTCCCCAAAGGTATCCTTGAATAAATGGTTTAGATAAACATTCCTGTACAATTCAATGGGAACTGTCCTAGCTAGTGATGAGCGAATCTGTCCCATTTCGCTTTGCCAATAAATTTGTGAATCTTTCAAAAGATTTGCAAAACGGCGAAAAATTTGTGAAACGGCGAAAATGTTGTGCGGGAAAAAAAATTGTCGCCCGCAACTATTCTTTTGATGCCTGCGACTATTCTTGTGGCTGTTCTTGCGACAATTTGGACGTGCGACTATGCTTTTGACACCCACAACTATTGTTGCGACAATTTTTGGACGCACGGCTATTCTTGCGACAATTTTTTACATCCGTTTCTCAAAACAATCTGCCAATGGCAAAACATGGAAATTCGCCACCAATCCATGCCTGGCAAAATATTTCGCCCATCACTAGTCCTAGCAAAGTTTAAGATATATTTTCTTAATTGGAGTTTTTCATTTTTCTTTGGAAGTTTTTAAATAAATAGACACACTTTTCACAGCATTTTGTACCACGTTTCACTCTGGAAATGATTTGCTGCCTACGTTCAATCAAGGGATCAACTTATGAATTTGTTCTAATTTCTACCTCACACCCGAGGATTAAACCTCTTCCACTTAAAGAAGTTAATAAGAGTAAAGGAGAGGGCAGCTGACTGAACATTCGCCTGTGCTCATTAGTTTATAGATTCTGCTTGTTATGATCGCTAAATTCCTAATGTTTTTTCTATATCAGATATATACATTGTGCTCGGGTGTCTTTCATGCTTGCTACATTAAAGGTACATAAATAAATAAGGATAATACATAGATACAACATGTAAGAGAACAGTTCTCTTTGATTGATCTTTTGCCGGCTTCAGAGTTGACCTTCTGGCACATCCAATAGTAAAGCCATTAATGTAACTTTGAGAAGTATGCCCTCTGACACATCTGACGAGCTCAGTGCATGTAAGCTCCTGTATAAATATTCAGTCTTGGCAGTTGCACATTATACTTATATGAATGGAACATGTTAACTGTTTCATGATTCTGCCACCCTACAGCTGCTGTTGAGTTGCAGTTTCTAGCTTATGGCAAGAAGGAATGTTGGGTACTGGATAGTGATGAGCAGATTTTTTCGCCGGCATGGATTCGCAGAGAATTTCCACATTTTACCATTGGCAAATTGTTTAGCGAAACTTCCATGAAAATTTGCCGCGGAAATTTGTTGAGCAGAATTTTTTTTTTGTCGCGCATCAAATTGGGCACAATTGTGTCAAAATGGGTGCAGTCATGTCGAAAAAGGGTGCGGTCGCGTCAAAAAAAGTGCGACAAAAAAATCACACAACAAATGCGTCTTGCTAATATTTCCCCGTTTCGGGGGGATAGGTGCAACCAAGGGGGGCAGCCTAGAGGCACCGGGAAGACAAATCCGGCGCTGCCTTCAAATCAAATGAATTGTTACATCAGCCCTGGGTTGGACTGGGGGGTACAGGTCCCACCGAGGCTGACACCCCAGGGGCCCCGCATAAACCCAAGGTGCCCCGGCCGGGCACGTCACCTAACCCCCTGTAGGGGCCACCTGCCCGACGTCCTCCCCTGAGCACGAGTAAGTGAAACGCATAGGGGAGGACATTGGTGGCTAGGGGAAGCAGTAACGGGGATCGGGTCTGCCCACCTGTTTTTTTCCCGGCGGCTCAGTCTGACCCTGCCATTTAAATCCATGCCGAATATTCGCATTGTACATATTTTTTATGTTTTACAGACTTCAAGCCTTTAATCATTAGGAACTCTATCATCCGTTAACCTCATTTCAGGAAAGAAAATGGAATATAGTATACGGCAGAGCAGAACAACTCATTTTTGGGCAACCAGCTGACATCCGCGGCACCTTGGCTAAACCATTTGCCTTTCTCAGGGGTCGGTAAGGCAGAACTCTTTGGTAATGATTCATTAGATTACAGGCCGTTATGGAGGCGCCTTTGGAAACCCAGCCGCTAAGATCCTATTGTTTGCTCTAGTTTAAAAGCATCGAAAAACCATCTGTGTTTTTCATTTTTGACTTTAACAGCATCTGCTCTGCTGGATGTTTATAAATATTGTAATGCAAAATAGAACGATTTTCACTTGTGTCGTAGCGAAAACTTCTCGAGTAAACATACCTGTCATTTGCGGCACCTTAGATTCTTTGTGGAGTGTTTCCCCCATCAAGTACATTTTTTAAAATGCCATTTCTTGTAGACTGCATTAACGTGGGATAAGGTTCTATTCTGTTAATAACACCCCGGCGCATTCGCATTTGTACTAAACCAGAGAAAGATTTCTTCTTTTTAAGAAAATGTGTTCGTTACAACAGCCGGGACTTCAAACCTTATGTAATTACATATTAACAAAGCTAAAGGATTTATGAATTTATTTTTGTACAAGTGTAGGACCCGTTATCCAGAATGCTCGAGACCAAGGGAACTCCAGATAAGAGGTCTTTCTATAATTTGGATCTTCATACCTTAAGTCTACTAAAAAATCCATAAAATATTAATTAAACCCAATAGGATTGTTGTGTTTCCATTAAGGATTAATTATATTTCAGTTGGGATCAAGTACAGGTACTGTTTTATTATTACAGAGAAAAGGGAATCATTTAACCATTAAATAAACCCAATAGGGCTGTTCTGCCCCCAATAAGGGGTAATTATATCTTAGTTGGGATCAAGTACAGGTACTGTTTTATTATTACAGAGAAAAAGGAATCATTTAACCATGAAATAAACCCAATAGGGCTGTTCTGCCCCCAATAAGGGGTAATTATATCTTAGTTGGGATCAAGTACAGGTACTGTTTTATTATTACAGAGAAAAGGGAATCATTTAACCATGAAATAAACCCAATAGGGCTGTTCTGACCCCAATAAGGAGTAATTATATCTTAGTTGGGATCAAGTACAGGTACTGTTTTATTATTACAGAGAAAAGGGAATCATTTAACCATGAAATAAACCCAATAGGGCTGTTCTGCCCCCAATAAGGGGTAATTATATCTTAGTTGGAATCAATTACAAGGTACTGTTTTATTATTACACAGAAAAAGGAAATCAGTTTTAAAATTCTGAATTATTTGATTAAAATTGAGTCTATGAGAGACGGGCTTTCCGTAATTCAGAGCTTTGTGGATAACAGGTTTCTGGATAAGGGATCCTATACCTGTACTAATAACATTTTTAAAATATAATTGGTTGTATATAAAGGCTGCCAGAATGAAGCCCCAACATATTTAGTCTGCTTTTCCAGTTCAGCGCTACACACAAGGTGATTTTAACTAACCATTTCAAAATTCTTGCTATAGTTTTCCTATGTTCTTAGTTCTAGTAGGGTCCTAATGAAATTCCAGTATTCCCAATACATTCTAACCAAATGGGGTTTGTTGGATATCTGTATTATATCCTGCATAAATAGACATTCCAAAAGTGGAATATAATCAGAGTTGGGCTCTTTTTCTCTTGCTTTTTGTAACTATCATCTATCTAATTAAGAAAGCTGAAATAGTGAAACAACTCTGCTGTATAGCGGTGACATCTACTGCAAGGAGGGATGAATCCAGAGCAATTAAGAGCCCAAGGGTGACAAATCTCTCAGGAAAGTAATGTATGCTTGGCTGTAATCCAGTGTCTTTACTGTGTGAGCATTTTCCTAGTTTACATTCATTAGAGAATGGAGAATATCACAGGAACAACATTGGCTTGTGTCAAATATCTTGACCTGTTTGGGCAGAGGAAAAGGCATTTCAGTAGTTTTCACTTTTCTATACTAATTCTAAAGGGTTATGGGCACTATTATGAGCCGTAAAAAGAAATAACAAAAATCTTTGTAAACTGTACTGAATTAGCACTTTATCCAGTAAAAGGTTGCTGGCACTTCCAGTAGACCCCTGTGTCCTAGTTTAGTACAGGTATAGCACCTGTTATCCAGAATGCTCGAGACCAAGGGTATTCCGGATAAGGGGTCTTTCCGTAATTTGGATCTTCATACCTTAAGTCTACTAAGAAATCAATAAAACATTAATTAAACCCAATAGGATTATTTTACATCCAGTAAGGATTAATTATATCTTAATTGGGATCAAGTACAGGTACTGTTTTATTATTACAGAGAAAAGGGAATCATTTAACCATTAAATAAACCCAATAGGGCTGTTCTGCCCCCAATAAGGGGTAATTATATCTTAGTTGGGATCAAGTACAGGTACTGTTTTATTATTACAGAGAAAATGGAATCATTTAACCATGAAATAAACCCAATAGGGCTGTTCTGCCCCCAATAAGGGGTAATTATATCTTAGTTGGGATCAAGTACAGGTACTGTTTTATTATTACAGAGAAAAGGGAATCATTTAACCATTAAATAAACCCAATAGGACTGTTCTGCCCCCAATAAGGGGTAATTATATCTTAGTTGGGATCAAGTACAGGTACTGTTTTATTATTACAGAGAAAAGGGAATCATTTAACCATTAAATAAACCCAATAGGGCTGTTCTGCCCCCAATAAGGGGTAATTATATCTTAGTTGGGATCAAGTACAGGTACTGTTTTATTATTACAGAGAAAAGGGAATCATTTAACCATTAAATAAACCCAATAGGGCTGTTCTGCCCCCAATAAGGGGTAATTATATCTTAGTTGGGATCAAGTACAGGTACTGTTTTATTATTACAGAGAAAAGGGAATCATTTAACCATTAAATAAACCCAATAGGGCTGTTCTGCCCCAATAAAGGGTAATTATATCTTAGTTGGGATCAAGTACAGGTACTGTTTTATTATTACAGAGAAAAAGGAATCATTTAACCATGAAATAAACCCAATAGGGCTGTTCTGCCCCCAATAAGGGGTAATTATATCTTAGTTGGGATCAAGTACAGGTACTGTTTTATTATTACAGAGAAAAGGGAATCATTTAACCATTAAATAAACCCAATAGGGCTGTTCTGCCCCAATAAAGGGTAATTATATCTTAGTTGGGATCAAGTACAGGTACTGTTTTATTATTACAGAGAAAAGGGAATCATTTAACCATTAAATAAACCCAATAGGGCTGTTCTGCCCCCAATAAGGGGTAATTATATCTTAGTTGGGATCAAGTACAGGTACTGTTTTATTATTACAGAGAAAAGGGAATCATTTAACCATTAAATAAACCCAATAGGGCTGTTCTGCCCCAATAAGGGGTAATTATATCTTAGTTGGGATCAAGTACAGGTACTGTTTTATTATTACAGAGAAAAGAGAATCATTTAACCATTAAATAAACCCAATAGGGCTGTTCTGCCCCCAATAAGGGGTAATTATATCTTAGTTGGGATCAAGTACAGGTACTGTTTTATTATTACAGAGAAAAGAGAATCATTTAACCATTAAATAAACCCAATAGGGCTGTTCTGCCCCCAATAAGAGGTAATTATATCTTAGTTGGGATCAAGTACAGGTACTGTTTTATTATTACAGAGAAAAGGGAATCATTTAACCATGAAATAAACCCAATAGGGCTGTTCTGCCCCCAATAAGGGGTAATTATATCTTAGTTGGGATCAAGTACAGGTACTGTTTTATTATTACAGAGAAAAGGGAATCATTTAACCATGAAATAAACCCAATAGGGCTGTTCTGCCCCCAATAAGGGGTAATTATATCTTAGTTGGGATCAAGTACAGGTACTGTTTTATTATTACAGAGAAAAGAGAATCATTTAACCATTAAATAAACCCAATAGGGCTGTTCTGCCCCCAATAAGGGGTAATTATATCTTAGTTGGGATCAAGTACAGGTACTGTTTTATTATTACAGAGAAAAGGGAATCATTTAACCATTAAATAAACCCAATAGGGCTGTTCTGCCCCCAATAAGGGGTAATTATATCTTAGTTGGGATCAAGTACAGGTACTGTTTTATTATTACAGAGAAAAGAGAATCATTTAACCATTGAATAAACCCAATAGGATTGTTCTGCCGCCCCCTAAAAAATTCCTTCCTGACTCCAAGATGGCAATCGGACCAGTCCCTGGATCAACTTGTACTAAAAGCTATCTCCCATAATCCTGTATTCCCTCACTTGCTAAAAAGCCATCCAGCCCCTCCTTGTACCTATATAATGTATCAACCAGTACGACTGGTTCAGGGAAGGAATTCCACAACTTCACAGTTCTCCCATAGACTTCACAGCTCTCGCATAGACTTCACAGCTCTCACATAGACTTTACAGTTCTCACATAGACTTCACAGCTCTCGCATAGACTTCACAGCTCTCACATAGACTTCACAGTTCTCATATAGACTTCACAGCTCTCGCATAGACTTCACGGCTCTCGCATAGACTTCACAGTTCTCGCATAGACTTCACAGCTCTCGCATAGACTTCACAGCACTCGCATAGACTTCACAGCACTCGCATAGACTTCACAGTTCTCATATAGACTTCACAGCTCTAACATAGACTTCACAGCTCTTGCATAGACTTCACAGCTCTCGCATAGACTTCACAGCTCTAACATAGACTTCACAGTTCTTGCATAGACTTCACAGCTCTCGCATAGACTTCACAGCTCTAACATAGACTTCACAGCTCTCGCATAGACTTCACAGCTCTCACATAGACTTCACAGCTCTAACATAGACTTCACAGTTCTCGCATAGACTTCACAGCTCTCACATAGACTTCACAGCTCTCACATAGACTTCACAGCTCTAACATAGACTTCACAGCTCTCGCATAGACTTCGCAGCTCTCGCATAGACTTCACAGTTCTTGCATAGACTTCGCAGCTCTCGCATAGACTTCGCAGCTCTCGCATAGACTTCACAGCTCTCACATAGACTTCACAGCTCTCGCATAGACTTCGCAGCTCTCGCATAGACTTCACAGCTCTAACATAGACTTCACAGCTCTCGCATAGACTTTGCAGCTCTCGCATAGACTTCACAGCTCTCGCATAGACTTCACAGCTCTCGCATAGACTTCACAGCTCTCGCATAGACTTCGCAGCTCTCGCATAGACTTCACAGTTCTCGCATAGACTTCGCAGCTCTCGCATAGACTTCGCAGCTCTCGCATAGACTTCACAGCTCTAACATAGACTTCACAGCTCTCGCATAGACTTTGCAGCTCTCGCATAGACTTCACAGTTCTCGCATAGACTTCACAGCTCTCGCATAGACTTCACAGCTCTAACATAGACTTCACAGCTCTCACATAGACTTCACAGCTCTAAAATAGACTTCACAGCACTAAAATAGACTTTACAGCTCTAAGATAGACTTCACAGCTCTAACATAGACTTCACAGCTCTCACATAGACTTCACAGCTCTAAAATAGACTTCACAGCAGTAAAATAGACTTCACAGCTCTCACATAGACTTCACAGCTCTAACATAGACTTCACAGCTCTCACATAGACTTCACAGCTCTCACATAGACTTTACAGCTCTAACATAGACTTCACAGCTCTAACATAGACTTCACAGCTCTAACATAGACTTCACAGCTCTAAAATAGACTTTACAGCTCTAAGATAGACTTCACATCTCTAAGATAGACTTCACAGCTCTAACATAGACTTCACAGCTCTCACATAGACTTCACAGCTCTCACATAGACTTTACAGCTCTCACATAGACTTCACAGCTCTAACATAGACTTCACAGCTCTAACATAGACTTCACAGCTCTAACATAGACTTCACAGCTCTCGCATAGCTGTTGAGAAGGTTCAGTTGGGTACACTTAGGGGTGTATTTTTTAACATTGGAGACTACTATCACCAGTGATGTTGTCCATAGCAACCAGTCAGCAATTAGGTTTGGTCACCTGCTCATTGGAAAACAAAAGCAAAGACCTGATTGGTTGCTATGGGCAACATCACTAGTGATGTTTTTCTCCAATATTCATAAATCCACCTCTTATGGTACTGTCACAGTGAATAAGGAATGCTTGCTGATGCTAGACTTAGGCCTGGGGGTTATTTATGGCGGATTAATCAACTTGGGGTGATGTGCTCTCTTTGGTATGGGACCTACAATGTTGTGGCAAGCAGTGTATGCTGGGTAACAGGGCAATGATTCCAGTGTGTGTGGGGGGGGTGGGGGGGGTTTAGGTCTATGTTGTATGTCTGTTAGAAGTTTTACTATGATATTGTAGGGAACTGGTAAACTGTGCCTTTCCTAACTCTGTGGCCCCCTAGTATTTGGACAGCTATGAAGGGTCCTTAATATAATGGGAAGTAAGTCCCTTGTTCCTGGGTCATAGCATGACCCCTTGTGCAGTTCCACAGTTTGGCCATAGGTGGCACTGTGGTATAAAAGGCTGAGCAGCCATGAGACTGGAGGCCATTTTGTAAAGTCTCTGCCTGAGCAAGCAGGCAGAGAGATACTTTAAGGTTCAGAAAGAATAGTCACTCCTGTTATAGGTCACACTAGGGGGCTGATTTACTTACCCACGAACGGGTCGAATGGAGTCCGATTGCGTTTTTTTCGTAATGATCGGTATTTTGCGATTTTTTCGTATGTTTTGCGATTTTTTCGGATTCTTTACGAATTTTTCGGATCCAATACGATTTTTGCGTAAAAACGCGAGTTTTCCTATCCATTACGAAAGTTGCGTAAAAAGTTGCGCATTTTGCGTAGCGTTAAAACTTACGCGAAAAGTTGCGCATTTTTCGTAGCGTTAAGTTTTAACGCTACGAAAAATGCGCAACTTTTCGCGTAAGTTTTAACGCTACGCAAAATGCGCAACTTTTTACGCAACTTTCGTAATGGATACGAAAAACTCGCGTTTTTACGCAAAAATCGTATTGGATCCGAAAAATTCGTACAGAATCCGAAAAAATCGCAAAACATACGAAAAAGTCGCAAAATATTCGTTTTCAAGTCGGAACTTTTCCAATTCGGGTCGGATTCGTGGGTTAGTAAATCAGCCCCTAGGTGTCACAGACAGGCAGGGCTTGTAGAGGGATTATAATCCCGGGTATAATACTGCCCAGAGTAGGGTTAACAGTGTACAGACCTAGGGTTAGATAGTGATCACCCAGGTTCCACTGGAAGCATATACCTGAATGCTGGGAGTTAACCCATTGTGCCCTGCAACTAAACAGTTATTGTGACCATTCGCTGTAAGTACTGCCTATGCTGTGAGATGCTACTACCTACATATTCTGTGCTGTAATTACTCCTAAGTGGCTGTGTAAATAAACAGTTCATGGTTTCAAGGTTAAGGGCTCTGGCACACGGGGAGATTAGTCGCCCACGACAAAACTCCCTGTTCGCGGGCGACTAATCTCCCCGAGTTGCCTTCACCTGCCATCCCACCGGCGAAAATGTAAGTCGCCGGTGGGATGGCACACGCGGCGGCGCGATTAGTCGCCCGCGAACAGGGAGTTTTGTCGCGGGCGACTAATCTCCCCGTGTGCCAGAGCCCTAAGAACCACTGGCGCCCATTTATTGAGAAATACAACACATATTTGCCTGGCCTCCATATTAAGCGAGGGATCACCCCCAATACAGTCTCATCCTGTAATAAATTTACCGGTGCGGCGGGGACGCCCGCTGCGCCGCCCGTCTTGCCGGCCTGCTGCTAGTGCGCGCGCCGCGCGTCTTCTTCCTATTTAAAGGCGCAGGCGCGCTGACGGATGACGTCATGACGCATGGCGCATGACGTCAGCACGCAATGGCGCCAAATTTGAGTTATTTAAGGGCCTTTCTTTTGCTACTCATTGCCCGTGATAGGTTTTTACTCCTGGTGCCTGTTTTGTGCTTTATGCGTCCTGTTGCTCCTGTTTTGACCCTGCCTGGCTTTGACGACTCTGATTTCTGTATCCTGATCCGTGCCTGTCCCTGACTACTGTTTCTGCCTCATCCTTCTGATTGATTCCCGGTTTGACCCATTGCCTGCCTGACGATCCTAGTTATCTGCCCGCCTCGACCCAGCCTGTCTGACCACGTATTTGCCTACTCCTATCTGTACCGTGACCATTGGCCTTAAGACTTTCTACCGTCGTGCCCCATTGCTAGCCAGAACTCCTGCTCTGCACCTCTCGTATAAGTCCAGGTGGCATCCGAGTAGCTGAGGGCTCCTCCCAAAGCCAAAGGCGGTCACGCTACTGGTGAAGCATGAGCCGAGACCAGGGTGTTTGGCACTTGTTCTGGTATTGGGTGCCAACCGTGACATTATCACGGGCCATGGAAGACTATGGTCACGAAGCCGCTGCTGCTCCATCTGCCTCCTCCACCACTGAAGCGTTGCTGACCACCTTGCTTCAACGCCTAGAGGAACAGGAGCAGAAACAAAACTATCTCCTGCAGGGTTTCCATAATCTGACCCGTAAACTGGAAACCCCACAGCAGCGGTCCAGTCCTGGTTCTTCTCCTCCGGGAGGTTCTGCTAACTTGTGGGGTAACACCATTAGGCCCCAAGAACCTAAGATTTCCTTCCCTGAAAAATTCTGTGGGGATCGATCCAAATTTTTTACATTTAAAGAGGCTTGTAAACTATATCTCAGTTTCTTTCCTCATTCATTCTCTACTGATGAGGAGAGAGTAAGATTTGTAATGACCCTCCTTCAAGGTGACCCTCAGATTTGGGCCCTCAGATTGTCCACCTCAGACCCAGCCCGTTCCTTCTTAGATAGTTTCTTTGACTCCATGGCGATTCTCTACGATGACCCGGATCGTGCGTCCACTGCCGATGCCGCGATTCGTAGGCTTCGTCAGGGGAAACGGGATGTAGAGGTGTATTGTACTGAATTCCGTCGGTGGGCAGTAGAAACTGGCTGGAATGACATGGCCTTACGCAGCCAGTTTCGTATAGGCCTGTCTGAGTCTATCAAAGATAGTCTGGTCAACTACCCCCTATCTTCTAACCTGAATGACCTCATGTCTTTAGCCATCCAGGTAGATAGGAGACAGAGGGAAAGAAGGGGTGAGAGGAATTCCTCTCTTCGTTCTAATTTTTTCAGCTCTTCCAAAGCTGTGTCTAATTTTGAATGTGCTGGACCCTCCGTACCTTTGCCTCAGGAAGAACCCATGCAATTAGGCATTTCTCGCTTATCTCCTGAGGAAAAGGCTCGCAGGCGTACTCAAGGGTTGTGTATATACTGTGGGGAAAATTAACATGGCCCATGGGTTCGGTCAAGGTATCTGCTTTTGTAGACTCGGGGGCAGAGGGGAATTTTTTGGATGCTGCTTTTGCAGCCAAATTTGGTGTACCTTTACTTCCTTTAAGTGCCCCCATGAAAATCATGGCAGTAGATCAAAGACCTTTAGGATCAGGATTGGTTTCTGAGAAAACTATGTCTCTTTCTCTGAGTATAAATTCTCATTGCGAAAAGCTAGCACTATTCATCATAAAAGGTGCCAGCTCTCCGCTCATTTTAGGATTGCCGTGGCTCCAAGCTCATAACCCCACAATTGACTGGGCATCTGGGAAAATTATTCAGTGGGGACCTAACTGTAGGGGTTCGTGTATTTCCCCTATAATGGCAGTCACGTCCCTGGAGGGATTACCTGCAGCTTATAATGACTATATTGATGTATTCTCAAAGAAAGCTGCCGAGACACTACCACCTCATAGGCATTATGACTGCCCAATTGACCTAATTCCCGGCTCTACTCCCCCCAGAGGGAGAACTTATCCCCTTTCATTGCCCGAGGCCCAGGCAATGAGAGAATATATTTCTGAGAATCTAGAAAGAGGGTTCATTAGGCCCTCAAATTCCCCTGCCGGTGCTGGATTCTTTTTTGTGGGCAAGAAGGACGGAGGTCTTCGCCCATGTATTGACTATAGGGGGCATAACAAGATTACTATTAAGAACCGCTATCCCCTTCCACTAATCTCTGAGCTCTTTGATCGCGTTAAGGGTGCTAGCATCTATACTAAACTTGATCTTAGAGGTGCTTACAATCTCATTCGTATCAGGGAAGGGGATGAGTGGAAAACCGCTTTTAACACAAGGGATGGCCACTACGAATATTTAGTTATGCCTTTTGGTCTTTGCAACGCTCCTGCAGTGTTCCAGGAATTTGTCAATGATATTTTCCGGGACCTACTAGGGGTGTTTGTAGTAGTCTACCTGGATGACATTTTAATTTTCTCCTCTAACCTAAGTGACCATCGCAGTCATGTTAAAGAGGTGTTACGAAGATTAAGGGAGAATAATTTATACGCAAAACTCGAAAAATGCACCTTTGAGGTTAATTCCGTTCAGTTTTTGGGGTTCCATATTTCCAGTAAGGGTCTAGAAATGGATCCAGAGAAAGTAAGAGCTGTTCTTGACTGGACGCAACCTCTTTCCCTACGTGCTACCCAACGGTTTTTAGGTTTCGCCAACTATTATCGTCAGTTCATTAAGAATTTCTCCCTGATTGTGGCCCCTATCACTGACCTTACTAAGAAGGGAGCAGATCCTAGCTTGTGGTCCTCTGAAGCTGTGCAAGCATTTAATCTTCTTAAGAAAGAATTTGTGTCTGCCCCCATTCTCCGTCATCCAGATACTGCCCTCCCCTTCATTGTTGAGGTTGATGCCTGTGAGGTTGGGGCAGGGGCGGTTCTCTCTCAAAGGCACCCTTTGACTAACAAACTGCATCCCTGTGCATTTTTCTCTAGAAAATTTTCCCCTTCTGAAGCCAACTACGATATTGGTAATAGAGAACTGTTAGCGATTAAGTGGGCCTTTGAAGAATGGCGGCACTTACTGGAGGGGGCTAAACATGCTGTGTCTGTGTTTACAGATCATAAAAATTTATTACATATTGAGTCGGCCAGACGGTTGAACCCTAGACAGGCTAGGTGGGCTCTATTTTTTCATTGTTAATGGTCTTCACCCAAAAGCATTTTCGTTTTCCGGTTTATTGTCGTCTGTGCCCTCTGTTAATTCCTCGATTAGTTTGTTTGCTAAGATTTGGTCTGATGTTCATGATTCTCTTTCTAAAGCCACCGCGATCCAAAAGAAATCTGCTGACAGATCTCGCAGGGAGGCTCCCCACTATCAAGTTGGTGATTCTGTCTGGTTATCCACAAAGAATATTAAGTTGAGAATCCCTTCTCTTAAGTTGGGACCTAGATTCATTGGTCCTTATGCTATTACTGAGGTTATAAACCCCTCTTCTGTTCGTCTTAAGCTTCCGCAAACCTTTAAGATTTCTGATTCTTTCCATGTTTCTCTTTTAAAGCCAGCTCCTCAGGTCCGTGCATTACCGGTTCCTCCCCCAGTATTAGTTGACGGGCAGTCCGAGTTTGAGGTCCAGGAGCTTCTGGACTCTCGTGTGGTGCGTGGTCGGCTCCAGTATCTAGTCAGGTGGAAGGGTTATGACTCTGAAGAGAACTCTTGGGTCTCTGTAGATGACATCAAGGCTGATCGCCTTCGGAGGCAATTTCATGCCAAGTTTCCTGAGAAACCTGGGGGTCCTGGGGCCCCCCCTAGAGAGGGGGGTAATGTAATAAATTTACCGGTGCGGCGGGGACGCCCGTCGCGCTGCCATCGGCGGGGACGCCCGCCGCGCCGCCCGTCTTGCCGGCCTGCTGCTAGTGCGCGCGCCGCGCGTCTTCTTCCTATTTAAAGGCGCAGGCGCGCTGACGGATGACGTCATGACGCATGGCGCATGACGTCAGCGCGCAATGGCGCCAAATTTGAGTTATTTAAGGGCCTTTCTTTTGCTACTCATTGCCCGTGATAGGTTTTTACTCCTGGTGCCTGTTTTGTGCTTTATGCGTCCTGTTGCTCCTGTTTTGACCCTGCCTGGCTTTGACGACTCTGATTTCTGTATCCTGATCCGTGCCTGTCCCTGACTACTGTTTCTGCCTCATCCTTCTGTTTGATTATCCGGTTTGACCCATTGCCTGCCTGACGATCCTAGTTATCTGCCCGCCTCGACCCAGCCTGTCTGACCACGTATTTGCCTACTCCTATCTGTACCGTGACCATTGGCCTTAAGACTTTCTACCGTCGTGCCCCATTGCTAGCCAGAACTCCTGCTCTGCACCTCTCGTATAAATCCAGGTGGCATCCGAGTAGCTGAGGGCTCCTCCCAAAGCCAAAGGCGGTCACGCTACTGGTGAAGCATGAGCCGAGACCAGGGTGTTTGGCACTTGTTCTGGTATTGGGTGCCGACCGTGACACATCCTGGCTAAACTACGGTGTAGCTTGGGGTAATAGAAGGGTTAATTTACTATAAGTTTACAGTATTTATTTTCATGTTCATTTCCTAAATAAAATCTGTGGCTTTTTTTCAAACCCGAGATTCTTTTATTGTCTCAATGGGATTGAGGTTAAGGGTGGATAGGAAGAATTCCAATAACTAAAGCATTGGGTTTGTTAAGTGGTTTTAGGCCATATTGATGCTGCCTGTTTTTAAAGATAAATGTGTATATATATATATTCTGAAAAGGGTCTGCACACTATAGTAGACAATCTATAGGGGGCCACACTTATCTCCTCGGTGGCTGACTTCAAATCTTTACTTGCTGGCAGTTAGTATGCTTTGGGTTTGTTTAAATCTGCATTGCCATTACTCTCCGTATGCCTCTTCCCCCCCAGCACATTATCACAGAGTAAGCTGACACTTTAAATTATGGGTTTTAATAAGCTTTTCACTGCAAAGCTTTATATTTCTCCAAGAGCAACGACCTGGTACACAACAGGCAAAAAAAATAAAATAAAAAAAAAAGACAAATCAGTTTAGGGATATTATAACCCTGAGCAACCATATTCTAAATTGACTCAAATGAGAATTACATCCACTGTGGTCTTTCATACATTAAATGCAGCTTGCTAAAATAACCTCCCCGTATTATGCTGCAACTGTGTTTAAGCCTTTGCATTATTTATCATCAGAAAGAAAATGATATTTTTATGAGAAATCGGACCTGGCTGTTTTGTTCAGTACCAAAAAGCAATGGACATAAAGTGGATAATGATGGACAAAGAGCACGGTAATTGCTGGCTGCCCTTTGTGGTCAGTTAATGCGGTTAGTGGGAAGTCTACTAGAGTGCATTGTATACAATAACATGACTCCTGCTACTATTCTATCCATTTATCAAGGTCAACGAATTCATTTGCAGACCTATCACCATGTCATCTCGGTTATCTTTAGCCAACGTCTTTGTGGTTTCATGCATTTTTGCTGAGAAACAAGACTAATCGCAACCCATAATTTCCAATATCATGAAAACTGCCCCAAATAAACCTGCCAGATCTCTTACTCTGGGTGATTCTTCATACGAAACAACGCATATTGGTTGGAGTGCTGACTCTTATGATTACTGTCAGTTTTTTATAAATAATGGATAGGATGTTCAAAATGGTGGTAATGCTCTATTTACTCTCCATTGCTATTATTATGCTTTCTTAGTTTTATGGGATAAACTGGAATAAAGAGTTCAATTTGACTATGTTGAAGTGACTGTTTCAATAGAAATGTAGACTTCCTTTGCTGGGTTTCATAATGGCTCCTGGGGGGTGGTGTTCTTGGTAGGGTTATACATAGATGCAATGAGGTTAGAAATGGAAGATTTAAGAAGGGCAGTATTTGCTATAGCGGTATGGGATCCCTTCTCCAGAAGGTTCCAAATTACGGAAAGGCAATCTGCCTTAGACTCCATTATAAGAAAATAATCCAGATTTTTAAAAATGATTTCCTGTTTCTCTGTAATAATAAAACAGTACCTGTACTTGATCCCAACTAAGATATACTTACCCCTTATTGGGGGCAGAACAGCCCTATTGGGTTTATTTAATGGTTAAATGATTCCCTTTTCTCTGTAATAATAAAACAGTACCTGTACTTGATCCCAACTAAGATATAATTACCCCTTATTGGGGCAGAACAGCCCTATTGGGTTTATTTAATGGTTAAATGATTCCCTTTTCTCTGTAATAATAAAACAGTACCTGTACTTGATCCCAACTAAGATATAATTACCCGCTTGGGGGCAGAACAGCCCTATTGGGTTTATTTCATGGTTAAATGATTCCCTTTTCTCTGTAATAATAAAACAGTACCTGTACTTGATCCCAACTAAGATATAATTACCCCTTATTGGGGGCAGAACAGTCCTATTGGGTTTATTTAATGGTTAAATGATTCCTTTTTCTCTGTAATAATAAAACAGTACCTGTACTTGATCCCAACTAAGATATAATTACCCCTTATTGGGGGCAGAACAGTCCTATTGGGTTTATTTAATGGTTAAATGATTCCCTTTTCTCTGTAATAATAAAACAGTACCTGTACTTGATCCCAACTAAGATATAATTACCCGCTTGGGGGCTCCCCACCTCAGTTGCGATGTCAAACCCCCTGCCTCTTGTTGCATACTGCACTTCCCCCTTCCTGCTAATGGAGGAAACAGACATGGGTCGATGGGGCCCACAGGGGTTTGTCCTGTTGCCCCATCGGCCCAGACCAACCTTGTCTTAATCACTTGTTCTCTCTATCATCTCATTCTCTACTGATAGGGAAGGTGTAGAGGCTAAAAGGCAGCCCCCAACTGAGCATATGTTCCTCACTATACTGGGTAAGTTTTGATTCTCACAAAACCGCAACTGCCCAGGTTTGGTCACTGCCATATACCCATCCCCTGAAGAACACTGAATAGTTCTTTATTACCCCCAATCCATAAGCTATGATGAGTACAGGTATGGGACCTGTATGCTTGGGACCTGGGGTTTTCCGGATAAGGGATCTTTCTTTAATTTGGATCTCCATAACTTAAGTCTGCTAAAAATCATTTAAATATTAAATAAACCCAATAGGCTTGTTTAGCCTCCAATAAGGGGTAATTATATCTTAGTTGGGATCAAGTACAGGTACTGTTTTATTATTACAGAGAAAAGGGAATCATTTAACCATTAAATAAACCCAATAGGGCTGTTCTGCCCCCAATAAGGGGTAATTATATCTTAGTTGGGATCAAGTACAGGTACTGTTTTATTATTACAGAGTAAAGGGAATCATTTAACCATTAAATAAACCCAATAGGGCTGTTCTGCCCCCAATAAGGGGTAATTATATCTTAGTTGGGATCAAGTACAGGTACTGTTTTATTATTACAGAGAAAAGGGAATCATTTAACCATTAAATAAACCCAATAGGACTGTTCTGCCCCAATAAGGGGTAATTATATCTTAGTTGGGATCAAGTACAGGTACTGTTTTATTATTACAGAGAAAAGGGAATCATTTAACCATTAAATAAACCCAATAGGGCTGTTCTGCCCCAATAAGGGGTAATTATATCTTAGTTGGGATCAAGTACAGGTACTGTTTTATTATTACAGAGAAAAGGGAATCATTTAACCATTAAATAAACCCAATAGGGCTGTTCTGCCCCCAATAAGGGGTAATTATATCTTAGTTGGGATCAAGTACAGGTACTGTTTTATTATTACAGAGAAAAGGGAATCATTTAACCATGAAATAAACCCAATAGGGCTGTTCTGCCCCAATAAGGGGTAATTATATCTTAGTTGGGATCAAGTACAGGTTCTGTTTTATTATTACAGAGAAAAAGGAAATAATTTTTAAAAATTAGAATTATTTGCTTATAATGGAGTCTATGGGAGATGGGCTTTCCGTAATTCGGAACTTTCTGGATAACGGGTTTCCGGATAAGGGATCCCATACCTGTACTTGTATATTCTCTCTCTAATTTTCACATTACAAAGGCCAGGTGGTAAACTTGTTTTGGACATACGGTAAAACAATTACTTACAAAATTTAGGAATAAATACAGATTTACAGATCCTATTTATTCCTAAGAGGCCAGAATGACCTACTCTAACACTTGTTGCCAATGCCTTTGCATTATACATGGCCCCTTGGCAGTAGAAGCCACTTGTGAAGGAGTATTACTTTCAGTTTATAGATTATAGGAACCCACTGTAGGAAAATGATACCAATAAAGTGCCAAAAAGAGCCGAGTTCCTGCCTTTCAGATCCTGAGAATAGAGCAGCGATAAACATGATGGAAACACGGCTCGAAGTATCAATTTACTGGAAGTGTGCAGGGACCTTGTTATGTTTAATGGAACACTTTGCGCTCTTACATACATATGTCTTTATAGGAAATGATATGTACGAAGCATTCTCATTTTACCAAAATGGTATCCTTTAGAAGGCAGTAATGCCCAAGTACATAGTTTATTATATTGCAGGCACAGTGTAACGCTTTCTGTATACAGGAATGGAATCTATTTTGCAGAATCTGGTATCCAGAAACCCCTGAGATTTCCCATAATGTACTATTTCCACAAACTATTCTTCATTTTGACAGATTTGCTATTTTGCTGTAGTAAGCCTCGTTTTTGATGTTAAAGGGGAACTCTATCCAAACACAAAGCTTTTTCAAAAGTAAACATAATTTCAGCCTTTTCATGGTTTTTAATGTAATAATATGGGTTGGAACAGTTCCCTAAGCCCCGCCCCCTGTTCCCCTGCTGATCTGGCTGGCTACTTTGTGACTCAAATAAAATATAATAGTAGTTGCCTGTCCTTAGCCTGCCTTCAGCCTGCCTCCTCCCAATCCCACAATTCCCTGCACACGTGGTGTCAATAAGGAAAGGGAGATCACGGTGCAATGCATTGTGGGTTATGTAGTTCCTGCATGCTGTCTGTAAACTGTGGAGAAGTTGTTACAATTTGTAACATCAGTGTTTTAGTCCCTCCTCCCCTGCCAGGATTTCAAATGATGCAGAAACGTCCCAGTGCAATGCACTGTGGGTTATGTAGTTCCTGCATGCTGTCTGTAAGCTGTGCAGAAGTTGTTACAATTTGTAACATCAATGTTTTAGTCCCTCCTCCCCTGCCAGGATTTCAAATGATGCAGAAACGTCACAGTGCAATGCACTGTGGGTTATATAGTTCCTGCATGCTGTCTGTAAACTGTGGAGAAGTTATTACAATTTGTAACATCAATGTTTTAGTCCCTCCTCCCCTGCCAGGATTTCAAATGATGCAGAAAGAGAAGAACTGTTTTGCAGCTGGATTTCAGCATATACAAATGGTATTTATTCAAACTTTTGGAAGGAACAGATTACGGGGATAGGTATATTAGTGAGAGTTCCCCTTTAACTATCTCAGCAGAAATCTATGCTGATGGGATCACAGTTGCATTGAGTTCTTTCTTTAACATTTCAGTATATCTGAGGCAGGTTCAACATTACATAAAAACCTCTTGCGGAAATTTTAGGTGCCAAGTAGTGATGAATCTGTCCCGTTTTGCTTCGCCACAAAATTTGCGAAACGGCCATAAAATTTGCGAAACGGCGAAAAATTCACAAAACGGCAAAGAATTCGCAAAACGCATCTGTCACGCAATTTCTTTTTTTGTCGCCCACGTCTTTTTTGCCGACCGCGTCTATTTTTTTGTCGCCCGCGTCTATTTTTTGTCGCCCCCGGTTTTTTTTTTTACACGACCGTGCCCAATTTGATGCGACTGCGCCCAATTCCATGCAATGAATTTTTCCATGGCGAATTTTTACAGAAGTTTTGCGAAACAATTTGCCAAAGGCGAAATGCGGAAATTCGCTCATCACTAGTGCCAAGAATTCCAGATTAATTTCTGTAGCGGTATTGATGTCACAATGGAGGCCAATGACCAGCCGGCTGTCCAATACTGACCCACAAAAATTCCAAACTAGGGAGAACAGGACAGAGAAGAGGAGATCTGCCTGTGCAAGTCATTTACTCAACATGTTCCAGGCTTTGTATATCAAATGCGACACGGTACAATCAGACCAGTTCATCATTCAAATCCACATCACATTATTTCATATTTGAGTAAAGGCTAAACAGGGAATTATATCAGACTGAGGAACACATTCTCTTGGCAATGCTACGGTACGTTTATGAGGTTAGAACCTTTGTGTATAGAAAAGAACAGTCGATTTCCCAGTATCCAGGGATTATAGATCGAGATTGTGAGCGTAACTCCATAGTAAAGAAAAAAAAACTCCTCGAAATCACAATATTCCATTCATTTTTCAAAATTGCCTAGTTAAAAAAACAAACAAAACATTAATTAAACTAGCTTAAATGTTAAAAATTATCTATTTTTTTTTTTTTTTAAATAATCATTTTTTTACCAAATTCTTTTATATTAGTTTCCAGGATACTAATATCCAGAACAGCCCTATTGGGTTTATTTAATGGTTAAATGATTCCCTTTTCTCTGTAATAATAAAACAGTAGCTGTACTTGATCCCAACTAAGATATAATTACCCCTTATTGGGGCAGAACAGCCCTATTGGGTTTATTTCATGGTTAAATGATTCCCTTTTCTCTGTAATAATAAAACAGTACCTGTACTTGATCCCAACTAAGATATAATTACCCCTTATTGGGGGCAGAACAGCCCTATTGGGTTTATTTAATGGTTAAATGATTCCCCTTTCTCTGTAATAATAAAACAGTACCTGTACTTGGTCCCAACTAAGATATAATTACCCCTTATTGGGGGCAGAACAGCCCTATTGGGTTTATTTCATGGTTAAATGATTCCCTTTTCTCTGTAATAATAAAACAGTACCTGTACTTGATCCCAACTAAGATATAATTACCCCTTATTGGGGGCAGAACAGTCCTATTGGGTTTATTTAATGGTTAAATGATTCCCTTTTCTCTGTAATAATAAAACAGTACCTGTACTTGATCCCAACTAAGATATAATTACCCCTTATTGGGGGCAGAACAGCCCTATTGGGTTTATTTAATGGTTAAATGATTCCCTTTTCTCTGTAATAATAAAACAGTACCTGTACTTGATCCCAACTAAGATATAATTACCCCTTATTGGGGGCAGAACAGCCCTATTGGGTTTATTTAATGGTTAAATGATTCCCTTTTCTCTGTAATAATAAAACAGTACCTGTACTTGATCCCAACTAAGATATAATTACCCCTTATTGGGGGCAGAACAATCCTATCGGGTTTAATTCATGCTTTATTTTTAGCAGACTTAAGGTATGGAGATCCAAATTACAGAAAGACCCCTTATCTGGAATACCCTTGGTCTCAAGCTTTCTGGATAATGGGTCCTATACCTGAATTTGTTTTCCATCCTCATTGAATAGACCCCCTGGTATTCTCCACATGTCTCATATAATTGCAATCTAGGGGAGGTGTAACTTCCCTAGAGAGTTTTCCCAGCTACTTTTCCATAAAAATTAATTCACAATTATTCTATTTTACATTAAATACCAGATCAGAAACCAAAGTATTGTGCATGACAATTTATTTATTATTCATCTAGCATGTTCTACAAATGAAACTTATTTTCTGCTTGATTATTTCTTACCGCCCCTAAGCTTAGCTTCTCAGCAGCAGCCCAGAACACACTGAGCATGTGCAGTGCCACTGACACACCAAAGATGGCCTAACAAGATCCAAGATGGGTATCTCCTGTGGGCAACTTTAAAAGCCTGGATCATTACTGTTATAAGGCTGCTGAATATCTGATCTGGTACAGGTATAGGACCCGTTATCCAGAATGCTCGGGACCAAGGGTATTCCGGATAAGGGGTCTTTCCATAATCTTAAGTCTACTAAAAAATCAATCAAACATTAATTAAACCCAAAATGATTATTTTGCATGCAGAAAGGATTAAATATATCTTAGTTGGGATCAAGTACAGGTACTGTTTTATTATTACAGAGAAAAGGGAATCATTTAACCATGAAATAAACCCAATAGGGCTGTTCTGCCCCCCAATAAGGGGTAATTATATCTTAGTTGGGATCAAGTACAGGTACTGTTTTATTATTACAGAGAAAAGGGAATCATTTAACCATGAAATAAACCCAATAGGGCTGTTCTGCCCCCAATAAGGGGTAATTATATCTTAGTTGGGATCAAGTACAGGTACTGTTTTATTATTACAGAGAAAAGGGAATCATTTAACCATTAAATAAACCCAATAGGGCTGTTCTGCCCCCAGTAAGGGGTAATTATATCTTAGTTGGGATCAAGTACAGGTACTGTTTTATTATTACAGAGAAAAGGGAATCATTTAACCATGAAATAAACCCAATAGGGCTGTTATGCCCCCAATAAGGGGTAATTATATCTTAGTTGGGATCAAGTACAGGTACTGTTTTATTTTTACAGAGAAAAGGGAATCAATTTTAAAAATCTGAATTATTTGATTAAAATTGAGTCTATGGGAGATGGGCTTTCCATAATTCGGGGCTTTCTGGATATCGGGTTTCCAGATAATGGATCCCATACCTGTACAGTACATAAAATCCAGCTTTTCCAGCCATATTAATTGAAGCCCTTCATTACACACTAGTCTATTGTTTCATTTATATGCAAAGCAGCATTCTCTCCAAAACAGTGTTCTTACAAAGTGGTTTGCATTACTAATAAATTAAACCATAAAGAAAACTGCTTCCAAGAATGAGCAGGCTCAGCTGTTCACATGCAACAAAAGAATATTAAAAAAAGCACAATTACAAAAGCATTGGGTTTCTATTTTTTTTCTTATTTAGACTAGAATAGTAGCACAAGAGACAGAATGGGGACATGGGCTGGCCCATAATAAAGCTGCATGCTCTGTGTTTCTAAGCAAGAGAGCAAATACATGTAAGCGAGAGCTGGGAAAGGGGATTGGGCTGAAGGTGGCACATTGGGTCACAGTGTGAATAAAGATTCCACGGAGAAGGATCAGCCACAGTCTCTGGTGCTTTTATCTGCCTCCATCTGAATTAATTCAGTAGTGCACAGAGCTGGCTCCAAAGCAGCCACTTCATACAATACACACACATATATTCCATTTCTCCTATGATAAAGCACATCTGTACACAGGAAACAAGACATTTAGAATCTGCTGTGTTCTTGTGTAATGGCAGATACAAGTATGGGACCTGTTATCCAGAATGCTCGGGACCTGGGGTTTTCCAGGTAAGGGATCTTTCCGTAATTTGGACCCTCATACCTTAAGTGTACTAAAAAATAATTTGAACATTAAATAAACCCAATAGGATTGTTTTGACTCCCATAAGGGGTATTTATATCTTAGTTGGGATCAAGTACAGGTACTGTTTTATTATTACAGAGAAAAGGGAATAATTTAACCATTAAATAAACCCAACAGGGCTGTTCTGCCCCCAATAAGGGGTAATTATATCTTAGTTGGGATCAAGTACAGGTACTGTTTTATTATTACAGAGAAAAGGGAATCATTTAACCATGAAATAAACCCAATAGGGCTGTTCTGCCCCCAATAAGGGGTAATAATATCTTAGTTGGGATCAAGTACAGGTACTGTTTTATTATTACAGAGAAAAGGGAATCATTTAACCATTAAATAAACCCAATAGGGCTGTTCTGCCCCCAATAAGGGGTAATTATATCTTAGTTGGGATCAAGTACAGGTACTGTTTTATTATTACAGAGAAAAGGGAATCATTTAACCATTAAATAAACCCAATAGGGCTGTTCTGCCCCCCAATAAGGGGTAATTATATCTTAGTTGGGATCAAGTACAGGTACTGTTTTATTATTACAGAGAAAAGGGAATCATTTAACCATGAAATAAACCCAATAGGGCTGTTCTGCCCCCAATAAGGGGTAATTATATCTTAGTTGGGATCAAGTACAGGTACTGTTTTATTATTACAGAGAAAAGGGAATCATTTAACCATTAAATAAACCCAATAGGGCTGTTCTGCCCCAATAAGGGGTAATTATATCTTAGTTGGGATCAAGTACAGGTACTGTTTTATTATTACAGAGAAAAGGGAATCATTTAACCATTAAATAAACCCAATAGGGCTGTTCTGCCCCCAGTAAGGGGTAATTATATATGGCTTAGCGGGAGCCACTATATCAGGTAAATCATGTTTCTAGCATGGGGTTCTGGACATTCTAATGCTATGATTGATTGCAGGATGAATATAATATATCCAGCAGGGATCCCTATGCACAGGAGGGGCCAGTAGATACCCATGGAGCCCCGCTTCAACTATACTCGACCCCTTGTCATATGGTGATGTGATCACAAAGCGTCACCGTTGGGAAAGCGATTCTATTGGCCCAGTGGCAGGATCTCTTTTACACCGAGCATTAAGACAATTACAACAGAGGCAGAATGCAGCTAGGAAGAGAGAAAGCCTCTTATCTACAATAAAAACGCACCAGGATGCAATATTTGTAAAGTCAACAACGTTTCCTTTTATTTCCCTCCCTCCCGGCACATCTAGACAAGACTGATTGCTTTATCTCACAATCAAAAAATAGCCACTCTGGAGAGCCATTCGGGCAAGCCCTCAATACCTGTCTCCGTCTATTATTTCCCCTTGTTCCATATCTCTCTCTGCCTGGGATTGCCACTGTCTTTGTTCAGTACTTTCTGCTCCTATTTAGATTTACTGGATAACACAAGCACCAGACAGGCTTTTTCTATTTAATACAGAACATCCTTCCTATTTATAAGAGTTGTTTCTGGTGGTAGCAGGGAGAAATAATAACTCCTCATGCACAATGACTTGCCTTTAATTTATGGGTATTTATTTTAGTGTTTTCTCGGCAGAGCAACGAGAGCACATTTACTGTGTGTTTGTGACAAGTCATTCCTATAGGCAGCCCCCAGCCCCGCGCCCCCATCCATCCTCTATCCTCGCTGCTGCCTGTGAGTGACTGTTGGCTGTGCTGTTGGATAGTTCAGGGGAATAACACAAGCCTACGGGAGGAACTTTGTCATTACTGGAGGGATGAAACAAGATTTCCTTTGTCGCTAAGGGGATTATTTACTCATTATAACTAGTGATGAGCGAATCTGTTC
This sequence comes from Xenopus tropicalis, assembly GCF_000004195.4. Taxonomy (NCBI): domain Eukaryota; kingdom Metazoa; phylum Chordata; class Amphibia; order Anura; family Pipidae; genus Xenopus; species Xenopus tropicalis. Next base: position 144,527,021 of record NC_030681.2, read on the forward strand.
CGTTTCGCCGAAAAAAATCGCGAATCTTTCAAAAGATCAGCGAAACGGCGACAAAATTAGAGAAACAGCAAAAATGTTGTGCGGCAAAAAAAAAATGTTGCACGTGGCTATTATTTTGTCACGCAGCTATTATTTTGTCTTCCACGGCTATTATTTTGTCGCCCGCGGCTATTATTTTGTCTCCCACGGCTATTATTTTGTTTCCCGCGGCTATTCTTTTGTCATCCGCAGCTATTATTTTGTTTCCCGCGGCTATTATTTTGTCGCGCGGCTATTATTTTGTCGCCCGCGGCTATTATTTTGTGGCCCGCAGCTATTATTTAGTCGCCCACGGCTATTATTTCGTCATGCGGCTATTCTTTTGACGCCCGCGACTATTCTTTTTTGATGCCCGCAACAATTTTGGGATATGCGGCAAATTTTTTCCGTGGCAAATTTTTTCATCGGTTTCGCAAAACAATCCGCCAATGGCACAACGCGGAAATTCGCCGCGAATCCATGCTTGGCAACATTTCGCCCATCACTAATTATAACGATTTCGTCCAAAAATATTGTGTAATTACCATATCAGGCTTTGGGTTTTTACTTAACTACGAAACCATTGTATTCCCACCAAATCAAAAACTTTGCCTTATATAATGTAGCCCAGTTAGAGCTTGGGAACTCTCCTGTCTGTTCTATAGGCAACAAACTGAAATATATTGAGGTACAGGGACTGGGCAAACCCTATAGAGAAGGTAGGTCTCTAGCAGAATGCTCTATGGGATACAGCAGGTAGGGAGGATATTATTAGGGATGCACCGAATCCAGGATTCGGTATTCGGCCATTTTCGGCAGGGTTCGGATTCAGTCGAATCCACAGTCCTGGCCGAACCAAATCCTAACTAGCATTTTCTAATTCAGTTTGGTGTTTGGCCGAATCCCTTAACATTAGTGATGAGCAAATCTGTCCAATTTCGCTTTGCCATAAATTTCGCGAAACGCCAAGAAAATTCTCGAAACGCTGAAAAATTTGCGAAACGCATTTGACACATGATTTTTTTTTGTCGCCCACGTCTTTTTTGTCACCCGTATCTATATTTTGTCATCTGTGTCTATTTTTTTGTCGCACCCTTTTTGACGTGACCACACCCAATTTGCTGCACAACAAAAAAATTCCACTCAACGATTTTTTTCACTCCGAATTTTCACCGATGTTTCGCGAAACAATTCGCCAATGGCGAAATTCGGAAATTCGCTGCGAATCCATGCCTGGCGAGAAAATTTGCTCATCACTACTTACCATGGATTCGAGGGTTGGGGAGCAGGTGCAGACACTGGAATTATAACACACATCCCCCCCCCAAAAAAATACTTAACCAACAGACAGTTTATATCATATTAAGTGACCTATTAAAGAATCTCGCCAAACTGGAATATATATATCAGTAAATATTGCCCTTTTACATCCTTTCTCTTGAGCCGCCATTTAGTGATGGTCTGTGTGCTCCCTCAGATATCAGCTGACAGGAAGTGATGCAGCTCTAACTGTAACAGGAAGTAGTGTGGGATAGTGATGAGCGAATGTGTCCCGTTTTGCTGAAAAATTTGCGAATCTTTCAAAAGATTTGTGAAACAGCGAAAAATTCGCGAAATGGGGAAATTTTTCTGCGTCAAAAAAATAATTGATGCGCTCGCAATACGTTAGATGCTCAAAGCAGGGGCGTATTTTTCAATTTCTGGCTTGGAGGCACATTTTGGTTGCATAAAAAACAGGTTTAATGCCAAACAGAACCTCCTGTAGGCTGCCAGTCCACATAGGGGCTACCAAATAGCCAATCACAGCCCTTTTTTGGCACCCCAGGTATTATTTATGTTTGTGTTGCTCCCCAATTCTTTTTATATTTGAATGTGGCTCATGGGTAAAGAAGGTTGGGGATCCCTGACTTAAAGTCTATAAAGCTCAATATTTACCTCCGTTCATCCTTAATTAATTGGGATTTTCACCTAAAAATTAACTTATACTTTTTTGCAGACAAACCAAATTGTGGTTTTAAGAATTCTTTACCTTTCTGATTTTACTATTTTTGTATTACTTATCTTTTCTTTCTGTCGAGGCCCTCACTCCTTCGGCTTCCTGTCTTTTATTCAGAGTTTAGCCTCGGGCTAGCTCCCTTGGTAATCTGATTGCTAGAAAGTTGCAGAATAAAAAGTTTTAGAAATCCGAAAGTACAACAACAAAAAAATAAGGGCCAAATTTAAATTTTCGCCGTATAAACTTTTGACTGTCAATTAGAAAATAAAAAGAAGGGGCCTCTGAGTGGCTGAGAGGCCCACAGCCAAGGGGGATATTTATAAGGTACTGTAAAATGACTGATGCTAAATGAAGGTGAAAAAAGTGGTGTAAAAAAGCTCAGTTGTCATCCTTACTCCTACAGTATTTCTATGTAGCATGGGATGTACAGTATACAGGAATGTTTTGTTTTTTTTAACCCATTAAAGTCAAAGATAGTTTAACCCATTAAAGTCAAAGGGAGACATTTATACAGCAAATAAAAACGTAAAGTAAAACAGCAGCAGCACTCAACCCTATCTATGTGAATATATAAAATATAATACCGGTATGGGATCCCTTATCCGGAAACCCATTATCGAGAAAGTTCTGAATTATGGAATGGTCACCTCCCATAGACTCAATTTTAATCAAGTAATTCAGATTATAAAGAATGGTTTCCCTTTTCTCTGTAATAATAAAACAGTACCTGTACTTGATCCCAACTAAGATATAATTACCCCTTATTGGGGGCAGAACAGCCCTATTGGGTTTATTTAATGGTTAAATGATTCCCTTTTCTCTGTAATAATAAAACAGTACCTGTACTTGATCCCAACTAAGATATAATTACCCCTTATTGGGGCAGAACAGCCCTATTGGGTTTATTTAATGGTTAAATGATTCCCTTTTCTCTGTAATAATAAAACAGTACCTGTACTTGATCCCAACTAAGATATAATTACCCCTTATTGGGGCAGAACAGCCCTATTGGGTTTATTTCATGGTTAAATGATTCCCTTTTCTCTGTAATAATAAAACAGTACCTGTACTTGATCCCAACTAAGATATAATTACCCCTTATTGGGGGCAGAACAGCCCTATTGGGTTTATTTCATGGTTAAATGATTCCCTTTTCTCTGTAATAATAAAACAGTACCTGTACTTGATCCCAACTAAGATATAATTACCCCTTATTGGGGGCAGAACAGCCCTATTGGGTTTATTTCATGGTTAAATGATTCCCTTTTCTCTGTAATAATAAAACAGTACCTGTACTTGATCCCAACTAAGATATAATTACCCCTTATTGGGGCAGAACAGCCCTATTGGGTTTATTTAATGGTTAAATGATTCCCTTTTCTCTGTAATAATAAAACAGTACCTGTACTTGATCCCAACTAAGATATAATTACCCCTTATTGGGGCAGAACAGTCCTATTGAGTTTATTTCATGTTTAAATTATTTTTTTAGTAGACTTAGGGATGGAGATCCAAATTACGGAAAGACCCCATATCCAGAAAACCCCAGGTCCCGAGCATTCTGGATAACAGGTCCCATACCCGTATTTACTAGTCTAGTTGAAAAATAAAAGCACAGGTAATTTTCCAAACAGAATCTTGGGCACTAAAATGTTATGGCAAATATACCATGCGAGGCAATAAATGATGCATCACACGCGTGAGATTCACTTACATAGTTGCCCAATAAAAAGGTACGAGTACATAAACATCCCACCATATGCATTAAGATAATGCAATAAAAGTTTATGCCCCTGGATATATAACAGCTAAGAGCTTTAGTAATTGCCGGTCAGTTTTACGATGTGATTTTACCGTCTTTTAGTTTCAAAATGGGGTTTTAATTGCCGCTCTACATGCCGTTAGGCTTTTAATTGTTGGTCAACTTCTAGATACACTTTTAATCGCCGGTCAGCATTAAGACGTATGCCTTTCAAGCTTGGGTTTTGCCTCTCTGCAGCCTTTTTTTTTTTTATCAGAATAAAAATAAAACTGAAAGGGAAAGGAAAATCAATAGAGATCTGATTAACAAGATGTACTGAATGAGCGCTTACCCTTTCTCTAATCCAGCTGCGCCATGCAGTTTCCCGTGAATGTCTTTATAATTAACGCAAATTATCTCAAATCAATATTTAGGCAAGGGGGGTTTGGAAAGCAGTCGAGAGGAATTATTTCTAAAATAAATTTCACCTCATATTTACTCTTTTTACCACATAATTACACGTAATTTACTGTCAGCGTGTTATTTATGTTGTGCATTAGCACTGCTTTATATATTTAGATGGTGTTCGAGCTACAGAGAGGACTGAACCCAAATCCTGTGTTTCAAGCAGGGTCGGACTGGGGGGTGCAGGGCCCACCAGGGCTCCCACCCCAGGGGCCCTGCAGGTGCCCCAGCCAGCCGCGTCCCCTAACCCCCCCAGGGGCCCCCCTAACCCCCCCGCAGGGCCCCTGCCTGACGTCCTCCCCGAGCGCGTATAAATTGAACGCGTCGGGGAGGAACAGTCAGTCGGGAGAGCGCCGGCAAAGGTCGGACTGGGCCGCTGGGGTCCACCGGGATTTTTCCCGGTGTCCCGGCGGCCCAGTCCGACCCTGGTTTCAAGAGACTAAATGCATAGATGAAATGATGAGGTACAGTCATGCCCAGTGCCTATTTATGTTAATAAAGTAGAAGAATGATGGCTGCTAGCGATGAGCGAATCTGTCCCGTTTCGCCATAAAATTCGCTAAACGGCAAGAAAATTTGCAAAATGTCAAGAAAATTCATGAAACGGCAAAAAATCCGCAAAACGCATTTGTCGCGCAATTTTTTTTTTTTGTCGCCCGTGTCTTCTTTGTCGCCTGCATTTTTTTTTTTTGCCACTGAAAAATTCGTCATGCGTTAAAAAAGTTGTAGTCGTGTCAAATGTGGCGTGGCTGTGTCAAATTGGGCACGGTCGTGTCAAAATTGGGCGTGGTCGCATCAAAATTGGCGCGGTTGTTCAAAAATTAGACCCAGGCAAAAAAAAAAGTTACGCGATAAATGCATTTTGCGAGTTTTTCAGCGTTTTGCAAATTTTCTTGTTGTTTTGCGATTTTTATGGCAAAGCGAAACGGGACAGATTTGCTCATCACTACTTATGATAACCAATTTCTTCTGTCTTAACCACCTTAAAATAATGGACGAGGAAATCTGGATTCATTGGCAGTGCCATAATGTTAGTCACTAGTGATGAGCAAATTTTTTTCATCAGGCATGGATTTGCAGTGAATCTCCACATTTCAGCATTGGCGAATTGTTTCGGGAAACTTCCACAAAAAATTGCCGCAAAGAAAAGTGTTGCATGTCAAAAATAGTTAGGGGCGTGTCAAAATGGGCATGGTCGTGTCAAATCGGGCATGGTCACGTCAAATTGGGCATGGTCGTGTCAAATTGGGCATGGTCACGTCAAATTGGGCATGGTCGTGTCAAATTGGGCATGGTCACGTCAAATTGGGCATGGTTGCGTCAAAATGGGTGTGTTTGTGTTGAATTGGGTGCGTTCATGTCAACATAGGTGTAGTGATGAACGAATCTGTCCTGTTTCGCTTCGCCATAAAATTAGCGAAACAACAAGAAAATTCGCAAAACAGCGAAAAATCTGGGAAACGCATTTGTTGCACAACGTATTATTTTTTTTTTTGTCTGCATCTTTTTTGTCGCGTCCACACCCAATTTTGATGAGACAGCGCCCAATTTGCTGCAACTGCAACTTTTTTTGACACGCGCCAAATTTTTGTGCTGCGAATTTTCACAGAAGTTTCAAGAAAGAATTTGCCAATGTCGAAATGCGGAAATTTGCTGTGAATTCACGTCTGGCGAAAAATTCACCCATCACTACATAGGTGTGGTCATGTCAAAATGGACACAGTCACGTAAAAAAAAGTCATCCATGACTAAAGAAAACGTTTTGCAAATTTTTCTGTCATTTTGCAGATTTTCCAGCAAAGCGAAACGAGACAGATTTGCTCATAAATATTAGTCATCCCAAAGTGAATCCAATTGCTGAGCTGCAAAAAAAGTGCCCTGGCTGCACCACCATCTTACCTACCTTTCAAGGTGTCCCTCTTCAGATTTAGACTTGCACGGTGAGTTACATTTTTGAATTTTACACAACTGAGCATACCACTAAAGGTGGCCATACACGGAAAGATTTGCTTGTTTGGCGAGGTCACCAAATGAGCAAATCTTTCCCCCGATATGACACTTAGGGGGGTAATTATTATGCTAACGTGATCATTTGGCGGGATACAGGAAGTCAGAGTGAGGATTACATCAATGAGCTGGTCCTCAATCTGATGGGAAAATCAAGTCTGCCTGATCAGCATCCAGCTGATTTTTGGCCCATGCATGGGGAGTCTAAAGGACCTGAATCAGGAGCTTTTTTCTGCCTGTGTATGGTCACCTTAAGTCTTAGTTCAAAATTCAAATTTTATTTGTCACATACACAGTCATACACAATACGATATGTAGTGAAATGCTTATATGACCGCCATTGACCTTAGAAAGAGAATTACAGCTTGTATAAGAAATAAATATGAATAAAGAGATACGATAGAAAATTAAATTCAACTAGGATACAACAGAAATAAAAATAGAAATAAAAATAGAAATATACAATAAAAATAGAAATATATAATAAAAATAGAAATATACAATAAAGTAGAAATAGACTTGTACACAAGAATATATAATAAAAATAGAAATATACTGTACAATAGGAATTTTGAAATTTGGTGAAAGAAAGATGGTGTGCAAATATGCATAAAAAGTGTCTAAAAAGTGTCTTATTAAGGTGCCTTTTTTAAGTGACGTTGTGCAATGGTCCAGAATGTAAACATAAACATGTAAGTGAAGATATGAGTGTAGATGTGCGTGAATGTGTCCATATTGTCCATGGATGTTTAAGAATTGTATTAATTCTGCGTGTGGGTGAGAGACCTTATTGCCTGCGGGAAGAAGCTCATCCTCATTCTCTCTGTGTTGGCCTTCAGGGAGCGGAATCGCTTCCCAGACCGCAACAGAGTGAACAATCCATTACTGGGATGGCTGAGGTCCTTCACGATCTTCCTGGCCTTGGACAAGCACCGCTTGGTGTAGATTGAGTGCAGGTCAGGGAGCTCGGTGCAGATAATGCGCTCAGCTGATCGCACCACCCTCTGTAGAGCTCATCTGTCTTGCATGGTGCTGTTCCCGAACCAGGTTGTGATGTTTCCCGTCTGGATGCTCTCTATGGTGCAGGAGTAGAAATTCCTGGAGGGCAGTCTGAAGTCTCTCAAGCGTCTCAGGTGGTACAGACGCTGTCGTGCCTTTTTTACTACAGTGTTGATGTGACAGGACCATGCCAGGTCCTGCGTGATGTGAACACCGAGGTATCTGAAGCTGTCCACTCTCTCCACTGGGCTCCTGTTGATGACGGGGGTCTGGTAGTTCCTTTCCTGCTTTTTACTGAAGTCCACTATCAACTCCTTTGTCTTACTGATGTTCAGGAGGAGATTGTTCCTCTGGCACCAGTTCTCCAGATTTCCAATCTCCTCCAGGTAGGCCGTCTCGTCGTTGTTCGTGATCAGGCCGACCACTACAGTGTCGTCAGCAAACTTGATGACAGAGGTGGAGTTGGTAGTGGCCACGCAGTCATAGGTGTACAAAGAGTACAGCAGAGGGCTCAGAACACAACCCTGAGGGGCTCCAGTGCTGAGAGTGAGGGAGGCTGAGATATGTCCACCCATCCTTACTGCCTGTGGTCTGCCAGTTAGGAAATTGGAGATCCACTGACACATAGATGAACTGAGTCCCAGGTGCTCCAGCTTGGTGATTAGTGTGGAGGGAATTAGTGATGTAGCGAACATCGCCAAAAATGTTCGCGGACTTTCGCCAAAACTCGCGAATATTCACGAACTTTGCGAACCCCATAGACTTCAATGGGAAGGCGAACTTTAAAATCTAGAAAAGCCATTTCTGGCCAGAAAACTGATTTTAAAGTTGTTTAAAGGGTGCCACGACCTGGACAGTGGCATGCAGGAGGGGGATCAAGGGCAAAAATTTCTCTGAAAAATACTTTGTAAAAAAAACGCCAAAAAAAGAAACGCCAAAAAAAAACCGCAAGCAATTCCTATGTATATGCATAGGCGATAAAACGAAGCGAAAAAACGCGGCGGAAAAACCAAGGCGAAAAAACGCGGCGCCAAAAAAAACGCGGCGAACCCAAAGTGGCGAACATCAGCAAAAGTCCGCGAATTTGCGCGGACGCGAACACCCGATGTTCGCGCGAATTAGTTCGCCGGCGAACAGTTCGCTACATCTCTAGAGGGAATTATGGTATTAAATGCAGAGCTGTTTGCTTAGTTTGCACTAAGGAAACCCGGAAAATGTAATCGAGATAGAGGAGGATGCTGTGTTCCACCAGACCCATGGGATGCCTCAACTACTTGCTTAGCAATTCCTAGCAAATGTCTTAAGCTGGCCATACACGCACCGATAATATCGTAAGAAACCTCGTTCCGTACGATATTCGGTGTGTGTATGGCAAGTCGGCGAGGCGACCGATATCGCAGGAGACTGTGGATATCGGTCGATTCGCCAATCAGGTGGGTTAAAAGATCTTGAGCAAAATCTGCCTTCAGGGCTGAATCGGCAGAAGGAGGTAGAAATCCTATTGTTTCTACCTCCATATCTGCCGTTTCAGCCCTGAACGTTAGTGGCGGATTGGAACGATCCAAAATCGCCACGTCTGTGGCCACCTTAAAGCTTAACTCAAGTTTCAAGTTTATTGTCATATACAAATAACAATGAAGCATCATTACTGTAATGAAATTTTTTTGACCCGTGTTCCTCCCAACTTTACATAGACAAAAAAAAAATACAAATATTAAATATAATAAAAGTGTGCAAGAAAGGTACAAGTATTTACAATAATAAAATGCAATGCAATATTTGAAATTGTGCAGTGAGGATTTAAAGTGGCTTTGCTTAAAGTGACACTACGTAGAGTCCAGTAGTTATGGGGAGGCAGAATGTCAGCAGTTCAGAAGCCTGAACTTTGTTAACTTAACTTTGTTATGTATAGCAATACAGTTGGGTAATGCAGGGAGAGGCATCTCCCATCTAGGCCATGTAAACTACCCAACATGCCGGGAAGTTACTGCACCAGGCAGGCAAAATAAGAAACACAGCAATATCCCCTCCCTCAATCCATGAGGTCCTGTATCTCCTGGTGGCCACTCGCAAAACATGCATGGTGGTACAGAAATAAAATAAACTAAAAATATATTTTGTTTCTATGTTCAGTTTATCTGAACTTTCCCACTCCTATGGAACAAAGCCTTGATAATGGTTTAAAATATGGAGCAGCAATGGCTTTCTGCAGTACACAACATTTTTTTTCTTTTGTGTTGTACTAAGCATACTGTGCATAACCAAATCATTAGAACATGTATGTGCAGAAATAGTAACTCCATACTTCTATCTAATCTGGCCTCCATCTAACCTGGCCTCCTGTGGCCTCTTGTTTTTGGCCAATGACCACATTGGGTTGCAGTTCTGGCTAATGGCTCTTTGTGATCCCAATGTAATCAGATCCATTGCCATAGGCAAACCTTCTTCCTACCACATTGGTAACCTTTTTGGTTTATTTTATAAGAAAAAAACAATTTAGAAAATTCACTGAATTTCAGATGTAAAAAAAATGGAATATTTTGGGCTTACACAATGAAATGAGAAAGTAATTAGGAGTTAAAAAGAAGAGGAAACAAATACAATTTCCGAAGAATATTTGTCAAACAGGAGTGTGTGTAGCCTTCCATGGACAAGGTAATGTTACTCTACTGGAAATGAGGTCATTACTGTTTGATTAAAAAACTAATATAAATCAAAGGAGGAGTCATTTTTTTTCCTGTAATAGATTCTTGTTTCATTTGCACTTTAACTAAAGGCCAGATAGGAGTAAACAAACATTAAATGATGGGGGAAAAAACATAAAAAATGCGCAGGCCATTCTTCATGCTGTGAAACTCTATGGCTCGTATAATTTATCAAACAGAAGCATATTGACCTAAAACAAAAGCAAAAAACTATTTGTTTTCACATAATTCATTATCCAGTAGTCAAAAGAGAAAATAGCTTACTATATTTGGGAACCTTTTCAGAATTACAGAAAATATCTTCTACGGGAGACAGGTTGGACCACATACATCCTGACAAGTGATTGGTCCTTGTTAGAAACAAAGCTTTATTCTCGGTTTATAATCATATTCCCAGTGTATAAAACACACAATAATAGTGTACATTTATTAGGGCAATGTTTTGGCTCCTACTAGGGCCTTCATCAGAAAAGCAAAAACAAATGCCCTCACTGGGCTTTACTGGGCAGGACATACGCAATTTCAGTATATTTTTATTTGACCAACCAACCTGCATTCCTGCCATTTTGGCTGTTTAGGCTGATGCCACATGCGGCGTAGGGCTGATTTTTTCGGCAAGCGGAAAAACGCTTGCCGAAAATTCAGCTCCACGCCTGCTACTTGTGCCTGCACCCGAATGAATGGGATACGCTCGCGTGCAGGCACATGTAGCCGATATACGCATGAAAACGCCAGACTTTGCATTCTCTCGCGTTTTCGTGCGTATATCGGCTGCATGTGCCTGCACCCGAGCGTATCCCATTCATTCACAAGTAGCAGGCGTAGGGCTGAATTTTCGGCAAGCGTTTTTCCGCTTGCCGAAAAAATCAGCCCTACGCCCCATGTGGCATCAGCCTTAGACTAGATTGCTGCACCTTGGCTGCAGGAGCATAGCACATTGACGGAGGAAATTAAGGGGGAACTCCGCCCAAACACATCTTTTTGAAAAGTAAACATAATTTCAAGCAACTTTGCAATATACATCAGTTAAAAATAGTGATGAGCGAATTTTTTCGTCAGGCATGGATTTGCAGAGAAATTCCGCACTTCACCATTGGCAAATTGTTTCTCAAAACCTCCCCAAAATTTCGGCACGAAAAATGTGCAGTTGCGTCAAAAAAGGACACGGGGCATGGCCACTGTAAGAAAGGCATGGTCAGCCAAAAAAAAAGTACGGACGCATCAAAAAAGTTCCCGTGGTACCCACATTTTGCAATTTTTTTTGTTGTTTTGCAAATTTTTTTAACAGTTTTGCTAATTTTTCGGCAAAGCGAAACGGGACAGATTCCCTTAACCTTAGTCAAAAAATATGCAGCCTTTTCATGATTTGTAATGTAATAATATGGTTTGGAACAGTTCCCCAAGCCCCGCCCCTGTTCCCCTGCTGATCTGGCTGACTACTTTGTGACTCAAAATGTAACAGTAGTCGCCCTGTCCTCAGCCTGCCTTCAGCCTGCCTCCTCCCAATCCCACAATCCCCTGCACACAGATGTCAATAAGGAAAGGAACATCACAGTGCAATGCATTGTGGGTTATGTAGTTCCTGCATGCTGTCTGTAAGCTGTGGAGAAGTTGTTACAATTTGAAGGGGTAGTAAGGGATGCATGGAAGATACAGTAGGTCAAGATTACTTACAAGAACAGCTAAAGTTCCATAGCTGCTAAAGAGATCCCTCAAGATGCACGTATGTGTTGATAAATAAAGTATGACAAACTTTTTCATATACAGGTAAAGATATATATACAGTAAAATATAATCCTTTCCATTGGATGCTGGAATCAGCACTTCTGAAACATCACAACTCCCATGGAAACCATTACCAGTAGTTGCACCTGTGTTTTTGAGCTTACCATCAGGTTTTTCCGGCTCTCCAGGGTATTATTGAAATCATTTGTTATATCCCCCCAACAAAATACATTAATAACAGCATCCAGGGAGCTGTGAAATCAACTGGCGAGTGAGTATAAATAAAGTCATTCCACTGGGGAGAATGTGTTCCTATTACTTAAGAGTCTGAGGTTATTTGGGGACATTATAATCAAATAGTGTCTAGTTAATCTCTCTTCCAACCATCTAGCCTGGGGGTCTCCAAAAGTTAAGGAGCAATGTAAAAAGGAAAAAAGTTCCTAGGGGTTGACAAAAGTAGTCTCTTTTTGGCAGGGTCAGGCAGGGGCGGCGGGACACTGGGAAAAAGCCTGGTGGGCCCATGCGTCTCAGACCTGATCTCCGCCTGCCCTCCGCCATCACCCCCACTCTTTCTCTCCTGATCGCTCAAAGTAAGTATAAGGTGTACGCATCAGGGGTAGGTGGATGACAGAGGGCCCAGAGGGGGTGTGAGGGCCCCTTGGGTAGCAGCCCTGGTGGGCCTAGCATACCCCAGTCTGACCCTGCTGTTTGACATGGTCTTAATGCGAATCTGTCTGTCTGACGAAAAATTCACGAAACTGCTGAAAATTTTGTGAAATGGTGAAAAATTCACGAAATGCGGCTGCCATGGGACTTTTCTGATGAGCACAACTTTTTTAGACACAACTGCGACTTTTTTTGATGTGACTGCGGGTTTTACTTCACTCAGCAAATTTTTGTGGCACTTTACCGAAAAAAATGTGCCAATGGTGAAAGTGGAATTTCACAGCGAATCCATGCCTGGCGAAAAATGTGCTCTTCACTGTGCTCATCACTAAATAGTATTAAATACACGATGAAGGGACAGATTCAATTTGATGAGAAAAACATCTTCTAATTGAATTCCAGAGTTTCCCATAGTTTCTTATTGGGCCAAATGTAACTCATTGAAAAAAACCCATCTCACTCTTATTCACAGTGAAATTCCGCATTGCGCCACTGGTGAATTGTTTTGAGAAACTTTCATGGCAAAAAAATTGCAGTCATGAGAAAAAAGGCGCGGTTTTGTCAAAAAAGGGTGCAAAAAACAGATGCGCTGTAGCGGCGAATTAATACGGGACAGATTCGCTCATGACCACTTATAACATGAGAACTAAATTAAGAGAAAAATTTAGAAAAATTAGTGAAATGCGGCTACCGCTCAACAGTTTTTAAGCAATATAATTTTTTATGCGTCCACAACTTTTTCCTCACTCTGGGAATTGTTGCAGCAAATTTTTGTGGCAGTTTCACAAAGAAATCCACCAATTGGGAGCGTTCTTTCTGGCAACTTTCCATGGATTTCTTCTTCTTTAGTAAATACTGACTATTTGTGGTTCTTAAGAATATTTTTGAGTATTTTCACATTCAAACTTTTTTGCCTAGTTTTTTCTCGAACCTTGAAAAAAATGCAAACTGGAATTTTAATAAATAGGGCCCTTAATATCATTTTCAAAGTAGAACAGTGATCAGAAGCAAGTCCCTATAGGAAATGAATGCAGCTTCTGTGATTAAGAGCTTTATGTAATTAATAGCTAGGTCAAATAAAAAAATTATAAATATTTCATAATTTAAAGCCAATACTTAAGGAGATATCATATATTTGTTACTTCCCTGGGGGACACTAATTTGATGAGATGGAATTTTCGAACTTTTACCCTGTTATAATACTAACTAATTATTAATTTTTTTATATTACAGGTATAGGACCCATTATCCAGAATGCTCGGGACCAAGGGTATTCTGGATAAGGGGTCTTTCCGTAATTTGGATCTCCATATCTTAAGTCTACTAAAAAATCAATAAAACATTAATTAAACCCAATAGGGCTGTTCTGCCCCCAATAAGGGGTAATTATATCTTAGTTGGGATCAAGTACAGGTACTGTTTTATTATTACAGAGAAAAGGGAATCATTTAACCATTAAATAAACCCAATAGGACTGTTCTGCCCCCAATAAGGGGTAATTATATCTTAGTTGGGATCAAGTACAGGTACTGTTTTATTATTACAGAGAAAAGGGAATCATTTAACCATTAAATAAACCCAATAGGACTGTTCTGCCCCAATAAGGGGTAATTATATCTTAGTTGGGATCAAGTACAGGTACTGTTTTATTATTACAGAGAAAAGGGAATCATTTAACCATTAAATAAACCCAATAGGGCTGTTCTGCCCCCAATAAGGGGTAATTATATCTTAGTTGGGATCAAGTACAGGTACTGTTTTATTATTACAGAGAAAAGGGAATCATTTAACCATTAAATAAACCCAATAGGACTGTTCTGCCCCCAATAAGGGGTAATTATATCTTAGTTGGGATCAAGTACAGGTACTGTTTTATTATTACAGAGAAAAGGGAATCATTTAACCATTAAATAAACCCAATAGGACTGTTCTGCCCCCAATAAGGGGTAATTATATCTTAGTTAGGATCAAGTACAGGTACTGTTTTATTTCTACATCAAAAAAGGAAATCAGTTTTAAAATTCTGAATTTTTGCTTATAATGGAGTCTATGGGAGACGGGCTTTCCGTAATTCGGAGCTTTCTGGATAACGGGTTTCCGGATAAGGGGTACTAATTATTAGTCATTATTATTTATTATTAAAGATAATACATTCAAAAAAGTCATATAAATATTTGAAACTTGTGGTTATAAATAACTATGTGTTAGTGACAAGTACCTACATCCCTACATGGTTAGGATACAATCCTTATGGACGATTTCTGAGAAAGAAGTGTAGGGCTCCAGCATTTGTGCTCTTGGGGTTGCTAAATAATGAGATCTACAATATAGATTGTATCTCAGTTCACTTATCCTGACCTTCATATCTGATCTTGGCTGCTCTCAGTTGGCATGTTAAAAACTATACTGAAAAGAACATGACAGCTCCCATTCCAAAGCATGGTTGGCTACAAACAGCTAAAGTGTGAAACTGTATAGAGATATTGTATATATCTGTTCTATATTTCCCTTATTGATTGCCTCCCTTACCATTAGGACTTTTATTTACCATTTAGCGTATTTTACCACTCCCATAGACTAGGCAAAAGTGCACTGCACCCAAACATGTATTTACAGCAATTAATAAAATAATTAAGGTATGCACAACCCTAATGGCACGGATTCAACCTATGTCAGTTTTACATTGATTTTATTACAGGTTTCTTTGTGCCTACAAGTAGTTGCCAAATGTCACCATCTTCATTGCACTGATGGTTAGAATTCTTGGAAGAATGCACTTTGCCCTCATTAATGAATAATCCCAAACTGAATGGTACAAGGAAGCCTATGAGTTCATATAGTTCAGTGTGAGAAATCAATGTTATATGTTCTTCTTTGGTGGCTTTCCGTTGGCTTTTTCAGTTGATGCCTTCACTAGATTTTATAGAGAGCAGATTATGATGTAAAACAGGCCAGAAACTGGGAGGAATCTGGTTTAAAAAGGCCGAGGTAGGTAAATGAAAACAGAAGGACTGAAGGAAAATAATCCCATGATACCCTCTGCACTAGAACAAGGTGCTCCCAGACTGGGATAGAAAAATGAACATGAATGTGAATGAGAAAGACAAGGCTAGACTGAAACATTGAACCAAAAAGATGACTCCAAACGCACCGGACGATAGGATATCCACTTTAAAAGATCGACTTTATTTTTGCAATTAAAAAAATCACACCTGATCCGTTTTGTGCGCAAGCGCACTTAATCATAGGCCTATGATTGCCTATGAACGCACACAAAACGCGTCAGGTGTGATGTCTTTAATTGCAAAAATAAAGTTGATCTTTTAAAGTGGATATCCTATCGTCCGGTGGGTTTGGAGTCATCTTTTCGGTTTATGGCTTACCTTCCCTAGCTACGGGTTCGGGGCTTCAAGCACCCGGACCATTTTTAGGACATGGCTTGACTGTGTTGGGAATTTGGATCTTCAGCGATAGACCCAGGGTTCATACACCTGGGTCTTTCAATTCATTTGGTACCAGTTAATTTGCCCAACTTGGATGGAGTTTTTCTTTACTTAGATTAGCTTTATTCATCTGTTTCTGGTTTAAATGTACTTTTTTTCGTTTCATTAATTGCATTGTTTAGACAGAAACATTGTATTAGAACATGCTATGTTGGACTGGATGAACCATAGATAAATCTTAACTTACAAGGTGAGACTATAAAGGGCCAAAACAAGTAAGGGAAATTTTGACGCGCCAACCGCACCCAATTTGACGCAACAGTGCCCATTTTGATGCAACCTCCTCTATTTTGACATGCAATACATTTTTCCATGCCAAATTTTCACAGAAGTTTTGTGAAACAATTCCACAATGGCGAAATGTGGAGATTCGTTGTGAATCCACACCTTGCACAAAAATTCGCTCATCACTAGTGATGGGCGAAATGTTTTGCCAGGCATGGATTCGCGGCACGTCCAAAAAAGAATAGTCGCGGGCGACGAAATAATAGCCTTGCAACGAAATAATAGCCGCGCAACAAAATAATGTGGGGATTCGCTGTGAATGCACACCTTGCAAAAAAAGTCGCTCATCACTAGTGATGGACGAAATGTTTCGCCAGGCATGGATTCGCGGCGAATTTCCGCATTTCGCCATTGGCGAATTGTTTTGCCATGGAAAAATTTGCCGCACGTCCAAAAATTGTTGCCGGCGTCAAAAAGAATAGTCGGGGGCGACAAAATAATAGCCGCGCGACGAAATAATAGCTGCGGGTGTCAAAATAATAGCCGTGCGACAAAATAATGTGGGGATTCGCTGTGAATCCACACCTTGCAAAAAAATTTGCTCATCGCTAGTGATGGGCGAAATGTTTCGCCATGCATGGATTCACGGCGAATTTCCACGTTTCACCATTGACGGATTGAAAAATGAATGAAAAAATTAGCCGTGGAAAAATTCCCCGCACGTCCAAAAATTGTCGCCGGCGTCAAAAAATTATAGCCGCGCGATGAAATAATAGCTGCGGGCGACAAAAGAATAGTTGCGGTTGGCAATTTTTTTGCCGTGCCACATTTTCACAGTTTTCGCAAATTTTTCGTCGTTTCGCGGATCTTTTGAAAGATTCGCGAATTTTTCGGCAAAGCAAAACAGAACAGATTCGCTCATCACTACTCATCACTAGATATGTAAGCCACCTAGGTGCAAAAAATAGGGCAGGTTCAGGTATAAAGCAGTACACATGATAGGTAAGGGGTTCTTAGGAATTGGCAGAGGTAGGATTAAGATATACATTAAGATACAAATATTTTTACCCAGCATTCCAAATAGAGACATAAACTGGATATGGCATATCTTTAGCTACTCATCATAAAGCCTCCAGCCTCTTGACCTGTCGCTATAACTATGCAATGAAGGAATGTGTTCACCAGTTCAACCACTTCTGGAAAAGAATTCTACAAGTGCACATTCTTAAAAAAAATCCTTTTTATAAATACAATATACATTATTTCATAGTCGGGCTGTAAATTGTTCAATGAATACATGGAGATTTGTCAAGAAGAATGCAGACAGATTGTCAGATACTCATGTTGTTCTTCACTTGTTGACTTTTTTTTTTTATCAGCAAGAGATAATTCCATGCAAAAAATAGTCAAGCCTTAGTAATTTGACCCCATTTCAATTTACAGACATCATGTACTATGAACTGTTATGCTGATATTGCATTGAAAATGGAAATTCCCTAAAGAGAGCCTGACAATAGTTAAGTAAACAATATATTCAGATGTCACAGAGTGTCACCAAGAAAGTTCTGTTGAACCTTTTATCCATGTGTCAGAGAATGTCACTTTATCTCCCAGGCAGCATATACTTTTCAACGAGAAACAGGAAAGCATTCAATTTGTAAAATGAGTCAGTGCTCGAACTTCAGTTTCTCTGTCATGAAATGCAGGATTGTCAGGCAGCGCTGGGAATAAGAGCTAAAACAGAGTGATATGTTTCACAACAACAACATGGAACCATGTCAATAGTCCTCGACAACATCGATCAAACTCTAAACTTAATAACCACATCACAGTGCGTGTTGTTTTACTTTGGAACTACCACAAACCTTAAGGACTTGGAGATGATCAATACAACCGCTTTCTTGCCCGTGTTTAGCCTGAGCTGGAAATACATGGATATATACACCAGTCAGCGTCTTATTATACTAATTCATTCCTAGTGATGAGCGAATCTGTCCCGTTTCACTTCGCCGTAAATTTTGCGAATCTTTCAAAAGATTCGTGAAACGGCGAAAAATCCACGAAATGGCAAAAATGTTGCGTGGGAAAAAAATTGTCACCCGCGACTATTCTTTTTATGCGCAACTATTCTTTTGACGCCCGCGACAATTCTTGCAACAATTTTTGGACGCGCAACTATTCTTTTGATGCCCGCGACTATTCTTGCGACAATCTTTGGATGCACGACTATTCTTTTGATGTGCAACTATTCTTGCGCCAATTTTTGCACGCGCAGCAAATTTTTCCGTGGCAAATTTTTTTTATCCATTTCGCAAAACAATCCGCCAATGGCAAAATGTGGAAATTCACTGTGAATCCATGCCTGGCGAAACATTTCACCCATCACTATTCATTCCTGTTGAACTTTGAAAATTGCAGTAGGACAAGTAAGCATGGAAGGGTAATGATGGTGTTTTTGTATCTCTAATGGTTTGTAGTTTGGACCTGACTGAGGAGGAAGCTGCTGTTCAGTCAAGCAAACAGTCAGAAAACACGATATCTGAAGGGTTAAACAGTCTTGTAGTCAATTCAGGGCACAGGTCGGTTCAGGCAGTAAACAGAATGGTCACAAACAGGCAGGAGGGTCAAATACCAGAAGATCAATCCAAAAGAGCAACAACATCGATCAAACTCTAAACTTAATAACCACATCACAGTGCGTGTTGTTTTACTTTGGAACTACCACAAACCTTAAGGACTTGGAGATGATCAATACAACCGCTTTCTTGCCCGTGTTTAGCCTGAGCTGGAAATACATGAATATATACACCAGTCAGTGACTTATTATATTAATTCATTCCTGTTGAACTTGGAAAATTGCAGTAGGACAAGTAAGAATGGAAGGGTGATGATGGTGTTTTTGTATCTCTTATGGCTCCTAATGGTTTGTACTTTGGATCTGATAGGAAGCTGGTGTTTAGTCAAGCAAACAGTCTCAAAACATAATATCTGAAGGGTTAAACAATCCTGTAGTCAAATTCAGGGAAAAGAATGGTCACAAACAGGCAGGAGGGTCAAATACCAGAAGATCAATCCAAAAGAGCAATTTAGAACATACCCGGGAGCTTACTAGTGAAGTCCTATACTTGGGCATTTAACCTGGGTCTTCAGTGCATATATATTTAAAATTTTTGAGCCAAGCGCAATGATGTCACAAGCTGGTGGCATGTCACAACATGACATGGCAGCGTGATGACGTTGCAGCCATGAGAGCTGCCATTTTTCGTTTTTTTACAGATAGAATAAAAAAAAATAATACTGGTTATTCAGCTGGATTCACCATTTGCTTTCCATAGGAAGACTTTTTACTATGACGTTATATTTGAAAAGGCCCAAAGCAAGATGGGATACAATACTACAGATATATAGATATACAGTAATGATGAGCAAATCTGTCCCATTTCGCTTCACCATTAAATTCGTGTAATGGCAAGAAAATTAGCGAAACGGCAAAAAATTAGCGAAACGTGATTGTCACGTGAAGTTTTTTCGTCCGCGTCTTTTTTGTCGCCCGTGTCTATTTTTTGTTTGCGCCTTTTTTTACGCGACCGCGCCCTTTTTTTTGAAGCACCCTTTTTTTTACGTGACCACAGCCAATATGAAGCACAACAAAAAAAAATTGCGAGCAATGAATTTTTCCGCTGCGAATTTTCACGGAGGTTTTGCGAAACAATTCGCCAATGGCGAAGTGCAGAAATTCGCTGCGAATCCATGCCTGCCAAAAAAATTCGCTCATCACTATTATACAGATCATTTTCAGAGTGACTGCACGTGGTAACCATTATTTAGAACACATTGAACAAGACATTAGAAGATCTCTGGTCTTCAACCGCTCTTCATGATGATCACTGCAAAGAGTTGACCAAGCTCGTTACCAGTGGCAGTGTCCTAGCAACTAAAGGCTCTTCCAGTTGAAGGAATAGAAAGGAAACACGCATGCACATTAATGAACACAATGTAGTGTGCAGAGCCTAATTTCAGATGCAATGTGCCCTAGTATTTTCCAACAATGAAGATCTGTCTACCATAATTCCAGCACCACTGGAGTGTTGTGCATCATTTTCCCAAACAAACACAGTTGCGGAAGCCTGTCTTGATGAATAAGATGCAAGTGCTATGATTAAGTGCCCAGATGGGGCATAGGGCTTTGTTGTACTTTCAATAAATTGTATTAAGTTCTTATTAATTTTATGTAGCATATTTCTGCTTTAGTCTAGTTTTGTGCCAGACAGTTCTAAGAAGATACTAAGATACAAGTGTTTTCAAGTTTATCTAGTATAAATATATCTAAAGCAACTGGACTTGCTAAGTAATCACTGAAGACGTTTCACTACTCATCCGAGCAGCTTCTTCAGTTCAACTCAATGATTACTTAGCAAGCCCAGTTGCTTTAGATTTATTTATACTAGATATACCATGACCTGGATGAATGCTTTCAAGCTGTGTCATTGTGGGTACCCATGTTTTTTCTCTAAGTCTGTTACACCTATTGGTGCAGCCTACAGAGAAAACCTTGGAATTACCACCAATTGAAAGGTGGCAGTAGCTCCAGGGTTCCTTTAATGCATGTGCATATGATTCAGAAGATAGGTGGGATGGAGGCAAAAGTGCTGAGTGCAACTGTAGGGAAGTGCAAGGCTTGTTTTTGAAGCACCTTAAAGGGAAATTATACCCCAGAATGAATACGTAACCAACAGACAGTTTATATTATGTTAGGTGGCCTATTAAACTGCCAAACTGGAATATATATATCAGTAAATATTGCCCTTTACATCCTTTCCCTTGAGCCGCCATTTAGTGATGGGTAGTGATGAGTGAATCCGCCCCGTTTCACTTCGCTGTAAAATTCACAAAACAATAAGAAAATTTGCGAAACGGTGAAAAACCCACGAAAAGCACTTGCCGCGCAACTTTCTTGTCGTCCGCATCTTTTTTTTTTTTGTCATCTTTTTTTATCAGCCGTGTCTTTTTTTTATGCGACCACAGGCATTTCGATGCAACTGTGCCCGTTTTAACATGACCGCGACTTTTTTTGATGTGTGGAGAATTTTTTTATGGCAAATTTTGGAGAAAGTTTCTTGAAACAATTTGCCAATGGGAAAATGCATAAATTCGCAAAAAATTTGCTCATCACTAGTGATGGGCTGTGGGCTCCCTCAGAGATCACCTGACAGGAAATAATGCAGCTCTAACTGTAACAGGAAGTAGTGTGGGAGCAAAAGGCAGAACTCTGCCCATTCATTGGCTGATGGGGCCTAGCATGTATGTGTGCCTTGGCTTGTTTGTGTGCACTGCGGCCCTTAGTACTTAAAATGGCAGTTTCCTATTTAGGATTACCCAATGGCACATACTACTACAAAAAGTATATTTTTATGAAAATGGTTTATTTAGATGAAGCAGGGTTTTACATATGGGCTGTTTATGCAATATTTGCCTCCATTTTTTGTCACTGAATGAGTCCTCCAGACTTCAAAAGGGGCTATACCCCCCCCCTCATTTGTCAGAAGATTATGGTGACTGAAAATTTCCCTTACCAGTTCCAACCGAGGGCTCTGAGTTGGCCAGATTACTTTTAGTTCCCTAATAAAAATGCAAAGCTGAATTTCACCCGCACATTCATGAATTGATTTTTAGTCCCCAAGAAATCAAAATAATGCTGCTAATTATTATTCTCATGATCACATTTTTGGCACAATAAAAATAAATTATGGCAAATATGAACACATTTTATCGTGTTTTGTACTGCCTCTTGGTGACTTTTCGGTGGTGGTTACTTTACTTTACTGTTATTTCACTTATTTTGAAGGAAACATGATCCAAAAAAAAAAATCACAATCAAGATTATCTGCCGCTGCAAAATGCTGATTCATATTTTAATCAAAATTCGTATTTGTGTCACTTTTTTGTTTGTATTTGTGTAATTTTAAGTTTTTTTTTATACCACAAATTAACTCACAAATTATAAAAGCAGAAATATTGCCTTATTTTTGAAAAAATCAGAATATAAAAACCAATAAAAAAAACACAGAGCAGATACGAATAAAGAAACAAAATGAAAATGCTCCTTTTGTAAGATTTTTGTGCAATTACAAATGTAAAAAACCCCCGAAAGGACAGGGCTACGTGCCCTCTCGAGCTTTTGGATGGCAACGTTTTTTGTTCACATTCTTCATAGTTTTTACACTTTTTTTTTAGAGTAGTTTTCAAAATAAATTATTTTTAGAGCTAAAAAGTTTGATAATAACTCATAGGGGTCTATTCATCAAAGTATGAGTTCGAATCCCGAATTGAATTCGGATTAAATACGATAATTTCTGATGATCGCAAATATCACGAAAATGCTTACGAAAAAATCGTATTAGTCACGATAATATCGTATTGGCGATCCGAAAGTCACAAAATTTTTGTATCCAAACGATTGTAAATGGCGGGAAAACCTTTCCGACTTTGATCCTTCAGTGCATGATTTTGGAAGCCTCCCATAGGGCTCAATGGCACTCTGCAGCTCCAACCCGGCCCAAGGAAAGCCTCCCATAGGGCTCAATGGCACTCTGCAGCTCCAACCCGGTCCAAGGAAAGTCTCCCATAGGGCTCAATGGCACTCTGCAGCTCCAACCTGTCCCAAGGAAAGTCTCCCATAGGGCTCAATGGCACTCTGCAGCTCCAACCCGGCCCAAGGAAAGTCTCCCATAGGGCTCAATGGCACTCTGCAGCTCCAACCCGGCCCAAGGAAAGTCTCCCATAGGGCTCAATGGCACTCTGCAGCTCCAACCTGTCCCAAGGAAAGTCTCCCATAGGGCTCAATGGCACTCTGCAGCTCCAACCTGGCCCAAGGAAAGTCTCCCATAGGGCTCAATGGCACCCTGCAGCTCCAACCCGGCCCAAGGAAAGTCTCCCATAGGGCTCAATGGCACTCTGCAGCTCCAACCTGGCCCAAGGAAAGCCTCCCATAGGGCTCAATGGCACTCTGCAGCTCCAACCCGGCCCAAGGAAAGTCTCCCATAGGGCTCAATGGCACTCTGCAGCTCCAACCTGGCCCAAGGAAAGTCTCCCATAGGGCTCAATGGCACTCTGCAGCTCCAACCCGGCCCAAGGAAAGTCTCCCATAGGGCTCAAAGGCACTCTGCAGCTCCAACCTGTCCCAAGGAAAGTCTCCCATAGGGCTCAATGGCACTCTGCAGCTCTAACCTGTCCCAAGGAAAGTCTCCCATAGGGCTCAATGGCACTCTGCAGCTCCAACCTGGCCCAAGGAAAGTCTCCCATAGGGCTCAATGGCACTCTGCAGCTCCAACCCGGCCCAAGGAAAGTCTCCCATAGGGCTCAATGGCACTCTGCAGCTCCAACCTGGCCCAAGGAAAGCCTCCCATAGGGCTCAATGGCACTCTGCAGCTCCAACCCGGCCCAAGGAAAGTCTCCCATAGGGCTCAATGGCACTCTGCAGCTCCAACCCGGCCCAAGGAAAGTCTCCCATAGGGCTCAATGGCACTCTGCAGCTCCAACCCAGCCCAAGGAAAGTCTCCCATAAGGCTCAATGGCACTCTGCAGCTCCAACCCGGCCCAAGGAAAGTCTCCCATAGGGCTCAATGGCACTCTGCAGCTCCAACCCGGCCCAAGGAAAGTCTCCCATAGGGCTCAATGGCACTCTGCAGCTCCAACCCGGCCCAAGGAAAGTCTCCCATAGGGCTCAATGGCACTCTGCAGCTCCAACCCGGCCCAAGGAAAGTCTCCTATAGGGCTCAATGGCACTCTGCAGCTCCAACCCGGCCCAAGGAAAGTCTCCCATAGGGCTCAATGGCACTCTGCAGCTCCAACCCGGCCCAAGGAAAGTCTCCCATAGGGCTCAATGGCACTCTGCAGCTCCACCCCGGCCCAAGGAAAGTCTCCCATAGGGCTCAATGGCACTCTGCAGCTCCAACCCGGCCCAAGGAAAGTCACCATACCGAAGCTTGAATTAATCTCAAAACTTCCGTACTCGGCACGGCAATACAATTTTGTCGCACAAATTTTGTTGCAAACTACGAAAAAGTTGCGCAAAATACAAAAAAGTTGCAGAAAATACAAAAAAATTCATATTCAAATACAAATTTTTTGTAATTCGTATCTGACATACTTTAATAAATAGGCCCCTTAGTGTTAATTCCTGCCATCCAATCCTGGGGTTTTTGGGCTCATTCATGACCAGGGAATTCTCTGTGAAGTTTCTAGCCACAATTGTGCTTCTTTGCTCTGCGTAGTATTTTCCACAGTCCAAAAAAATAATGGCAGTTTATTTGGCTTCTAATGATATTGACCCAACAATGTGAGCATTTGGGTGCCGATGGTTGGGCAAGTAGACTGTAAGCCTCACTGGCACAGGGACTGATGGACATGATTAGATATTCTGTGTAACCCGCTGCGTAGTTCGGCAGCACTCTATAAATGTAATGAGAATCCATATTTGGCATCCGCTGTTTCAGAAACAAATAGAGATGAATTCATTTATTCTTCGCTTGTCGCACAGATCCCTTTACGTAGAGCTATCAAGGTTATTATGTCCATCAGAAAGTCATTGCTGTCTAACATGATAGACAACCTCTGGCAGAGGAGCCTACATCCCTTTGCATACAGATAAGAGACATTACAGCTCATTGGAGGAATGCAAAATATATAATATATATTAAGGCCTGGAATCTATTATTTAGAATGCTTGGGACTGGGGAGCTTCTGAATAAGGGATCTTTCCATCATTTGGAGTAACATGTCTTAAGGCTACTAAAAACAATTAAACATAAAAAAGCCAAGTAGGAGGGAAGCAGGTACATTTCCAGCCTTCTGACTGATCTGTGAGATGTTGGTAAGGGGCAAACATGATCTGGTCAAAGGCATAGGAGTATAGATATGGTCATTATTCCTTTCTAGTAAGACCCCATCAAGAATATGCAGTGCAGTGTTATTCTGTAATCTTCTCTTATTCTCAAATGAAACTACGCAGGTTAAGCATCTGAAACGTGGTTATGAGCTTGGTTATGAAGAAGGACTGGCCAAGTTAGGAATGTTACACTAAACACGAGGCGCTTTAAGGGGCATATGATAACTACAGTACAGGTATAGGACCCGTTATCTTGAAACCCGTTATCCAGAAAGTTTCGAATTATGGAAAGGCCATCTCCCATAGACTCCATTATAAGCTAATAATTCTAATTTTAAAAATTATTTCCTTTTTCTCTGTAATAATAAAACAGTACCTGTACTTGATCCCAACTAAGATATAATTACCCCTTATTGGGGACAGAACAGCCCTATTGGGTTTATTTCATGGTTAAATGATTCCCTTTTCTCTGCAATAATAAAACAGTACCTGTACTTGATCCCAACTAAGATATAATTACCCCTTATTGGGGGCAGAACAGCCCTATTGGGTTTATTTAATGGTTAAATGATTCCCTTTTCTCTGTAATAATAAAACAGTACCTGTACTTGATCCCAACTAAGATATAATTACCCCTTATTGGGGGCAGAACAGCCCTATTGGGTTTATTTAATGGTTAAATGATTCCCTTTTCTCTGTAATAATAAAACAGTACCTGCACTTGATCCCAACTAAGATATAATTACCCCTTATTGGGGCAGAACAGCCCTATTGGGTTTATTTAATGTTTAAATTATTTTTTAGTAGACTCAAGGTATGGAGATCCAAATTACAGAAAGACCCCTTATCTGGAAAACCCCAGGTCCCAAGCATTCTGGATAACAGGTCCCATACCTGTATATATAAATATATTAGGGGAACATATAATAAACTTTCTATTGCATTATTTACCAGGAGGCCCTTCCAGCAGACACAAGGTCATCTATTTAGATCAGAGGAAATAGGTTCTAAGGAGGTTTAAATATTTTAAAATATGTTTTACAGTGAGAGCTGTAAAACAAATTCCCTTAAGTGGTTGAACTGAAAGATACATTGGCTTGTTTCAATGAGTTGGGTGCCTTTTTAGCAAGGGAGAAATTAAAAAGTTCATAGTTGATCCAGGAATTGCCCTCTTGGGGTCAGGAAGGAATTTTCATGGGATGGGGGATTTTCACCATCCTATAGATTAACTAGCAGAAATGAAGGATTCATTTAGAAGATGGGGCAATGGATAGGGTTTTTTTCCAACCTAAATGTTACTATGATATCACTGGAATACTTGGCTTAAACTGGTTGCACTTATAAGTAATCGTAAATGAATCTACTCTATCTGTGAAGGTTCTCATTCATCCAGGTCATGGTGTATCTGTAATAAGTCAAATCAACTGGACTTGCTGTATTTTTTTTTAAACGTTTTGCTAGTCAAATAGATGTTGATTTTTCCGTTTTCACATGTATGGCTTCAACACCTCTTTTGAACCAGTTGTCCTCCCTGTCCAGAATGTGAACATCAAACGTCTTCAAACGTGTTTCCTTAAGATGTAGACATACAACTGCTGTGCCATACACTGGCGTATAGTGATGAGCCAATCTGTCACATTTCATTTTGCTGAAAAACTTTTTTGATGTGCATTACTTTTTTTTGACGTGACTGCTACTTATTTGACATGGCTGTCACTTATTGGGTGCATCCGTGACTTTTTTAGCAAAGCAAATTTTTGTCGCAGCAATTTGCGGTGGCAGTTATGTGAAAGGAATTTGCCAATGGCGAAATACAGAATTTTGCTGAGAATCTGCTGAAAAAAATGTGCTCATCACTACTGGTGTAACTTGTTTGGTTTCTCCCACATACAAGTCTTTCCTCTCCTCACTGCACTGAATACATAATGTTACTCTTCTCACGCTTTGGGATTTGGTTTTAAGTTGAACCAGAACCAGTTTACACCCCAGCTACATATGGGAGGACCAAGTTCTTTTGTCTGTCATGTTTTCCTCCTTCACTAGTAGTTTTGGTATTATTGCTTCTCCTTCTCCTGGTTTAAAGACCTAACCTGGATACCTACAAGTTTAAGGGCCCCTCCAGCTCTTTCACCTCACAACTCTTCTACCTCTTTCTGGGGTGTAGGGTTCTGATCCCCCCAGTTGGTGATCTAGTGGATGGCATGAACAGCATAATGAAATCTGGGGACAGGGGGAGAAATGGCAGTGTGTGAAGCATGACTTGGCAATTTTTACACCATGCCCACTTTGGTAGACACGCCCTTAATAAACCACTCCTCAATTTACAGATACACCCTCAGAAAATATATAAATAAATGCAGTGGCAATACTATGTATAATACCCCCAAAACTCATGTCAGGATGACCGCAGTTGCAATTCCATACATAATATCCCCAGAACAGGATGATTACAGGGGTAATTCATGTATAATGCCCCCCAAGAGTCATAGCAGGATGAATGCAGTGGCAATTCCATGTGTAATACCCCCAGAACTCATATCAGGATGACCGCAGTGGTAATTCCATACATACTGTAATACCCCAAGCAGGATGACACAGCGGCAATTTGATGTTCAGTATAATACCCTGAAAACTCATAACAGGATGATCTCAGTGGTAATTCATGTATAATGCCCCCCTAACTCATAGCAGAATGAATGCAGTGGCAATTCATGTATAATATCCCCAGAACGCATATCAGGATGACCGCAGTGGTAATTCCATACATAATACCCCCAGAACTCATAATAGGATGACGACAGTGGCAATTCCATACATAATACCCCCAGAACTCATGTCAGGATGACCGCAGTTGCAATTCCATACATAATACCCCCAGAACTCATGTCAGGATGACCGAAGTGGCAATTCCATACATAATACCCCCAGAACTCATGTCAGGATGACCGAAGTGGCAATTCCATACATAATACCCCCAGAACTCATATCAGCATGAGCATTCTGGCAATTCCATACATAATACCCCCAGAACTCATGTCAGGATGACCACAGTGGCAATTCCATACATAATACCCCCAGAACTCATGTAAGGATTTCCGCAGTGGCAATTCCATACATAATACCCCCAGAATACATCAGGATGACCGCAGTGGATATTATTACTGACAAGCCTTCCCTTATACTTTCCATCAGTCTGATTGTTCACCCAGCAACCCATGGGAAGGCAGCTTAATTAAAGATAGTGGCCAATGAGATCTAAAGAAGACCCCTAGAATCACAGTTGAATTATCTAAACAGCAAGCCCAGTCCTGTTCCGTATTTCCATCCAACTGAGCTACGTTCTTGGAAATCTGCTATAAAATTGTCATATGTTCCCTTAATGCTTTGCTCACCATGTTCTTCTTTTAAATCACTCCACTTCAAGGCATTTATATTCTCCGCAAATTCCTGACAAATTAAGGAAATGTGCTTTCTCTGCAATGTCGTTTTAAATGGCAATTTATTTCCGCTAGTGAGTTGTAATAAAGAAAAAAAAAAAAAAGAAAGAAATGAAAAAGAAAAAAAAGAAATTGTGGTGTGTTGATCCCCACAGCAATGTAGTTCCTCGCTGAATTATTGTTACTTAAACAGTGAAATTATAATTATGCTTAAGAAATGGGAATAAAAATAATAAATCATAACCTCATCTGACTTTGTGCTATGACTTGATCAAACAGATGCAAATGAAAATAAAAGCAAAACACTCAGGATTTAATTTAATTGATGAAACTCTCCAAGATGAAAACAGGGACATGAACCTGCGCCGGCACATACCAAGCACAGAAATGCGCTGAGCCTTATGCGTTTGCACCCTTTGTATTTTTTTCATGGGATTCTTTAAAGGTGAAATGATAATGATTTTCTTCTAGCTTTGTTGGCCCTCGATTCTGTGAAGCTGTTACTGACTCGGCCGCAGTTTCTGTTGTTTAGGAACTGTAGGAACCCATAGGGTTAAATGGCCCCTATGGCTTTAAATCCCTACAAGCAGTGATGGGCAAAATGTTTCGCCAGGCATGGATTTGCAGCGAATTTTCACATTTCGGATTGTTTCGCGAAACGGATGAAAAAATTTGCTGCGGAAAAATTCACAGTGCGTCCAAAAATTATTGCAAGAATAGTCACGCGTCAAAAGAATAATCACAAGAATAGTTGCGGGCGTCAAAAAAATAGTTGCGCGTCCAAAAATTGACGCAAGAATAGTCATGGGTGTCAAAAGAATAGTCACGGGCGACAATTTTTCCGCGTGACAGTTTCGTCATTTCGCAGATTTTTCACCATTTCGCAAATCTTTTGAAAGATTCGCAAAATTTTCGGCGAAACGGGACAGATTCACTCATCACTACCTACAAGTTCAGTTCCCTTAGTTGCTGGGCAAAAGGGAATGTATCTAAGTAAGTGCATCTACATATGTGTGCTATTGGTTAGAAGGTAAGGTGACCACTTCCTGTTTCACTTTGGTATAGTGCTGGGAAAGTAGTGGCACCTTCCTGTTTGCTTCCACCTGAGGAACAGGGTGGGTGCTGCTGTGAGCCCAGAGCTGGGGCCCAGTTAAAGTCAGGGAACAGGGCCCAGTGAATGAGGCATTAGATAGAGGCAGGTGTAGCTCCCTGTACAGTACCACTCTAAATGAGTGTAAGGCAGTTAGGGCTAGAAAGAACAGTTCTGAGAAAGTTCCAAATTCTGGAAAAGCCATCTCCCATAGATTCCATTATAAGCAACAGTACCTTTTACTTGATCTTAATTAAGATATAATTAATCCCTATTAGGGATGAGTGAATCTGTCCCTTTTTGCTTTGCCCAAAAAGTTGCAAAACTACTAAAACAATTTGCCAAACGGAGAAGAACTTGCAACAACTTTTTTTGATAGAATCTTGACTTTTTTGACGCAACCGAAACTTTTTTTCACGTCAGGGTGCATTTTTGTGGCAGTTTTTCAAGAAAAAAATCCCCAATGGCGAAAGGCAGAATTTTGCACTGAATCCATGCCTGCCAAAAAAATTCACTCCTCACTAATCCTTATTGGTGGAAAAACTGTCCTATTGGGTTTATTTAATGCTTGAATTATTTTTTAGTATACATAAGGAAATCCATGTTAGGGAATGATCCCTTGTCTGAAAAACCCCAGCTTCTGGATAACAGGTCCCATACCTGTACAAAGTTGATCTAGGAACTGGTTCTTTTGCTCCTTTGGATTCACGAAGGCTTTTCCCCTTCCCAAGCAGAAGAAGCTTCAGATGTTTGTACAACTTCATTATGATCAGGTAGAAGTTAGGTAGGATTTATTTCAACAAAAGGCTGAACTTGAGGGATATGTACCCACCTTTGGTGAGACTATGTACAGCACAAGTGGCTGAGCCATAATCATACTGGGAGCTAGTGATATAACTATGTGGTGCCACCAACCCTTCCACAAAGAAAGCTTCAAGGGGCCATCTGTACCCGGAACCAGTACCCTACCCACCCACGTGTCCCCAGCTCCCCACCCGCTATTAGATAGGAAAGTGACTGGGGAGGGGGGATTTCTATTCTATAAAGGAAGCAGACCCTGTGGTCCAGCCCCCCTGGCCCCCTGCAAGTGACCAAAGGGTTTGTTGCTTTTTAGTTTTGCCACTGTTGGGGGCAATAACCCTTTGCTTGTCTTTTTTGTATCAAAGGGAGTTTGTATGTAACAACTTTCTCTCTGGGAATGATATGGGCAGTTTGTAGTGTTAGGAAAAATAAATATATATTATAAAGGGAACTTGGCAGCTGTATAGAATATGACACTGATATACACATTTTATTACAAAATCTATAGGAAGTGGGAGGTAAAACATGTAATTGCAGAATATTAAAAGCCATTTACGGATGTCTTCAATGGAACAGTAGCTATGGAAACAGGCCCTGTTTTATATGTAGGAACGCCGGTGCATGTTGTCCTTTCCGATATGTCTGCTCCCTAAATCTATTGCAATAATTATTACAAAACAGAAATACCGCAAACAAATCTACAGGGATTATGAGATAATGGAGGCGGAAAGGAGCGGGTAGTGTTTGTTGGTCTCTCCTCTGTGACCTCTTTTGTTCAATGAGAGGGACTTATAGCAAAAATATATCTTATTATCAAAGGTTTATTTTTCATTTGTTTTACCTTAAGGGGGACCTGTGTGCTCTAAAACAAAATGGAACCAGCAGATAATTTGTATACGGTACTTTGGGGCAGATTTAGCAAAATTTGAGTTTGTCTCGGAAAAAAAGTTGCATGTTGGAAAGAATTACATTGTTTGATTCATTTTCAATGAGGCTAAAAAAACCCTCAAATGTTTTAATAACTGAGAAAATAAATAAATACCTTTGTTAGAGACAATTCCCATTGACTTCGATGGAATCCCACCAGCTTTTCCTTGCCGAGCTTTTTTGAATGATTTTTCTCGGATTATTTCTAGTGATGAGCGAATTGTTTCGGCAGGCATGGATTCCCAGCGAATTTCCACATCTCACCTTCTGTGAAAATTCGATGTGCGTAAAAAAATTTGTTGCGCGTCAAATTGGGTGCAGGTGTGTCAAAATTGGTCGCGGCCACGTCAAAAATTTTCTTGCCGTTTCTCGAATTTTATGGCGAACTGAAACGGGACAGATTCGCTCATCACCAATTATTTCCTTAAATGGGTGGTTCGCCTTCAGGATAATTTTTAGTATGTTATAGAATGGCCTATTCTTAGTAACTTTTCAGCTGGTTTTAATTTTTTATTTTATGTAGTTTTTTTATATTCCGGCTATTTGTGGTTTTTAAGAATACTCTCAATTATATTCACCAGTGGTATGAAACAGTGGATATAGGTTTAATTTGATACTGTCTTTCAAACGAGTCCAAACATGACTAGCTTTTGCTACATGGATTATTAGATAGGAATATCTGGGCAGGTGCAGGTCTATTGGTAGCCCTAAAGCTGGGGAAAGGTGTCCCAAAATGCCAATAAGCTCCATTGTAGTTTTTGGCAGAACCAGTCTCTGCTTTAAAAAAAAGACAGTGCCAGGCTAGGCTGACCACATACACATTGATAAAGAGCAGGCATAGAGGTAAATGACGTAGGCGCATCGGGGGACAAGCGTTTGGACTATGTGTAGACAACAGAAAAGGTAAAAGCCTAGCCCCCCACTGATGCAATCTAGGCAAATGCCTCTTTTGCCCCTAGTTCTGTCCCTGCAGTAAAATACAGCATGGGGGATCATCATGAATCTTTTCAAGAAGCCAGAGGGGTTTATAGCCAAAAAGTCCAAGTTCAATGGCACAACTTGGGGTCACTGGGCTCGCTGCAAAATTTTGCTGCCAAGTTTTTACACAATCTACTCTAACTGACTTCCTAAATGCAAAGATCTCATGTACTGTAGTTAGTGGCGACTACTATGCCACTTATGAAGCAATTATTTTTAACTCTTAGCCATTAATGGGGCCCTTCCCGCTGTGACTCCATACTAATACTATCCCTACTGCTCTACCCATTTTCTCTGGGGAGGGTGGGAGCTGTTCCCCCTTCACTTCCTTCCTCCTTTAACCCCTCATTTATCCACCCTTCCTAACAGGCAACCCAACAAACTACAACCCCCATAATTCCTAACACACTCCTCTGGTTCCCTCCTTACTAGCCCTGTCATGGCTCTGTCATTCCCCCCTGTTTTTCCCCAGTTTCTGGCTCACTTTTATTTGATCATGTTTATTTTTTATAATCAGATTTTTTAATAAGTAAAGTTAACATTGTTTTTTTTTTTTAAATATATATATGTTTAGTCGAAGTAGAAAAAGCCATGAAAATTACACAAAAGCACATTATATATATATATATATGTTTTTTCCCTGAGGAAGAGCACAGTTAGTGCTCGAAACGTTGGATTTCTTTGCTTGAATAAACTTATTTTTTTTTCCAAGTCCTGGTGTGTGCAGCTCACTTTCTTGCTTTATATATATATATATATATATATACAGTATACTCAGAGAAAAATCGGCACTCACCATTTCACGAGCACTCGCCGGGTGCTGACCAAAAAAGTAAACAGTGGAATTGTAGAAAGCACTCACAGCATATAAAAGTAAAACAAAAGTTTGTTTGTTTATTAGCTCATCGCATCTATGATGCGATGAGCTAATAAACAAACAAACTTTTGTTTTACTTTTATATGCTGTGAGTGCTTTCTACAATTCCTCTATATATATATATATATATATATATATATATATATATATATATAATTATATATAATAGACTTCTATCCCCCATATGTAATAAAAGGCACTAAGTTTGCCCAGGAGCAGTAACCCATAGCAACCAATAAGGTGTTTGCTTTTAAACAGGTGACCAGTAAATGCTACCTGCTGATTGGTTGCTATGGGCAAACATAGTGCCTTTTATAACATAACCCCATATGTCTGTAAACCAGACCCAAAGCTACAGAAATAAAATGTATGTATGTATGTATATCTTTATTTATAAAGTGCTACTTATGTACGCAGCGCTGTACAGTAGAATAGATTAATACAAACAGGGGGTTAATAAGATAATAATAGATAAATACACAGTATAACAATAAATACAAATAAATACAAGATACAGTTGCAATAAGTTAAGAGACAAAGACACAAGAGGAAGGAGGTCCCTGCCCCGTAGAGCTTACAATCTATATGGGAGGGATGCAAAGGCCAATCACAGCTAAGAACTAAACCTTTTTTCCAGAAAAGAGACAGTATTTGGGATTCAACCAACTGCTCAACTGCCCATAAAAAAGGGTCATATCACCAATAAAAGCACAAGTTAATGTTTCTTTCTCTACTATAAACCCCGATATCTGGTATTCTCACTCTGTCCTGTTATGAATACATTTGAATCCTGTGCAGTTCCTTCATTCTCTTTAAATTATTAGATCACATTAAAATCTAAAAACACCGAAATGTTTAAACTGAACGATCACTTAGGAAAAAAACGGGATTGGATGGAGTTTGCTCACTAGATGCTGTTCCATTAAGATGTTTCATTTTCTCATTTCTCTTCTCAGTGTGACAATTCTCTCAGCAAGTATTAAATGATGATATAATAAACACGTTGTAAGTAGAAATGACAGATATGACATTAATGCTGGAATTAATAAACTGGGTGAATAATGACTTAACCGGCAGAAAGCCAATCAAATATAGTTCTGATGTTATGTTGCTAAATATGTACAATATCAATTCATTCTGCATTTTTAGATTCAATGAGAATACCAGTAGGAGGGTAATAAAGTGCCTAGGTTCTTTGGGCTCCCTGTCTATTATGAATTTAATCATGGGATCATTGGGCTATACCTATAAGTGTATGGAATTTAGTAACCTCTATCTGTTTTTAGCAGAAGTTATTATTAACATTATTATTATTATTAACATTTATTTATAAAGCGCCAACATATCCCGCAGCGCTGTACAATAAGTGGGTTTCATACATTGGGCATACAGAGTAACATATAAAGCAATCAATAACTGATACAAGAGGGGAAGAGAGCCCTGCCCAAAAGAGCTTGCAATCTACAAGGAG
Organism: Xenopus tropicalis; assembly: GCF_000004195.4. NCBI lineage: Eukaryota > Metazoa > Chordata > Amphibia > Anura > Pipidae > Xenopus > Xenopus tropicalis. The sequence continues at coordinate 144,561,539 of NC_030681.2, forward strand.
ACATACAGAGTAACATATAAAGCAATCAATAACCGATACAAGAGGGGAAGAGAGCCCTGCCCAAAAGAGCTTGCAATCTACAAGGAGACATACAGAGTAACATATAAAGCAATCAGTAACCGATACAAGAGGTGAAGAGAGCCCTGCCCAAAAGAGCTTACAATCTACAAGGAGACATACAGAGTAACATATAAAGCAACCAATAACCGATACAGGAGGGGAAGAGGGCCCTGCCCAAAAGAGCTTACAATCTACAAGGAGACATACAGAGTAACATATAAAGCAACCAAAAACTGATACAAGAGGGGAAGAGAGCCCTGCCCAAAAGAGCTTACACTCTACAAGGAGACATACAGAGTAACATATAAAGCAATCAATAACCGATACAAGAGGTGAAGAGAGCCCTGCCCAAAAGAGCTTACAATCTACAAGGAGACATACAGAGTAACATATAAAGCAACCAATAACCGATACAAGAGGGGAAGAGAGCCCTGCCCAAAAGAGCTTACAATCTACAAGGAGACATACAGAGTAACATATAAAGCAATCAATAACCGATACAAGAGGTGAAGAGAGCCCTGCCCAAAAGAGCTTACAATCTACAAGTTCCCCAAAACATATACCTGGAAGTTCTAGGTTGCACGGTATCACTGACAGTTTCATGCCCAGTTCTCCAAAAGTAGCACCAAAACAGTTTTCTGCTTGGCAATCTGGAAAACTATTTAAAGAAGATGGAAAGGTAAAAACTAAGTAAGCTCTATCAGAAAGGTCTATGTAAATACAGCCATAAGCACTTACAGTAATGCTGCACTGAGTCCTCTATCAAAAGAAACACAGGATTTCTTGTCTTCTTTAGTGATGGGCGAAATGTTTCGCCAGACATGGAATCGCGGTAAATTGTCTGCGTTTCGCCATTGGCGGATTGTTTCACGAAACGGATGAAAAATTTGCTGCCGCAAAATTCGCCGTATGTCCAAAAATTGTCGCCGGCGTCAAAAAAGAATAGCCGCAGGTGTCAAAAGAATAGCCGTGGGACGAAATAATAGCCGCAGGCAACAAAAGAATAGCCGTGGGCGACAAAAGAATAGCAGTGCGACAAACTAATAGCCGCGGGCGACAAAAGAATAGCCGTGCAACAAAATAATAGCCGCGGGCGACAAAATAATGGCTGTGCGACAAAATAATAGCCGCGGGCGACAAAAGAATAGCCATGAAACTAAATAATAGCCGCGGGCGACAAAATAATAGCCGCGGGCGACAAAAGAATAGTCGCGGGTGACAATTTTTTTCGCTCATCACTAGTTTTCTTTTGTGTAAACATGTTCTTTGGTATCTGACTTCCTCTCTCAGAAAAATCCTTCATTCCTGTTTCCTGTTCACGAAACGGATGAAAAATTTGCTGCCGCAAAATTCGCCGTATGTCCAAAAATTGTCGCCGGCGTCAAAAAAGAATAGCCGCAGGTGTCAAAAGAATAGCCGTGGGACGAAATAATAGCCGCAGGCAACAAAAGAATAGCCGTGGGCGACAAAAGAATAGCAGTGCGACAAACTAATAGCCGCGGGCGACAAAAGAATAGCCGTGCAACAAAATAATAGCCGCGGGCGACAAAATAATGGCTGTGCGACAAAATAATAGCCGCGGGCGACAAAAGAATAGCCATGAAACTAAATAATAGCCGCGGGCGACAAAATAATAGCCGCGGGCGACAAAAGAATAGTCGCGGGTGACAATTTTTTTCGCTCATCACTAGTTTTCTTTTGTGTAAACATGTTCTTTGGTATCTGACTTCCTCTCTCAGAAAAATCCTTCATTCCTGGGGGCCAGAGTCTGTGCAACTCTCTCCTCTCTCCCTTATCTTGCCCCCCCTCCCATAAGAATTCATAAAACTCACATCTCCCTCCCTTAGGAATAAAGGCTAGAGCTGCAGCAGGAAGCAACTTAAAATGGCAGCTGCTATCTTAAACAAATAGAGGGAGCTTCCAGGGCTCTTTACTCAGGTATGGTAAAGCTTTCTGCAGAATAAATATAGTGTTCTAGGTGGCACTAATGTGGCAAATCTATTGGCAAGAAAATGCCAAAATGACTTTCCTTCTCCTTTAAAGCTCTGAAATAACAAATCAGCAATAGAATATACAGTAGTCTAAAGAACAAAGTCCTACATATTAGTCCAATAGAAATGTAAGCCTATAGTTAAACGGTGTTCTGTGCGCTTTAGCAACTCCCTGCAAACAATTTACATACATGTAACTCTTATGGGCTTGTTTATCGTTTTTCGAGTTTGTGAGTTGAAATAAAAAAAACCCTGAATATCTTGAATTTGCAAGTTTACAAACTCAAAAAACTAGAATATCTTCAATGAAAAATATGGCTTGACTTTGCCTAGGACAAGTCGCCATCTTTTAGATGCCAAGGTTTTACATTTACAGGGTTTTGTACTTAATAAATATCAGCCATTGGAGTTTTTGAACCATAACTCAAATTTTTCAAGTTTCAGCATTAAAGAATGAGACTCAAACGCTGATAAATCACCCCCTTAATCTGTGGAATGGGCCCTCCCTCTTAGGTACCAATGGTTCTTCTAACAGTCTATTCACAGAAATGAATTATTTGTTCAGAACGTTCAATACATTTTAAAAGTCCCATCATCCTTGCCTGTAGATTTCTTATGATGAACATTAGTTCCATGCAAGATAAACATCAAGTGTTCGCTTAAAGCTTAACATTCTTTTCAAACCAATTACGTGACATTTCTCTTTATTCCAGTCTAATTAGTAGGTCTCTTATAAAAGAAAACCCAAAAGATGTCAAGACTAGAAAATATTGATTTTTTTCCCTAAAATGAACAATATTATATTGACCAAACACAGTTAATGTTTACTCGGAGAAATCAGAGGGCAACCTACAAATGTCAATGTATTGATTGCCAAGTCCACTTTTGCCTTGAGTTTAACAGCCCCGCTGTAACAGGTAAGTATAGTCTGCAATTTCTTTCGGCTCTTTAGTATTGGATCAGTGAAAGATGGATTAAATTTCATTAATATTAGCTAAAGTTTTCAGACTTTAGGGACCTATTACTATCAAACTATTTTACTTTCCCTTTACTATACTAATTGCATATCTGCACCATTTTCTGCTGTCACTATAAGTATGGCATCCATTATTATGACATGACAGGCAATCTTTTACTTATACATTTAATCCTATCTAATCTTATTCTCCATGGGTTTTAAGAGCTTCCCTGGTGGCTGTCAGATTTGTCACTCAGGACCTAAGTGTAAATGTTGGAGATTTGTATTAGGAGCCATTTGTCACATGACTCACTGAAACTTGTGGATTATTAAAAAAATAATGTACCCCCTGTTGTAAAGTATAAGGATGACCTTCAGCCTTGTGCCTTGATGTATGTATGTATGTCTTTATTTATAAAGTGCTACTTATGTACGCAGTGCTGTACAGTAGAATAGATTAATACAAACGGGGGGTTATTAAGATAATAATAGATAAATACACAGTATAACAATAAATACAAATAAATACAACATACAGTTGCAATAAGTTAAGAGTCAAAGACACAGGAGGATGGAGGTCCCTGCCCCCTAGAGCTTACAATCTATATGGGAGGGTAATTTACAGATACAAATAGGCAAATATAAGTGCTGTAGGTCACAGTGGGTGACATTACAATATAAGTGCCAGTTTCCAGATCAGGTGCTGGGCGAGTGCTCCAAAAGGGAGTCTTTAAGTTTAGTTTTAAAAGGACTGGGGGAGGATTCTCTCCGGAGGAAATCAGGGAGGGCATTCCCAATGTGAGGGGCAGCAAGGCAGAAAGGGTTAAGGTGGGAAACAGCAGCAGTAGTGGGGGGCGCAACCAAACGATTGCTCTGCGAGGAACGAAGGAGTCGGCCAGGAACGTGCGGAGACACAAGGGAAGAGATGGAGTGAGGAGCAGAGGGATGGAGGGCTTTGATGTGGTCATGGAACTTTTTGGTGATTCAACAGAGGTACATTTTTCCCTATATAAGGAAGCAAAATTGATAATAAATTAGATATTTTAATATAAAGTAAAAATGTTGTTATATTAGTAGCAAACATGAGGGCACATGATAAAGTTCCACTACAGGCAGATAGTCCTGCTATATGTAAGATCTTTTCAGCAATAAATGATCTATTTGTAGCCCATTTTAGAGTATGATGTGCTGCTACCTGCTGAGATCTAGTGGCGCTAACAGGATCCTGAGCCCCGCTTACTTTGGGGAACAGCTGATTCTTATACTTCGGCGTGCCTCCACCCAGGATAGGGATAGAATGAACTATAACTCCCCTCCTGGGACCTTGATACTGTACTGCAGTGTGAGGAATCCCAGCACTCCTGGCACCTTGCCCCCTCCCTGGGGTAGTTGCTTACCCGGCAGTGTGGATCCTCCGTGTATGCAGAGACAGAACACTGGATGGATGTTTAACCAGTGGAACTTATTTATTGTCACAGATGTATCAGACAGGCAGGTTACACACAGGAGCAATGAGGCAGTCAGGGTATACTCCCTCTTCCTTAAGAGACCCTCTCTCCACAAGATATTAGCAGTACTACACGCCAGATGATTCCCTTTGGGGTTCCCTCCGGTACTTCTCGCCAGAAGCCCCTCTCTAGGGCACTTCCCGGTACTACACGCCAAGCGGACACCCCCTCAGCAGACCTCACCCCGGTACTTCCACTTAGATACCCCTGGATTAGGCAAATCTCCTATACTTAGCACTTTGCTCCCTGACTCCAGCTATGAGTGCTGGTGGATCTTAATCCAGTAATTCTCCTGTCGGGGCCAAGCTGCCCAGCTAGCTTGCCTGTCTCCCACTCCTAGAGTGGTCTATAACAATCACTTACTGTCTAATGCTGACCTGTTGTTAACCTCTTATCCAAGAGGGGTCCCAGGCTGAAAGACCTGGCTGCACAAGGCTGCACAGCCTTATATACTGTGTGCACCACCCTGTGGCCATAACCCTGAACTGCAGGGATACTCCCTTTCTTAACACAAAAACAACTAGGACCACCTTTAGGTGTCCAATTCTCTAAGGCCACCCTCTAGTGCCTGTCAAAGAAGAACCCATCCTAGGGGCCCAATCTTGGAGATCCCTACATTCTCCCCCTTGACGAAAAATGTCACCTCCTGGCTGACATACCATATACCAACATTATACCTTTAACATCCACTTCAACAGCCCCTCCCAGGGTCTGCACAGGTACATTGGGTGACCTAGGAGAAAAAGTTAAGCACAATAAACATTTCCCACAGTCTTTGTGTAAGTCCCCAAAAAGAGTCTCTGTCCCTTTAAGAAACTTCACACATACTCAAATAACTGAAAAGATCAAAGTCTCCACCTCTCCTTGAGGGAGTCCATGTCCCAAGGCAATCAGTGCCCTGGGATACCTCCAACCAACAGGTTGGGCACTTGAATCAGTCCTCAGCTTGACTGACGGACCCTCCTGGGTCAACTTTGGGCCTGGCATCCTCCATGGCCAACACAAAAGAATTCCCCTCTGGGAATTTAAACAGGAGCAGTCCTTGCCTCCCAACCAGCCGGTTGGCTGTGGTGCAGGTAACCCTCACCCACCCCCACAGTCCCTTCTTGGGAAAGCACAAGTCCCTCCTGAGGGGTACACCAAAACTGTAGGTGCTACTTCCCCTTTAACTCAGTCACTCACTATCTTCTCAGCAAAGCTGCCCGACCAGGCATAACGTCTCCCGGCATCCACCAGCAGGCGGTCATGTTCCGGAGGCTCCTCATCCCTTGTAGGGGCTGTCTCACCAGGTGGCGCTGGCTTGCTGGGATCAGACATGCTCTCGCTTCTCAGCCCGCAGTATCTCCTATACTCCTGAGACAAAGTGCGTTCTCTCAAAATGGCCGCGGTGACGTCACCGGCTGTAGTCACGCCCACTCACTTTGGCGCACTTTCCTTGGGATTCTGTAGGCTGCTCGCTCACTGGGGCAGCACCCACCAATCACTATGCACAGCCTCCCCCTCACGAACGTGGACTTGCACGTGCAGTCCTGGCTCTGTTTGGCGCCCTTCCCTGCAATCCAATTGGCCCAGAGCCTCTCCTGCTCTATTTGGCGCCAAATATCCCTCGTGGACACGGATCAGGGGGCCCAAAATTTAACCCAGACGGAGGGCAGGCTTCTGTGATCACTCTAGGCCTCACCTCAGTTATTGGCCCTTCCTTTTTTGCTGTTTCAGCATCTCAGCAGTGCCTCCAAATGTAGCCCATTTTAGAGTATGATGTGCTGCTACCTGCTGAGATCTAGTGGCGCTAACAGGATCCTGAGCCCCGCTTACTTTGGGGAACAGCTGATTCTTATACTTCGGCGTGCCTCCACCCAGGATAGGGATAGAATGAACTATAACTCCCCTCCTGGGACCTTGATACTGTACTGCAGTGTGGGGACTCCCAGCACTCCTGGCACCTTGCCCCCTCCCTGGGGTAGTTGCTTACCAGGCAGGTGGATCCTCCAGATATGCAGAGACAGGACACTGGATGGATGTTTAACCAGTGGAACTTATTTATTGTCACAGATGTATCAGACAGGCAGGTTACACACAGGAGCAATGAGACAGTCAGGGTATACTCCCTCTTCCTTAAGAGACCCTCTCTCCACGAGATATTAGCAGTACTACACGCCAGATGATTCCCTTTGGGGTTCCCTCCGGTACTTCTCGCCAGAAGCCCCTCTCTAGGGCACTTCCCGGTACTACACGCCAAGCGGACACCCCCTCAGCAGACCTCACCCCGGTACTTCCACTTAGATACCCCTGGATTAGGCAAATCTCCTATACTTAGCACTTTGCTCCCTGACTCCAGCTATGAGTGCTGGTGGATCTTAATCCAGTAATTCTCCTGTCGGGGCCAAGCTGCCCAGCTAGCTTGCCTGTCTCCCACTCCTAGAGTGGTCTATAACAATCTCTAACTGTCTAATGCTGACCTGTTGTTAACCTCTTATCCAAGAGGGGTCCCAGGCTGAAAGACCTGGCTGCACAAGGCTGCACAGCCTTATATACTGTGTGCACCACCCTGTGGCCATAACCCTGAACTGCAGGGATACTCCCTTTCTTAACACAAAAACAACTAGGACCACCTTTAGGTGTCCAATTCCCTAAGGCCACCCTCTAGTGCCTGTCAAAGAAGAACCCATCCTAGGGGCCCAATCTTGGAGATCCCTACATATTTATACAAAATCCCTTCTTATCTGGGCAATTTAATGTATCCAGTGCCCAAAATCTGTCTACATTCCCTAGGCCAGGGGGTCCCCAACCTTTTTTACTCCTGAGCCACAGTCAAATGTAAAAAGACTTGGGGAGCAACACAAGCACCATAAAAGTTCATGGAGGTGCCAAATAAGGGCTGTGATTGGCTATTAGGCAGCCTCTATCACCCTATCAGCTTACAGGGGCTTTATTTGGTAGGAAATCTTGTTTTTATTCAACCAAAACTTGCCCCCAAGTCAGGAATTCAAAAATAACTCCCTGGTTTGGGGGCACTGAGAGCAACACCCAAGGGGTTGGGGAGCAACATGTTGCCCCTGAGCCACTGGTTGGGGGTCACTGCTCTAGACCAACCAATGACCAATATGTATTATGTAAATATGCTGTATAGGCAACATTGTAGATCTCTGTATCTACAGTAAATCACTAGCCATTTACACTAATGTGTCATCACCTCAGAGCAGATCACTACACTAAGGGGGCCATTTACTAACTGTCTGATATATTCAGAATTCAGATTTTTAGCGCTAAAAGTCAAGGGGGAAAAAAAGTCACATCGGCTAAAAATCCAAATCCGACAATTCACCAGCTAAAAACTTGGCGAGATCATGTAGAAGTCGATGGCAGATATCTGACACTGGTTTTTGTATGACAATTCGAAAAAGTTGGGTTTTTTATGCATTTGGGATTGTTGCGACTTTTCTACCATTTTTGCCAAACAGACTTTTTCAGTTCAGACTTTTTTAGTAAATGTAAGACATTCATGGAAACAAGTTTATTCAAATTTTAAAATTTAGAAAAATAAGAAATGTTAGAGTTTTAGTAAATCCGCCACTAAATAACTGCATGTATGGTAAGAGCTTGTACAACTGTATATCCCCCTATAGGTAAATATAAAGATATTACAAGCTCTGTGAAGAATATTAAACCTTATGGCTTCATTTGTTCAAAAACTCCTTAGCGACTTTAAGGGGGCCATTTACTAACCGTCGGATTTGTTTTTCTCTCTTTTTCGAGATTAACTATGCATCCAAAAGGCTAAAAATCCGACAATTTGCCAGCTAATAGAGATTATGTAGAAGTCAATAGCAGATTTCCCTTTCCTGAAAGATTTTGCCTTGAAATTCCGATTTTAGACGCTGGTTTTTGTGCAACAATTGGAAAAATGTGAGTTGCGACTTTTTCGAGATTTGCTATTTGTCCAAAAGCCTAATAATTTGAATCTGACAATTTGCCAGCTGGTACTTGCTGAGATCATGTAGAAGTCAGTGACCCTTTCCTGAAAGATCCTTTGAAACTATAAAGGTTTTGGATTTTTGATGCTGCGACAATTTGAAAAAGTCTACGTTTTTGCGACATTTCGAATTTTTTTTAAAATAAACATATGAGAAATGTTCAAGTTTTATTAAATCTGCCCCTTAATATTCATATTATTAGCAGTATAGTTCATTTTATCCCATGGATATACACAATAGATCTATGTCAGATCTATGTCTTAAGGGGGCCATACACGAGCCGATTCTAGCTGCCGATATGGGTCTCTTAGACAGATTCGGCAGCTTATCAGCCCGTGTATGGGCACTACCGATGGGCCTGCCTGACCAATATCTGGCCTGAAATCAGGTAGATATCGATTGGGCATGTTTAAAAATATAGTTGGATCGGGAACCGCATCAAGCCGATGCGGTCCCTGCATCGACTGCACTTATGTCCGTCATTCTAATTCAATTGTTTGGCCCCAGGGCCAAATGACCAAATTAGCCCGATATTGTTCACCCGTAGGTGGGGATATCGGGAGAAGATCCGCTCGCTTGGCGACCTCACCAAGCGAGTGGATCTCAGTGTGTATGCCCACCTTTACTGTGTGCCTCCTTTAGCCATGAAACTCAGTCTAATAATGGATGGGCAGCTAAACTGCACAACATGTTATGATTAGCGCTGTCTGTCCACTTTTCTTGTTTGGTGGCTTTTTGTTGTATCCAGATACCCAAGGTGATAATCATTGTTGTGAAGTCCAGAAACCCACATAGGGATGTATTCTCTTAAATCATTCCAGAAAATGTCAGATAATTACTAACAGTTTGAGAATGCCAAACGCGTATCTGAAATGTGTCAATTAAAAAGTTGCGGCCTGGGCAATGTTCCATTAGGCCTAATTACAGAAGGCTGCCCGGATGGGCCAGATGTAAAATAAGCTTGAACAACAAATCTAATGGCATGTATTTAAATAAATGTATATATGCTGTGTATGTTTATTTTTGTGAATCATTTAATGGGGAAAAATCCATATCTCCTGACAGCTGGAACAAAGAAAGCTCACGGGGGATAAAGAAGCTGATTAGCCTTGAGCTGTGATGAATAAAGCTAAAGGCTTGCAAACACAAGTTATCAATGAATAGAAAAATATAAGCAAACAGTTTAGCTCAAGCTAAGTATTAAAGTGTATACAGTAATGTACATGGGGAGAACAAGGTTAATGTGGGTTTCCATATTGATTCTAAACTCGTCAAACTCTGTAGGTGGGAACTGGATCATTTTGTGCAGCCAAGGTATCAACGTTCCCATAATGATTATATAATGTTCTATATGTTGTAGGGTTGTGTTGGGAAGGCACTTTTTATTCCTGCTGATTCAGCTCTTACTTGCCCTGTACAGGTATGGGATCCCTTATCCGGAAACCCGTTATCCAGAAAGTTCAGAATTGCGGAAAGGCCATCTCCCATAGACTCCATTATAAGCAAATAATTCTAATTTTTAAAAATGATTCCCTTTTCTCTGTAATAATAAAACAGTACCTGTACTTGATCTGAACTAAGATATAATTACCCCTTATTGGGGGCAGAACAGCCCTATTGGGTTTATTTCATGGTTAAATGATTCCCTTTTCTCTGTAATAATAAAACAGTACCTGTACTTGATCCCAACTAAGATATAATTACCCCTTATTGGGGGCAGAACAGCCCTATTGGGTTTATTTCATGGTTAAATGATTCCCTTTTCTCTGTAATAATAAAACAGTACCTGTACTTGATCCCAACTAAGATATAATTACCCCTTATTGGGGGCAGAACAGCCCTATTGGGTTTATTTCATGGTTAAATGATTCCCTTTTCTCTGTAATAATAAAACAGTACCTGTACTTGATCCCAACTAAGATATAATTAATCCTTATTGGAAGCAAAACAATCCTATTGGGTTTATTTAATGTTTAAATAATGTTTTAGTAGACAAAGTGTGGAGATCCAAATTATGGAAAGATCCCTTATCTGGAATCCCCAGGTCCTGAGCATTCTGGATAACAGGTCCCATACCTGTATTTGATATAATGTTTTATGCTTAGCGGCATTATCTGTAATTAGCTCAGTTACAGAGGTGCACATACAGATGCACTGAACATTCTATTGGCCCAGGTACATGAACAATACAGTTGCAGTTGTCCAGTCATGGTACTGCAGTCATATAACAATGGATGCAGTTTGTTGGGCGCATTGATGCCATTTATTAAGGGTACTTACCCTTGCACTTCCTTGTAGTTGCACTAAACGCCAATACATTCGGCCTGCCTCCTCTTCTGAATTGCAGGTAAGGGGCCTGTTAGAAGAGAGGAACCCTAAGCTACATCAACCTTCATGGGTTCCCTCAGAGGACTTTTTCACCAGGCATGGATTCGCAGCGAATTTCCACATTTTCCCATTGGCGAATTGTTTTGCGAAAATTTGCAGTGGAAAAATTCGGCGTATGTAAAAAAAATTTGTTGCGCGTCAAATTGGGCGTGGTTGCGTAAAAAAAGGGCACAGTCACGTCAAAATTGGTCGAGGTCACGTCAAAAGAGCGCAGGTAACAAAAAAAAACGCAGACGCAAAAAAATTGCGCGACAAATGCGTTTTGTGATTTTTTTTGCCCGTTTCGGGAATTATCTTGTGGTTTCACAAATTTTATGGCGAAACGGGACAGATTCGCTCATCACTACTCAAAAGTAGTGGTTTTGTCAAAAAAGTCACGGTCGCATCAAAAAAGTCACAGTCAGGTAAAAAAAATGCGGTCATGTAAAACAAAGTTGTGTTTTTCATCATTTTGCCTCGCCAAAAATTTGCTTGGGACAGATTAGCTCATCACTAATGCTGGAATTGTGGGTAAAAGCGCTGCATTGTGGGTAAAAGACATGGCATTTTGCATATAAAATTCTCCTTTAGACGCTCATTGTCCTCAGTGAAACAAACAAGTTGGTGATACTAAAGTTCTCTCTCTTTATCTCTCTATCTCTCTCACTCTCTATTTCTCTTGTACTCTCTCACTCACTCTCTTTCTCTCTCTCTCTCACTCTTTCTCTCACACACACATACTCTTGCTCTCCATCTCTATCTCTGTCTTCCTCCCCATCACTCTCTCTTTCTCTCTCTCTCTCTCTCTCTCTCTCTCTCTCTCTCTCTCTCTCTCTCTCTCACTCTACTCTCTCATACACACACTCTTGCTCTCCATCTCTATCTCTGTCTTCCTCCCCATCACTCTCTCTCTCTTTCTCTCTCTCTCTCTCTCTCTCTTTCTCTCTCTCTCTCTCTCTCTCTCACTCTTCTCTCTCACACACACATACTCTTGCTCTCCATCTCTATCTCTGTCTTCCTCCCCATCACTCTCTCTTTCTCTCTCTCTCTCTCACTCTCTCTTCTCTCTCATACACACACTCTTGCTCTCCATCTCTATCTCTGTCTTCCTCCCCATCACTCTCTCTGTCTCTCTCTTTCTCTCTCTCTCTCTCTCTCTCTCTCTCACTCTTCTCTCTCATACACACACTCTTGCTCTCCATCTCTATCTCTGTCTTCCTCCCCATCACTCTCTCTCTCTCTTTCTCTCTCTCTCTCTCTCTTTCTCTCTCTCTCTCTCACTCTTCTCTCTCACACACACATACTCTTGCTCTCCATCTCTATCTCTGTCTTCCTCCCCATCACTCTCTTTCTCTCTCTCTCTCTCTCTCTCTCTCTCTCTCTCTCTCTCTCTCTCTCTCTCTCTTCTCTCTCACACACACATACTCTTGCTCTCCATCTCTATCTCTGTCTTCCTCCCCATCACTCTCTCTGTCTCTCTCTTTCTCTCTCTCTCTCTCTCTCTCTCTCACTCTTCTCTCTCATACACACACTCTTGCTCTCCATCTCTATCTCTGTCTTCCTCCCCATCACTCTCTCTCTCTCTCTCTTTCTCTCTCTCTCTCTCTCTTTCTCTCTCTCTCTCTCACTCTTCTCTCTCACACACACATACTCTTGCTCTCCATCTCTATCTCTGTCTTCCTCCCCATCACTCTCTTTCTCTCTCTCTCTCTCTCTCTCTCTCTCTCTTCTCTCTCACACACACATACTCTTGCTCTCCATCTCTATCTCTGTCTTCCTCCCCATCACTCTCTCTCTCTCTTTCTCTCTCTCTCTCTCTCTCTCTCACTCTCTCTTCTCTCTCATACACACACTCTTGCTCTCCATCTCTATCTCTGTCTTCCTCCCCATCACTCTCTCTGTCTCTCTCTTTCTCTCTCTCTCTCTCTCTCTCTCTCACTCTTCTCTCTCATACACACACTCTTGCTCTCCATCTCTATCTCTGTCTTCCTCCCCATCACTCTCTCTCTCTTTCTCTCTCTTTCTCTCTCTCTCTCTCTCTCTCTCTTTCTCTCTCTCTCTCTCTCTCTCTCTCTCTCTCTCTCTCACTCTTCTCTCTCACACACACATACTCTTGCTCTCCATCTCTATCTCTGTCTTCCTCCCCATCACTCTCTCTCTTTCTCTCTCTCTCTCTCTTCTCTCTCACACACACATACTCTTGCTCTCCATCTCTATCTCTGTCTTCCTCCCCATCACTCTCTCTCTCTCTTTCTCTCTCTCTCTCTCTCTCTCTCTCTCTCACTCTCTCTTCTCTCTCATACACACACTCTTGCTCTCCATCTCTATCTCTGTCTTCCTCCCCATCACTCTCTCTGTCTCTCTCTTTCTCTCTCTCTCTCTCTCTCTCTCTCTCACTCTCTCTTCTCTCTCATACACACACTCTTGCTCTCCATCTCTTTCTCTGTCTTCCTCTCTATCACTCTCTCTCTCTTGATCTCTGGGCCTCTCTTCTTCTTTTTATAAAGATGAGTTTTTTCTTTGTATTGTGTAATGGGTGGAATTTCATAGTAATTTGTGTTATAAAACCCCATATCCACACATTCCCTTTACTACTTCTTAATAAACTCTTGAATTTTATATCCTTGGCACAACATAAGGGAGTGGCCACCGGCCATTCATTTCTGTGAAGTTTATATAGTGATATAAAAAAGTTTCAAGTAGACAGTTAGGTCATTCCATTACTGGCTCCAGTCACACATGTCCTACATCAGCTAAAGCACATATTTCTCTTATTATGTATTTCTATGACGCTGTGCCACTTTCCAATGGAGTATGAAGAAAATTTATAAGCAAAAAAAGTAATAAATAATAAGTCTAACTAAAATGCCTTTTACATGGTTTATTTGGGTTGGAAATGTCATGTTTACCGACTCCCACTCTTCACTCCTGTATAGGATACCTTAGTGCTGTTTCTTCATTGTAATAAAGGGGGTGAGCCTTTATTAATATTAATAATTTGTATTAATTGACATTAATGACAAATATTAATAAATATGCAGGATCAATGATTAAGCCTTCTGATAGACTGTTAGTGAGCAATAACTTACACACACACAAGTAATAATAGAATTAAATAGATTTACTTATCTTAGTATGATTAGTTACAAGTATAGCCAGTTCTGCACAATTCAGCACAATCGGGGAGCCCCACAACCTTTGGCGCAAGACCTTCAGGTTCCCGATAACCAAGCGATGATCCAATTGTCCCGGCACTCGTTCAGGAGTCCCAGGCGAAGCTACTGACACATGGTGGAGGCTTCCTTTTATACTAGAGTTCTTAGCAAAACCCCCAACACCAAGTGCTGACTTGTGTACAAACTTTTGTCATGAACAAAACCTATTAACTAGACAGTTTACTAACTTTGTAGAAAGCCTTATTTGTTTCTCAAATAAGTTGTACATAAAGTGTATTGTCTATATGCTGTCTGTTTGTTTATTCCAAGGATATTTGCTGGGTAACAATACCTGTGTTTACTGTTTACCCAGCAATATACATAGAACAAAGACATTGTACCTTGAACACTGGACAATAACTGTCCCAAAATCTGCTGCTTTTACTTGACTCAAACCTAAGATTTGATTCATATGTCAAAGCAGATATATAATGTAAATCATTATAAAATCAAAATAAAATCCACCGTGCTACATTCCACCCCTTGATTTACAAAATATACTGATTTGATAATAATAACCAACAGTATACAAATTGGTAAGTCCTCTAATACAGATAACATACAATGCTGCATTCAATGCAATATATGCATTCACTGGTTGTCCCCATTACCATAAACAAATAAACAATTAATGACTGTAATACTGACTGAAGGACACTAGATTTAACAAAAGATTAAACAAATCTCACCTACATCCCAAGTCATAAAACATCTCTATAATGATTTCTGTCCAGTGAGAAAATCTGTGTCTACTTGTAGATACATATCATGGGCAATCATGTGGCAAACATGTATAGGAATCCCTCTTGCTCTGCATTTTCATTACAGACTATCAGCTGCTCAAAACAATTAGGCCAAGGGCAGGTTTCATTGCAGGCTTTACAGCTCACATAGTTAAACAGTGCTTCTTTGATAAGCAATATGTTTACTATATTATGTATCTGCCATGCACTTTGTTTCTACCTAACCCCCCTCTTATAGACCAAATGGCAACTGAATTCCTTTCAGCAGAGTTTTAGCCTCAGTACACATTCTGCCAATGCTTTTCCAAAATATGTCTATCACCAGTAGCCACAAATTCCACCCATAAGGCCACAAATCACCCAGGGCATTCAAATCACTTGGGATGATACTATCAAGTCTAACAGTGACTTCTTGTAAACTAACGTGTCCCTCAGCAGAATTGTGTATTAACTTGTAGTCTTTAAAAAGCTTTCACTTCAATCATATAGAGTTGTCCAAACTCTCTTACAGCCAACATTCAGCTAACTCCATTGATATCATAGTACTAACTCATAAAATTACATTACCCTATTCACACTTACAACAATTATACCATAATGCTTGTCTACAGACATTGTTAGTTTCACATAACAATTTCTCCCTCAGAATATTAAATTTCACTCTTTCTGTTTTATCAAAGAGTTTTGTTGACACTAATTTCAAAATAGACCCTGGCATTTCAAATACACAGAGACCCAAACAGACCCCACCAGCCCAATAAATAGTGACTGTCTATGGCATCTTACAGCAGCCCCTCTGGCATTTGCCTAAATCTACAGATTGTCAGCCAGGGCCTGCTCTATACTGCAGGTTCACTGCACAATATCATATACCATAAGAGATATACAGTTCAGCTGTGCTGCCTGTGCTCTAGAACCCACTAACTAGCACTTTACAGTTCATGTAACAAGCCATAACATTCCTATTACCATTAGTACAATAGTGTATGCAATGCTAATTTCAGCCGGTAGAAACAGTTGAACAAAACATAAATATTCATTTATAAAGTCCAAAACCAATGTCCATTTAAGTTTCCAGGTCACCATTCAAATGAATTCCAGGTTCTTCAATACTTTGTACTGATGTCCATTGAAGATAAACAATGTCCAAATCCTTGTTTGCTGTCCATTGTTTTGCTATTAACCCATTTGTTAATGCACTTGATAAACATCTATAAAACAAAAGATCAAGGCAACATCAGTTCTTAGCATTTAAGATCTGTTTTTGTCAACTTTAACAACTTTCTTAATTTTGTATTACTTTGTCAAGAATTCTTCAGTCACTGTCACATTTAAGTCATTGTCACAATTAAGACAAGACAAACCATAACAACATGCATGTGGGCCCACACATTCTCAGAAACATACAACAAAAAGTGTTAAAAACTTTCAAGTTTCATTGTTAAACTTTTTTTTTTAACAAAAACAGACATGTCTTAAGGCCTTTACGCACAAATTTGTGCACTAAAAAAAACAAAACAAAAAGTGTCAAAAATAATGGATCCATCAACTCTTGATGCCTGTTATTAAAAACCATATTAACTCAAAATAATCAGATTCTTAAATCCTGAAACAGAAAACATATGACATTAACATACAGTACAATTAAACACAATGTAACATTTATTTTGTTTCTCTATCTTGAGAAATAAATCACTCCCTTAGTCTCTTTTACTTACAAGAGTTCTTACTTTAACTAATACACCATTTTCTGCTTGTTCTGTCTCTTTTCTATGGTGCTTTTTACTCATAGTTCTTACCACATATTTTGTAAATTCTATCTCCAACTCCTCATTGTGTGCTAATGAGGAGCGCAAACATTCTCTCATTGTGGCTAGTTGATCTTTAACTGCCTGCAGCTCAAGCTCAACTGCCTCCCTTTGGACTGTCTCCTCCCTGAGCGCCTGAAAACACAACCAACCCAATTGTGCTGAGGACTTCTGCTCCTTGGAACACATAGACAAATCCAAATTCAGCAACAGGTGATGGGGGCGAGTCACCTGAGAGAGTTGCTGATCTCCTATCACATCCCGAGCAACATGGGTCCAGGGTCCGGAACTAGCCCATGTGGGAAGGTTGCTCGTTTGATCATCTACCCCTCTAACTTTGTTTTTCAACCAACAGAACATTATTGCTAACTTTCAACAGTATGTTTGCCCTGCACAAGCCACTACAATACTGCCACTACACTACCATACAAAGCTGCACTATAAATTCTACAATTTCTATACAAGTTATTACTGCACTTCCCAGCATCAAAAGGGTTAATCCTGCCGACTACGCCAAGTGTAATAAAGGGGGTGAACCTTTATTAATATTAATAATTTGTATTTATTGACATTAATGACAAATATTAATAAATATGCAGGATCAATGATTAAGCCTTCTGATAGACTGTTAGTGAGCAATAACTTACACACACACAAGTAATAATAGAATTAAATAGATTTACTTATCTTAGTATGATTAGTTACAAGTATAGCCAGTTCTGCACAATTCAGCACAATCGGGGAGCCCCACAACCTTTGGCGCAAGACCTTCAGGTTCCCGATAACCAAGCGATGATCCAATTGTCCCGGCACTCGTTCAGGAGTCCTAGGCGAAGCTACTGACATATGGTGGAGGCTCCCTTTTATACTAGAGTTCTTAGCAAAACCCCCAACACCAAGTGCTGACTTGTGTACAAACTTTTGTCATGAACAAAACCTATTAACTAGACAGTTTACTAACTTTGTAGAAAGCCTTATTTGTTTCTCAAATAAGTTGTACATAAAGTGTATTGTCTATATGCTGTCTGTTTGTTTATTCCAAGGATATTTGCTAACAATACCTGTGTTTACTGTTTACCCAGCAATATACATAGAACAAAGACATTGTACCTTGAACACTGGACAATAACTGTCCCAAAATCTGCTGCTTTTACTTGACTCAAACCTAAGATTTGATTCATATGTCAAAGCAGATATATAATGTAAATCATTATAAAATCAAAATAAAATCCACCGTGCTACATTCATGTTCTTCTTCCTAATAATAATCACTCTTTTACTCAGTTTGTAAAACAAAATCTTCCCTCTTCCAAAAATATAAAACAAAAACATTAGTTATGAAAACACATGGTCATACTGAATGTATCCATATGGAATAAATTGGTTGGCAAGTCCAGTTGCTCTAGTTTTAGTTCTACTCAATATCATGGATGGGAACCTTAAATCTGGGTTTCCAAATATGTAAAAAAAATATGACCAAATATTGATAAAAGAAGTAGGAAATAGTAAACATGGCAATGTAACAATTTCAGAGAAATATGATGGAACCACCAGGCAACTGATCTGGAAGTCTTTAAAAGAGAGATAGAGGTACCTGCTATTATCTAATCCCAGTTGGAAGACCTGTGATCCTGGTAAAATAACATAACTGAGATTGTGATGCTATTCAGGGAAATTGCAGCAAAATTGCAGTTTGAGAATAAGTATATTTGAACTCAAGGGTTTATTTATTGACTTCCAAGATGAAAATACGGAATAAAGTAAGAGTGTAAGAGTAATTGATGGGAATATGTCTATGAAGGTTTTCATTAATTCAGTTCACGGTAGAGTATATGTAGTAGAAGTAAATCTAGATAATAATCTTCAATGATTGGTTGGCAAGTCCAGTTGCTCTAGATTTAGTTCTACTTGATGTCATGGATGGGAACCTTAAATCTGGGTTTCCAAATATGTAAAAAATATATGACCAAATAATGATAAAAGAAGTAGAAAAAAGTAAACATGACAATGTAACAATTTCAGAGAACAACAACAACAAACATTTGTAAAGCGCTTTTCTCCCGTGGGACCCAAAGCAAAGCATATTTGACCTCAAGGGTTTATTTATTGACTTCCAAGATGAAAAAACACCAGAATGTAGCAAAATCTTAACTGCACCTCTATATAAATAAATACAGAGGTTGCAATTGCCCATATTTTGTACTGTGTGGGGTATTATGCAAATAGCCACAACCCTCTGAGCTCCATTTTGTTTAGGCTAGTTAGGCTACACTAGATTCAAAAGTGGAAGGGGGGACACAGGTAGGCGTCCTCTCTTCCTGCCCCCTACCCGCCTCTACCTTACTAAGGTACCTGTATACTGTATATATGTATGTACATATAACTATATTTATAAAGCTCTACAACAATACACAGCACTGTGAAATCGTACAATGTACAACAGTACACACAGGGAGGACACGTATTTTAAGAAATACAGGTATGGGGTGCGTTATCCAGAAACCCGTTATGCAAAAAGTTTTGAATTATGGAAAAACCATCTCCCATTGACTCCATTATAAGCAAATAATTCTAATTTTTTAAAAAGTCTTCCCTTTTCTCTGTAATAACAAAGCAGTACCTTGTACAGGTATAGGACCCGTTATCCAGAATGCTTGGGACCAAGGGTATTCCGGATAAAAGGTCCGGAATTTGGATATTCATACCTTAAGTCTACTAAAAAAACAAAACATTAATTAAACCCAATAGGATTGTTTTGCATCCAATTAGGGGTAATTATATCTTAGTTGGGATCAAGTACAGGTACTGTTTTATTATTACAGAGAAAAGGGAATCATTTAACCATTAAATAAACCCAATAGGGCTGTTCTGCCCCCAATAAGGGGTAATTATATCTTAGTTGGGATCAAGTACAGGTACTGTTTTATTATTACAGAGAAAAGGGAATCATTTAACCATTAAATAAACCCAATAGGGCTGTTCTGCCCCCAATAAGGGGTAATTATATCTTAGTTGGGATCAAGTACAGGTACTGTTTTATTATTACAGAGAAAAGGGAATCATTTAACCATTAAATAAACCCAATAGGGCTGTTCTGCCCCAATAAGGGGTAATTATATCTTAGTTGGGATCAAGTACAGGTACTGTTTTATTATTACATAGAAAAGGGAATCATTTAACCATTAAATAAACCCAATAGGGCTGTTCTGCCCCCAATAAGGGGTAATTATATCTTAGTTGGGATCAAGTACAGGTACTGTTTTATTATTACAGAGAAAAGGGAATCATTTAACCATTAAATAAACCCAATAGGGCTGTTCTGCCCCCAATAAGGGGTAATTATATCTTAGTTGGGATCAAGTACAGGTACTGTTTTATTATTACAGAGAAAAGGGAATCATTTAACCATGAAATAAACCCAATCGGGCTGTTCTGCCCCCAATAAGGGGTAATTATATCTTAGTTGGGATCAAGTACAGGTACTGTTTTATTATTACAGAGAAAAGGGAATCTTTTAACCATTAAATAAACCCAATAGGGCTGTTCTGCCCCCAATAAGGGGTAATTATATCTTAGTTGGGATCAAGTACAGGTACTGTTTTATTATTACAGAGAAAAGGGAATCTTTTAACCATTAAATAAACCCAATAGGGCTGTTCTGCCCCAATAAGGGGTAATTATATCTTAGTTGGGATCAAGTACAGGTACTGTTTTATTATTACATAGAAAAGGGAATCATTTAACCATGAAATAAACCCAATAGGGCTGTTCTGCCCCCAATAAGGGGTAATTATATCTTAGTTGGGATCAAGTACAGGTACTGTTTTATTATTACAGAGAAAGGGGAATCATTTAAACATGAAATAAACCCAATAGGATTGTTTTGCCCCAATAAGGGGTAATTATAACTTACTTAGGATCAAGTACAAGGTACCATTTTATTATTACAGAGAAAAAGGAAATCAATTTTAAAAATCTGAATTATTTGATTAAAATGGAGTCTATGGGAGACGGGCTTTCCGTAATTCAGAGCTTTCTGGATAACAGGTTTCCGGATAACAGATCCCATATCTGTACTTGATCCCAACTAAGATACTGTATAATTAATCCTTATTGGAAGCAAAACAATCCTATTAGGTTTATTTGATTTTCTTTATGATTCTTTAGTAGACTTAAGGTATGGAGATCTAAATTACAGAAAGATTCCTTATCCAGAAATCCCCAGGTGCTAAGCATTCTGGATAACATACCTGCGCAATAAATAAGTATAAATACACATGTGGTATGAGACACAGTAGGAAGGAGCTCCCTGCCCTGTAGAGCTTACAATCTAAATACTGGCATCAAAAATTGATACTAAACACCTATGTTAGTAAAAAAAAAAAAACATTATCTCATCAATTTTCAGAAACATTGGTCTCTTTGACCCTGTCATCTTCACACTGAGCAATGTTTCTCTTTCTGTTTTTTTTTTTTCTATATTCTTCCTTTGCTTTTGCGCTATCCTTATTACTGTATGTCCTAATCTGCCCAAAGCACATAGAGATATACGGATGAAATGAGCGCTTCCAAACATTATCCTTCTTCAGCAGCGACAGAATAGAGTGATTTGTCAAGGAGATGCCGCGCCCCGTGCTGCTCGTGTCACACGTTTTGCATTCCAAATAGAATTATCATCTTGTTAAAGTCATCATCCCGCTTGTGATTCAAATGGCAGCACTTACGGTGATTGATGCGCCCAATGTTGACTGAACAGATGCAATTAACATCTTAAAAATATGATCACATACTCAAACAAAACAAAAGGGGGAGAAACGAGCATCAGCCCCTTAGCTGGGGCTAAAATGAAACAAATATGTATAAAATGCCAAAACCCCTCATTGAGCGTGGCACAGGCAATATGCTCAATTATATATTTTCACCAAATAATTACAAGTTAAGTTTTTTTAAAACTAATGTCTGTGATCTGCTTACTGTTACTTTACTTTATGGTATGGCAATTTGAGTCCTTGTAGATAATAAACTTGGCTGTAGCAAGCAATGCCAGGCAGCAGCTGCAAGGGCAAACAAGGTTTTGAGCTGTATTAAAAGGGGTATAGATTCACGGGAGGAGGGGGTTATTCTTCCCCTTTACAGAGCGCTGGTAAGGCCCCATCTAGAATATGCTGTTCAGTTTTGGTCTCCAGTGCTCAAACGGGACATTACTGAGTTAGAGAGGGTCCAGAGAAGGGCAACTAAGCTGGTAAAGGGTATGGGAAGTCTCAGTTATGGGGAAAGACTGGCCGGGTTGGGTTTGTTTACACTGGAGAAGAGGCGCTTAAGAGGTGACATGATAACTATGTATAAGTATATAAGGGGATCATATAATAACCTTTCTAATGTTTTATTTCCCCCCCAAAAAATCTTTAAACTAAATGAAAGAAGTCATCAATTAAAACTTGACAAGCTTCTATATAAGTCAACTGGAGGTGTATTTCTGTCATTCAAGCTTTTTTTTATAATTCAAGTTTTTTTTTAAAAAAAATTTGCATTTGAAAAACGGAATAAACCAAAGTATTTTTCTTGTTGAGTGAGGTTTTGTTTTTGTTTTATTTTTGCAAATTTACTTATCCGTTTTTTACCAATGTGAGTTTTTTCCTAAATATGATAGTGATGGAGAATAAAAAAATGTGATTTTTTTTTTATTGTGATTGAGTTTAGAAAACAATTTGAATTCAGAGATTATTAAATCGACCTAAAATTCTAGCATTCTACATGGTACATGAGAAAGGTGACCTGTTACTGATACTTGGTGATTGATATGTAGTGATGAGCGAATCTGTCCTGTTTCGCTTCGCCGCCGCTTCGGCGGAAAATTCACAAAACGGCGAAAATGTTGCACGTCAAAAAAAATTTCGTCGCGCGGCTATTCTTTTGTTGCCCGTGGCTATTCTTTCTTCGCGCAGCTATTATTTTGTCGCCCGCGGCTATTATTTTGTCGCCCACGGCTATTATTTTGTTGCGCGGCTATTATTTTGTCGCCCGCGACTATTATTTTGACGCGGGCAACAATTTTTGGACGTGCGGCAAATTTTTCCGCCACGATTTTTTTCATCCCTTTCGCAAAACAATCTGCCAATGGCGAAACGCGGAAATTCAGCGCAAATCCATGCCTGGCGAAACTTTTCGCCCATCACTATTGATATGTAGTGATGGGCGAAAAGTTTCACCAGGCATGGATTCGCGGCGAATTTCCGCGTTTCGCCATTGGCGGATTGTTTCGCGAAATGGATGAAAAATTTCACTGCGGAAAAATTCGCTGCACGTGCAAAAATTGTCGCCGGCGTCATAAAAGAATAGTCGCGGGTGACAAAATAATAGCCGCGGGCGACGAAACAATAGCGCGCGACAAAATAATAGCCGCGGGCGACGAAACAAGAGCCGTGGGCGACGAAACAATAGCCGTGCAACAAAATAATAGCTGCGGGCGACAAAATAATAGCCGCACGGCAAAACAATAGCCGCGGGCGATGAAACAAGAGCCGCGCGACGAAACAAGAGCCGGGGCCACGAAATAATAGCCGCGCGACAAAACAATAGCCGCGGGCGACGAAACAAGAGCCGTGCGTGACGAAATAATAGCTGCGCGACAAAATAATAGCCGCGGGCGACAATTTTTTTTGTCGCACGACATTTTCGCCGTTTCGCAAATTTTTCGCCGGTTTGCGGATCTTTTCAAAGATTCGCGAATTTTTCGCCGAAGCGAAACTGAAAAGATTCGCTCATCACTATTGATATGGGTTAGTATATATTAGACATGCACCGAAAAAAAAAATTCCCACAGTAACATACAAAAAACATACAAACTAAGTAGCACTCATAAGCACTTTGTGTGCATTTTTCATGCTTGAAAGGCTTTGCATTTTTCATGGGTTTTATTCATTTCATAGACTGAAAGATTCATTAACTATGTTAGCATAATGTAATAACCGGCAGACAGTTTGCCGCAGGTATAGTAGCCCATAGCAACCAACCTTATTTGAGGTGGGAAAAAGTTGAAATATCATATTCATTACCCTGACCAGTTATACAATTTGAAAACGATGAACGATTATTGCCGAATGATATATTGTTCTATAGATAAAGCTCAGTGAGCAAAGTAAGATTATATTTCATTATAATCTATTCACGGGGGTCTCTGGAAACATCTGGAACCCATCATACAAAGAGCAGATAAATAAAAAAAGACTTTCTGTGCCAAATGAGCTGAGCCCATCCAAAGGGAAAATGTGTTGAGGAAAAATCCATCCATCCAAATTACTTACTAAATCCATTCCTAAATAGAGATGTAGCGAACAAATTCGCGTATGTTCGCAATTTGGGTTTGCCGCGTTTTTTTCCGCTGCGTTTTTTCTCGGCCTAAAAACGTCACACAAGCCACACATGGCGTTTTTCAGCCTAGTAACTAGTGTAAGCAAATCCCGTTTCCATGGTGCTAATAGTGCGAAATAGCAAAAAACGCAGTGTATTTCCGCTAGGTCTGCCAGCTGCCTTTGCGGTTTTACGCAACGCTGTGTCAACAAAGTATTTTTCAGAGAAATTTTTGCCCTTGATCCCCCTCCTGCATGCCCCTGTCCAGGTCGTGGCACACTTGGCACATTTTTCTGGCCAGAAATGGCTTTTCTAGGTTTGAAAGTTCGCCTTCCCATTGAAGTCTATGGGGTTCGCAAAGTTCGCAAATATTTGCGCTTTTTGGCGTAAGTTCGCGAACGCGTTCGCAAACTTTTTTTTTTGAGGTTCGCTACATCTCTATTCTTAAATCCTAATCAATTTCAGTGAAAATTCCTGTTTTATATTGAAAAGTTCTGATATCAGTGAAACAACATTTGTGTAAATTTCAGATGAATCTCATTTTATTGTATCACTAATATTTAAACTATTTTAGATTTTGTTTTTTGGTGATGTGGCAATTGTATTTTATATGTTTAGATGATTTTATATGATAAAATGATTCGGATATTTTTATATTTTTATTGTTTTTTCACAAGTTTTTACATAATAGCAAAAATAAAAGACATTAGGGCTGATTCACTAAAGTGCGATAATTTTTTTTTTGCGTTAAAATCGACAAGATAATTAGCGAGTATTATCGCGTGCGTTAAGTCGCCATATCGCATGCGTTAATTTTTGCGTGACCGCATGCGGTAGTTTTAACGCATGCGTTAATTAGCGCACAGAAAATAATACTAACGCATGATTCACAATCGCTAAATATCGCATTAGGCTGTGCGAAAATTAACACCTACTTCAGGCAGGCGATAATTATAAAAAAGTGCAGTTAATGAGCTTTTGCCAATAAAATATGGACTTTGCAGTGTTATTTATTCAAGTCTGTGTTGGCCCCAGAGTGACGCAGCTGCCAGTTTGCAGGGAAATGGTCATTTTCCACAAGTATTGGCGTGTATGGCTAACATGGCGTGCGTTTATTCGCACGACTATTTATATGCGGCAACAAGTGATGAAATGTTTCACCAGGCATGGATTCACAGCAAATTTGTGGATGCGCAGCAAATTTTTACGCGGCAAATTTTTTCATGCGTTTCGCAAAACAATCTGCCAATGGCAAAACGCATGAAAAAATTTGCCGCATGTCCACAAATTGCCACAGGCGTCAAAAAATAATAGTCACGGGAGATAATTTTTTTGGCCGCACAACATTTTTGCCGTTTTGCTAATTTTTCGCCGTTTCGCGGTTCTTTCAAAAGATTCGCAAATTTTTCAAGAAAGATAACTAGAACAGATTCGCTCATCGCTAGTGGCTACTATTTATAAGCAGCTACCATTTATATACACTATTTATAAGCTACAATTTATATGCGGCGACTATACGTGTGCGTTATTTAGCGCATGTACCATCAAATACCGCACGAAAATAGTCTTCGCGAGTTAAATAACGCATACAGTATCGCGCGTAAATTAGCGCAAGTATGCTAATAGTGAATCGTGTGTTAAGACGCGGAAATTTAGACGCGATAACATTTTTAGCGCATGCTATAGATAGCGCACGTTAAAACGCACTTTAGTGAATCAGCCCTATTGTATATAACAAATTAGGAGGAAAAGAAGAAAGGGAAAAAGAAAGTTACAGAAGGGAATATAATAGTATAGGTAAAAAAGAACAATATAACCATCATAGGTGCTCGGAGATACTTTTAGCTGTTACAAAAGCCTAATATCAATGTAAAGCTGTTATTTTGTGTGAGAAGAAGCAGACTATGTAATAACGGTCTAAGGTTTGCAAGAAAGGTTTTTTTGTATTCAACTCTATATGGGTTCAATTTCCTAGTTTGAGGGGTTCATTTTTTATCCTCCTTGATTAGATTGGAGGGGAAGCAGTGTTAGAGGCTTTTGCCAAAAGCTCGTAAGGGGCACAATCAGATATTTTTAGCAGACAGTAGGGGGAGAACTTGCTCGCAAGAGCTTACATTCTGAGAGGGAGAGGAGGTGAGACATACGGTGAGGGTAACCAGTGTGGCTGTAGAGTTCCTGCTGGTTAGATAAGTGATGGTAATTGCTGAGCAAAAGATAAATAGTTAGTGATGTGGGCAGAGAGTAGGGGAGTTCAGTGGGTGATGATGTTTCTGAGTTATAGGCTTGAATGAAAAAGTGAGTTTCAAGATACTGAAAGCCCTGAGAGTGTCTAATTAGATGGAGCAGAGTATTTCAGAGGATGGAGCGCTCTACAGGGCTCTACTTTGGCTTCAAGATGGCAGCTCCCATGGACACAACGCTACGATGGCGTGTCACATCTCAACACAGCGCCTTCACGTTTTGGCGCAAAAATTCAAAATAAAAACATGGAACAAGATTTCCTACCAAATAAAGCCCCTGTAAGCTGATAGGGTGCATAGAGGCTGCATAATAGCCAATCACAGCCCTTATTTGGCACCTCCATGAACTTATGGTGCTTGTGTTACTCTCCAAGTCTTTTTACATTTGGCTCAGGAGTAAGAAAGGTTGGGGATCCCAGCTCTAAACCCTTTAGATAACTTGTTTGTGCCAGTACTTGGCTTCTTCCTTGGTCCCAACTCCAACCATAAATGGTTGAGCAGGTCCTGACAAGGTTCATGTGCAGACTGAAGGTTGGGTCTGGGGGTGTACTTGGTGATTAGGGTGGTTATATAAAGAGGTGCATGACCATGGTTTCTTTGCCACTATCACAAACTCTTGCATTAATGTTGGGCAGGGTTTATTTATTTGTTTATTCTCTATAATAACTAGACAAGGGTGTGTTTTCCGGGGGGAACCTTGTAGCCTGTTTAATAAATGCTAATGATTTTTGCCAGCAGTAGCATCTTAAATCAACAAAGTGATCCGCCCCCACTGCCTCTTTTCCTACATATTAACGTCGCTCTTTGTTTCCATATGAAATAGCTTAGAAGGGATAATGTGATAGTTTCATTTGATGTTTAATGTATGTAGACATAGTCATTTTAGCTGCATTAGCGTCTCTTGTTTTACTTTTGTTCGCGTATTTTTCTGATCTAGCTTTTAAGGCATCTAAAAGGCTTCAGGCTTAATGTTCTACATACAACTGACTTACGCCTGAGTTTTCCTTTCTGCTTGGATGTCATGTTTTTCATCTTGCAGTGCTGAACTATACTGTAGCTATTTCAATTATGTTCGGTTCTTGTGAGGATTGTGAGATCTCATACCCCCTTAAATCTATTACTGATTCTTGGTGGAATATGGGTTTGAGCTTCCAAATATCATCCAAGGAATATAGAGATTTTCACAGGTTTTATGGCAAAGAGCAAGAGTTGCCTTGAAGTTTACTCGGCATCTGAAGGGGTTGCCTTGTATTCTGAACCTCCTGCTGTTGATTTGAATGTTTCTACAATTAAATGGGATGTAAATCTTGAGGTGCCTGGTAGTGATAAGCGAATCTGTCCCATTTCGATTTGCTGGAAAATTTGTGAATCTTTCTCGAAATGGCTGAAATGTCATGCGCCAAAACAAAATCAGCTAATTATGTTGAACGTTTTGTGAATAAATCCGCCAGTGGTGAAACACAGAAATTCGCCGCAAATCCATGCCTGCCGAAGAATTTTGCCAATCATTAGTGCCTGGCTCTGTGCCTGAGGAGTTGATGCATGAGCATTAAAGGGGTTGTTCAACTTTTAGTATGATGTAGAGCAGGGGTGGGCAAACTTTTTTGGCTCAATGGCCACATTGAGTGAAAGACGGCCGGGCCGGGCCAGTGTTATGCCCAGGGCTGCCATCAGAAATCACGGGCCTCTCAGGTCCCCCTCAGCATCCTCCAGCTACCCCCAGCATCCTCCTCAACATCCTCAAGATCCCTCCCAGCATCCTCCCCAACATCCTCCAGCTCCCTCCCAGCATCCTCCCCAACATCTTCCAGCTCCCTCCCAGCATCCTCCCCAACATCCTCCCCAACATCCTCCAGCTCCCCCCAGCATCCTCCCCAACATCCTCCAGCTCCCCCCAGCATCCTCCCCAACATCCTCCAGCTCCCCCCAGCATCCTCCCCAACATCCTCCAGCTCCCCCCAGCATCCTCCCCAACATTCTCCAGCTCCACCCCCAGCATCCTCCAGCTCCATTCCCTAGCTCCCCTCCAGTGTCATTCCCAGCATTTTCCCACCAGCATCCCCCATCTCCCCCCACCCCCCCCAGTGACCTGCGGCTCCCTGCATCCTCCGGTTCCTTCTGTCCTTTTATATGGTTGCACCTCATGTCTGTTGATGTCACGCGCATGCACAACCAATCAGGACCCATAATTCTTTTAAGGGGGTCGGAGTCAGCGGTCTGGATTAAAAAGGCCACCGGGCCGGATGTGGCCTGTGGGCCATAGTTTGCCCACCCCTGATGTAGAGAGTGATATTGGAGACAATTGGTTTTTACTTTTTATAATTTGTGGTTTTTGAGTTATTTAGCTTTATATTCAGCAGCTCTCCAGTTCAGAATATAAGCAGCTATCTGGTTGCTAGGGTCAAAATTTCTATAACAACCAGGCATTGATTTAAATGAGAGAACTGGAATATGAATATGTAAAGATCAGAAGAAGAAGGCAAATAATTAAAAAACTATATAAAAAAGAAAAAATGATGACCAACTGAAAAGTTACTTAGAATAACGTACTTAAATGTAACTTGGGGTGAACCACCCCTTTAAGGCTGGCTGGGATACACAGTAAGGGGGGCACTGCTCAAAGACCTCAGAGGAGTGGGTTATAGGGTTTGAAAATTTTGGCTTGTGCAACACCCCAATATCTGGTTTATTTAAGATTTAAGTCAGACGAGCAGAATTAACTTTTCTTGAAATATTATAGGATAATTGTAGCCCCTCCAATGCATTTTCGTATAGTGTCACCCCTGAACTTTACCAAACTAGACCAAAGGCACCACTGATTACCACCTCCCTTCCCCCTCGGTACCTGACTTCCAAAAGAAGAACTACTGTATATCGCAAGGCTGGCAGCTGCCATGTTTGTCTGGCCTTGGTGCGATCCGCTGAGCAGGGGGGGACAGAGGTTTCCACTGAGCACGGACCTTTGAAATGTAGACATTTCCTCCAAACAATTAAAGACCAGGTATATTTTGTCTGAATTCCTTCTATGAGCAGCATAGAAAATAACAAGGACTGCAAGCATGGAGCTTTTGCATTCATTGTATCCTAGGGGGATGGAAACGACCCAATGCCACAATCTGATCTTTCATCTAATTTCAGATCTCGGTGTAGGAAAGTCTTCTTTTCCTTCATTACTACTGTATCTGCACCACCTCACCATTAGTGATGAGCGAATCTGTCCCGTTTCGCCAAAAATGTGCGAACTTTTCAAAAGATTTGCGAAATGACGAAAATGTCGCGTGGCAAAAAAAATTGGTGCCCACGACTATTCTTTTGATGCTCAACTATTCTTTTGATGCTCGACTATTCTTTTAATGCTCGACTATTCTTTTGACACCCAAGACTATTCTTTTGACGCCCGAGACTATTCTTGCGACAATTTTTGGACGCACGACTATTCTTGCGATGATTTTTGGGCGTGTGACTATTCTTTTGACGCGCGACTATTCTTTTGACACTCTGAAGGGCTGTCTACCCTTGAGTCTCCTTTATCGACCTTGTCTGATGAATCAAATCACTGACTATTCTTGCGACGATTTTTGGACACACGACTATTCTTTTGACGCGCAACTATTCTTTTGACGCCCACGACAATTGTTGCGACAATTTTTGGAAGGACAACTATTATTGAGACGATTTTTGGACGCGTGACTATTCTTTTGACGCGCAACTATTCTTTTGACGCCCGCGACAATTGTATGTATATTTATCCCACATTTAAAAGGGGCGTTGTGGATTCAAATAGGAGCTTCATATAAGAACTTTTTGTTTGTGCTAAAAATGGGTTCATTTACAAACTCAAGTGCAGTTATGGTCATGCAAATCTGATTCACGACAAAATGCATGCACAGTTGTGTTATTGTTGGTGCTTGTGACTTCAATGATGCTGGACTTTCTGGGAAAAACGCTGGATAGTGGGAGAAAAACATGGCGGCTGAAACATGGCCTACTGTAAAATACACAATTATATTTATGATTTTATTACAAGTCTGTAGAGGTAATTTACAGACACTGCAGATGCAAGTGCAAGAGCACTTTTTTGTCGCCCGCAGTTATTTTTTGTCGCCCACAGCTATTTTTTGTCGCTGCGTCTATTT
This sequence comes from Xenopus tropicalis, assembly GCF_000004195.4. Lineage (NCBI taxonomy): Eukaryota > Metazoa > Chordata > Amphibia > Anura > Pipidae > Xenopus > Xenopus tropicalis. Next base: position 144,591,889 of record NC_030681.2, read on the forward strand.
TTTTGTCGCGACTGCGCCCAATTTTGACGTGACCACACCTTTTTTGACGTGACCACACCTTTTCTGATGTGACCGCGCCCTTTTTTGATGCGACTGGGCCCAATTTGACGCGCGACAAATTTTTTCCACGGCAAATTTTCACGGAAGTTTCACGAAACAATTTGCCAATGGCGAAATGCAGAAATTCACTGCAAATCCATGCCTGGCGAAAAAATTCGGCACGTGAAAAAAAATTTCGTTGCGCAGCAAATTTGCAGTAGTCGCATCAAAAAAGGGTGCGACAAATGCGTTTTGTGAATTTTTCGCTGTTTCGCGAATTTTCTGGCAAAGCGAAATGGGACAGATTCGCTCATTACTACTAAGGAGTACAAAGCTATATCCAGTAGGGCTTATTTAAAAGGCACTAGTTTGCTGGGCCTTGTTGGGCCTTGGCTCAGTCTGCCACCCCTGTCCACCCCTCATGAATACAAGGTTCTTTATTGGAGAGCAGAGACTTGAGCCAATATTTCACCATTCAAGGCAAAAAAAATAAATGGCGGCATACATTCTTTACACCCACTTTACACCTAGTCCTGCAAGTAGTAGATAACCCCTTGGAAGTTTATTGATGAGAGATAAGTACAGGTCTTGGAATCTTTCTCGAGCATCTGTTTTCCCATAGGATTGTATGAGAAGCAGATAGTGCTAAATATTTGACATAAATATTTGAAATCTATTGGATGGGTGAATTGTCAATGCCTCGTAATCAGCAGAAACATCTCAAACATTTCCCTTGTTATTCATTATTCATATATAAGTGTAATACAAAACTCTTTCTGAGTCCTGAAGGCCTTGGCTTGATGGACATGTTTCCTAATGTTTGCGTTCTTCATAAGAGACCAAGCCAGCCTTATACTACAAAGAATTAAGGTTATTTTATCTCATACTAATTACACCTTGAAACGCATCGACACAAATAGCAGCAGGAAGACTCTCTGGGGGATCTTGGATATCAGTCTGGGACACCTATGAGTAACTTAAGTGGTGGAACTTTCATCTACTGAGGTACGAGCTCATAATCCACATGAAAGTATTACATCTCAGTAATGGGAGGAATGATACATTTAATATGCAGATGCTCGGTCTTGGGAGTTATTAAGTTTCTCTATAACAACCATAATTTTTAAGGGAATGACCTTTATTATACACAGCTTTTCCTTCTGTTTCTTTGTTCTCTTCAATTAAAGGAAAACTATACCATTAGAATAAATACTTAACCAACAGATAGTAAGTGGTCTATGAAAGAATCTTACCAAACCAGAATATATATATATCAGCAAATATTGCCCTTTTACATCCTTTCCCTTGAGCCGCCATTTAGTGATGGGCTGTGTGCTCCCTCAGAGATCAGCTGACAGGAAGTGATGCAGCTCTAACTGTAACAGGAAGTAGTGTGGGAGCAAAAGGCAGAACTCTGCCCATTCATTGGCTGATGGGGCCTAGCATGTATGTGTGCCTTGGCTTGTTTGTGTGCACTGTGAATCCTATGATCCCAGGGGGCGGCCCTAAATTCTTAAAATGGCAGTTTTCTATTTATGATTAGCCAATGGCACATACTACAAAAAAAATTATATTTTTATGAAAATGGTTTATTTAGATAAAGCAGGGTTTTACATATGAGCTGTTTATATTATAGTGCAATGAAAAAAACAAAAATAATTTCTGTTGTGATATGTAAGGCTTTTCAGATGTGTAGGCCTGCATAAAAATACTGATATTTCCATTTTATCACATTTATTTATTTATTTTTTTATCCATTTTTACACAGTAGCCTACAGGCTTTCATTTAAAAAAACAACAGACAACGGACATGGGGGCTGGCTGTTCTATTTACAGTAAACACTAAACAGTACTTAGTAAGTGACTTTGGGAGGGGCCACATGGGACATAACTATTCCCCTCTTCAAGTCCCTGATTGGTTACTGACTGCTAACAGCTCAAAGGACTGTAAAGGAGGAAGTAGTGTTCTGGCTATTATGTTAGACATTCATTCACTCCAGCCTTTATAGATTACATTTTTGACTTACTAATTATATTGAAAACCTTTTTTATTTTGCAGTCTATCTATTTTACCCAGTTTCATGTTTACACTAAACTGTTTAAGACTTTGACTTCATAAAAGTTACAACAGGAAGTATTAAGGAAGTGCAATGGTGCAACTTCTCAACATCAAGTCAAAATCCCTGAAATATAGCAGCTATAGCCAGCATCACTGAATATCCTGCAAATACCTAGGCGCAGATTTAATAAGACACGAACGCTCGGAGCGTATTTTTGCCGAATTTTTTGTCGCGACTATTTCAACGCCCGCACGACTTATTTGTGCACTAGTGTGACTTTTTCGGACGCTTGCGCAAAAAAATCAGAAAGGTTTTCCCGCTGTTTACAATCGTTCGGTACAAAAATTTTGTGACTTTCAGATGGGCAATGCGATATTTTCGTGACTAATACGATTTTTTCATAAGCATTTTCGTGATATTTGCGATCTTAAGAAATTATCGTATCCAATCCAAATTTATCCCATTCGGGATTCGAATTCGCGTTTTCATGAATGTGCCCCCTAGAGCCATATGTCTGTACTAGTGATGAATGAATCTCTTCCGTTTTGCTTCGCCATAAAATTCGCAAAATGACAAGAAATTTCACGAAACGGTGAAAAATCTGCGAAACGCATTTGGTGCGTGCCACGACCACGCTCATTTTGCTGCGACCGTGCCCAATTTAACACGACCGCGACTTTTTTTGTTGACGCGCAACTAATTTTTCCATGGTGAATTTTCACAGAAGTTTTGCGAAACAATTCACCAATTGGGAAATGCAGAAATTCACACGCGAATCCATGCATGGCAAACAAAATTTGCTCATCGCTAGTCTGCACACAAAAAATACCCATTTTTATAAACAAGTCAATAAACATATTTGGAACAGAAGTTTAAGGATAACAGAAACACAACGTAGATTACGTTAATGTAAGCGAGTTATCAGACAGAAGTAAAATTCATTAAATATACAGTTCGTGTTTGATCAGATGTGAGAGCTTGCATTATTCCAATCAGTGAGGGACCTTGAATGCACAAACATAATACATTTCTCTGAATGAAGCCGTAGACATAACTGGAAGAGATAAAATCTTAGAGCCATTACTGTTCCTTTCTCATTAAACAACAAACAGAATAAGGCAGATGATAAAATGAAGGAAGCAAACAGTCTCCTGATTTCCATAGTGATAGATCGGTCAGAATAAAAGGCAATGAAGTCAGACTCATCTTTTTCCTAAAATATTTTGTGTCCCTGACCCAATCAGTTCCAGGGTTCTGGCAAAATAATTCACCTAAAATAAAGCAAATTGTGACCATAGAGAGGTATAGATATTATACAGCATAAAGGAACATATGGGCTTTCTCACCCAGACAAATATAAATTCCCACTCCTGCATGGTAAATTGGGAAACAAAATGGAGGCTGCAATGGTTTCCAATAGTCATGAGATCAATGTGGAGTTTGTAGGTTTTTCATTCTATAGGCATCCTTATGGAAATCCATTGGGTTGCATTTACTATGCCCCAGGGCAGAAGCGCAAGAGCTCAGAATGCAGCACAGGAGCGGTGGACCTGCCCTGTCCTTATCACTACCTCTAGAACAAGGCCCCATTGTGATCTGCATCTGCTCTATAACTTGCATATCTTAAAGATGTGTAGGGGGAGCTGTTTTGGAGCTCAGAGTAGTGCAGTCAAAATCAAGTAGAGTAGAGGGGAGTGATGAGAATTAGTGATGAGCAAAGTTTTTCGGCAGGCATGGATTCGCAGCAAATTTCCGCATTTCACCATTAGCGAATAGTTTTGTGAAACTTCAGCAGAAAAAATTGTTGCATGTCAAAAAAATGTTTCAGTCACATCAAATTGGGCGCAGCCACGTCAACAAAAAGTCAACTTTTCTGTCGCGCGACGATTTTTTTTTAGCACAGAGATTTCTCTACAAAATGCAGAATTAGTTGGCAAATATTAATATCTACAAGCTGGGTTAAACATATATACAGGTAATTGTAAATTGTATGAATAATCAATGTATCTCTTTGGCCAGATTCTTCCAAAAACAGAGTAAAACCACTGCTGGCTTTAATTATGGATTCCTTTAAACTAGGGATGCACCAAATCCTGGATACGGTTCGCGATTCGGCCAAATCCTTCTGGGTGGGTTTGGGGGTTCGGCCAAACCCAAAAAAGTGGGCTCGGTGCATCCCTACTTTAAACCTAGACTCTATTCATAAGATACCAAGGAGCTTAACATCATTTTTTTCCAGCCTGTTGGACAGGTCTAGTTGACCTGTCACTGTTATTATGTAATGGCATATCTTAAAAAGGTTGTGTACAGCTTCTTATTAAAGACCAGACAATCTCTTCTTTCTTCATTATTGGGTTATTAGTAGGGGGTAGTGATGGGTGAAATAATTCGCCAGGCATGGATTCGCGGCGACAGAATTTGGAGCTGAAATTTTCACCATGTGTTGCTCATGTCGGGTTCTTTTGATACGTGACATTTTCGCTGTTTTGAGAATTTTTCACTGTTTCGCAAATTTTCCAGTGAGGTAAAACAGGACAAAAAAATTTGTGAAACAACAAGAAAATTCACGAAACGGCAAAAAATTTATGAAACGACAAGAAAATTCACGAAACAGCAAAAAATTTGTAAAACGACAAGAAAATTCACGAAATGGCAAAAAATTTTTGAAACGACAAGAAAATTCCCGAAAAAGCAAAAAATTTGTGAAACGGCAAGAAAATTCATGAAACGACAAAAAATTTGTGAAACGCATTTGTCGCGCAATTTTTTTTGACGCCCACGTCTATTTTTTTGTCGCCCGCGTCTAATTTTTTTGTCGCCCACGCTTTTTTGCCGCAACCGCGCCCAATTTTGACGTGACTACTCCCTTTTTTGGCACGACAAAAAAATTCCGCGCCACAAATGTTTCCGCGGCTAATTTTCACTGGAGCTTCGCGAAACAATTCGCCACTGGCAAAATGCGGAAATTCGCTGCGAATCCATGCCTGGCGAAAACATTCACTCATCACTAGAGCTGAATTAGATGATCTTTTTTTCTAATGGAATTGAATCTGGCCCAAAATGAGGAAATATTGGATATTTTACTTTGAGATTAACAAACTCCAAGCTTTTTGTTGAACTAACAGGTTTGGTCTATAAAAATAATACTTTTGTGTAATTTCTTTAAAAAAATCTTTGAAATTTGTGTTTTGCCGTTGTTTTCTAACTATACATTTTTAGAGTTGCTTTAGCTGATTAAATAGGAGAAAATATTTCATTCAGTTTGAAGAACATGGCACTAAATGGCTCATCTGGAAACCCATGTGTTGTTTTTCTGACCAGTGTCATTCATTTCTAGTTTCTTCCCTAGAGTTCTTAAAAAGTTTCTAAATCTTCCTTCCTCCCAAAGCTCCGCAAGGAAAAAAAAAAACCCTGATCTTGATTGACATTACTCAACGCCGCCATTAAATCAAGCAGAATTAGAAGCAGAAACATAGAATTATTTTTAGCCTGCAAAACAGAATGATGAATATACATGAGGGAGAGTTTAATCTGAACACTGTCTGATAAACTTGCAACTTTTTTTTTTTGCTTTCCGATCACAAAGCTTCATATTTCCGAACGGTATGAAATAAAATATCTCAAGTTCAACCCAGGAATCCAAAAACTGGCACTTAATAAAATAAATAACTGTCAAATAAATGAATTGGAAGAGCTGAAGATTTGTGTTAATTAGGAAAGAAATATCAATTGGCAAAAGGCAAGACTAATTTATTAAGGAACTGGAATGCGTTAACATATTTTTAATTAATTGACATCTCTGGATTTCTGTGAAAGTGCAAAAAAAAAAAATCTGTCTCTGGGATTCCACCCAGCAAAAATCAGAAGGAATGTGAAGCAACGTCTAGAACAGAGATAGGGGGGCTCAGAATGTGACCCATAAACTATAGAAAAAAATATCCAAAAAACAAGCTTTACATCTCTAACTGGGGAGAACAAGTTTGGCATTCTTCATTGAGGATCAAGGGAACTACTTGGCATGCCTTTTTGGGAGTCTAAAGACTTGTTAAGACTCATTGGGGTTACTGAAAAAATCCTGGCATGCCTTATTGCAGTGATCCCCAACCAGTGGCTCAGGGGCAACATGCTGCTCCCCAACCCCTTGGATGTTGCTCCCAGTGCCCCCAAACCAGGGAGTTATTTTTGAATTCCTGACTTGGGGGCAAGTTTTGGTTGAATAAAAACAAGATTTCCTACCAAATAAAGCCCCTGTAAGCTGATAGGGTACATAGAGGCTGCCTAATAGCCAATCACAGCCCTTATTTGGCTCCTCCATGAACTTTTATGGTGCTTGTGTTGCTCCCCAAGTCTTTTTACATTTGACTGTGGCTCACGAGTAAGAAAGGTCGGGGACCCCTGCCTTATTGGTAGTGATGGTCAGCATAATTCGCCAGACATTTGCCATTGGCAGGTTTTTTTTTGCAAAACGGGCAGAGGAAAAATTTGTCGCACATCAAAAAATTGTTGTCCATGTCAAAAAAAAATTTGCGTGTCATTTTTATTTGTCCCGCGGGTCAAAAATATTACGTGCAGCAACATATTTTTGACACTCAACATTTTCGCCATCTCTTCAAAGATTCGCTAATTTTTCATCAAACCAAATGGGACAGATCCAAAGAACACCCTTGGCAGGTCACTGTGAGCCTTTATTAGCACCACACACCCCACCTCTAAAAAGTCCTAGATAGCAATCAAGCTTAAAATTAAAGTAGATATGGTCTGGTCCTATGAAATAAATATAACATAGACAGGTATCGGACCCCTTATCCGGAAACCCGTTATCCAGAAAGCTCCGAATTACGGAAAGCCCATCTCCCATAGACTCCATTATAAGCAAATAATTCAGAATTTTAAAACTGATTTCCTTTTTTTTATGTAGAAATAAAACAGTACCTGTAATTGATCCCAACTAAGATATAATTACCCCTTATTGGGGCAAAACAGTCCTATTGGGTTTATTTAATGGTTAAATGATTCCCTTTTCTCTGTAATAATAAAACAGTACCTGTACTTGATCCCAACTAAGATATAATTACCCCTTATTGGGGGCAGAACAGTCCTATTGGGTTTATTTAATGGTTAAATGATTCCCTTTTCTCTGTAATAATAAAACAGTACCTGTACTTGATCCCAACTAAGATATAATTACCCCTTATTGGGGCAGAACAGTCCTATTGGGTTTATTTCATGGTTAAATGATTCCCTTTTCTCTGTAATAATAAAACAGTACCTGTACTTGATCCCAACTAAGATATAATTACCCCTTATTGGGGGCAGAACAGCCCTATTGGGTTTATTTCATGGTTAAATGATTCCCTTTTCTCTGTAATAATAAAACAGTACCTGTACTTGATCCCAACTAAGATATAATTACCCCTTATTGGGGGCAGAACAGCCCTATTGGGTTTATTTCATGGTTAAATGATTCCCTTTTCTCTGTAATAATAAAACAGTACCTGTACTTGGTCCCAACTAAGATATAATTAATCCTTATTGGGGCAGAACAGTCCTATTGGGTTTATTTAATGGTTAAATGATTCCCTTTTCTCTGTAATAATAAAACAGTACCTGTACTTGATCCCAACTAAGATATAATTAATCCTTATTGGGGCAGAACAGTCCTATTGGGTTTATTTAATGGTTAAATGATTCCCTTTTCTCTGTAATAATAAAACAGTACCTGTACTTGATCCCAACTAAGATATAATTACCCCTTATTGGGGGCAGAACAGTCCTATTGGGTTTATTTAATGGTTAAATGATTCCCTTTTCTCTGTAATAATAAAACAGTACCTGTACTTGATCCCAACTAAGATATAATTACCCCTTATTGGGGCAGAACAGTCCTATTGGGTTTATTTCATGGTTAAATGATTCCCTTTTCTCTGTAATAATAAAACAGTACCTGTACTTGATCCCAACTAAGATATAATTACCCCTTATTGGGGGCAGAACAGCCCTATTGGGTTTATTTCATGGTTAAATGATTCCCTTTTCTCTGTAATAATAAAACAGTACCTGTACTTGATCCCAACTAAGATATAATTACCCCTTATTGGGGGCAGAACAGCCCTATTGGGTTTATTTCATGGTTAAATGATTCCCTTTTCTCTGTAATAATAAAACAGTACCTGTACTTGATCCCAACTAAGATATAATTAATCCTTATTGGGGCAGAACAATCCTATTGGGTTTATTTAATGGTTAAATGATTCCCTTTTCTCTGTAATAATAAAACAGTACCTGTACTTGATCCCAACTAAGATATAATTACCCCTTATTGGGGGCAGAACAGCCCTATTGGGTTTATTTAATGGTTAAATGATTCCCTTTTCTCTGTAATAATAAAACAGTACCTGTACTTGATCCCAACTAAGATATAATTACCCCTTATTGGGGGCAGAACAGCCCTATTGGGTTTATTTCATGGTTAAATGATTCCCTTTTCTCTGTAATAATAAAACAGTACCTGTACTTGATCCCAACTAAGATATAATTACCCCTTATTGGGGCAGAACAGTCCTATTGGGTTTATTTAATGGTTAAATGATTCCCTTTTCTCTGTAATAATAAAACAGTACCTGTACTTGATCCCAACTAAGATATAATTACCCCTTATTGGGGGCAGAACAGCCCTATTGGGTTTATTTCATGGTTAAATGATTCCCTTTTCTCTGTAATAATAAAACAGTACCTGTAACTGATCCCAACTAAGATATAAATAATCCTTATTGGATGCAAAACAATCCTATTGGGTTTAATTAATGTTTTATTAATTTTTTTAGTAGGCTTAAAGGGGAAGGAAAGGCAAAGTCACTTGGGGGTGCCAAAATGTTAAGCACCCCCAAGTGACTTTAACCGCTTACCTTGTACCCCGGGCTGGTGCCCCTGTTCGGAGAAAATAGCACCAGCCCGGGGCACCTGGAGCGCAGCACTTCCTCCTTCCGCCTTCCACTTCCTAAACTGCCGGTGGCCGGGCATGCACAGTAGAGCGAAAAAGCCGACTTAAATGTTTAAGTTCGGCTTTTCACTCTACTGCGCATGCGCGCGCAGCGAAGCCGGAAGGAGGAAGCGCCGGCAGCTACCCCGGGCTGGTGCTATTTTCTCCTGACAGCGGCACCAGCCCGGGGTAAAAGGTAGGCGGTTAAAGTCACTTGGGGGTGCCTAACATTTTGGCACCCCCAAGTGACTTTACCTTTCTTTTTCCTTTAAGGTATGGAGATCCAAATTACGGAAAGACCCCTTATCCGGAATACCCTTGGTCCCAAGCATTCTGGATAATGGGTCCTATACCTGTATTACCGAAAACTAACTGGACACCCCTAAATGGTGCTGTGAACTGACATGTAGGAAAAGTGAGCCAAGCCAATCTGTGTAGAAGATACTGCTCATTACATGGCTCTATGGGAATGTAACTATGATTTCCAGAATAATCATTTTCACTGAGATGTACAACAATACATGAGAAACCTGCTCTTAGACATTCCACTTGGCAAAGGCAGTAAAAAAAAACTAATCAATTAAAATGAACACCCCCTAAAGTAGATTTAGTAAGACAGGGCAGCAATAGCAGAGCAAAGAAGATGTCTGCCAAGATCAAAGCCTCAATCTTTATTGACAAATCTCCACAGGGTTTCGGTGCAAACTCTGCCCCAAATCTGTCTTTATGAAATTATTTCCTTCACAGAAGAATGACGGAAAGACTGGTAAAATATTAATCTGATTTAAACCGAATAAAAGGTGTAGTGATTTTTCAATTCATAGCCTTTTGTTGCTGTGAGAGGGAATTCCACCAGCTATTTGGCTTTTGCACCGCAGTACAATTACGTAAAGGGAAAGAATGATCTATATTGGCGATCAAATATGGTATGGAATTGTTCCGCGAAGCTTCCGGGAAAAATTCGCTGCGGAAACATGTATTGAGCATAAAAAAATGTTGTTGCGCGTCACAATGGGCGTGGTCACGTAAAAAAGAATGCGGCCGCGTAAAAAGGGGCACACTGCGTCAAAATGTTGGCGCGGTCGTGTAAAAAAAGGGTGCATTCACGTCGACAAAAAAAAAAAGACTCGGGCGACAAAAAAAGACACAGGCAATTGCGCAACAAATGCATTTCACAAATTTTTTGCCATTTTGCGAGTTTTATGGCAAAGCGAAATGGGACAGATTCGCTCATCACTAGCCATTATCTGTGTAGTTATTTAACCACAATTCTGTAGGTTAAAGGAAAACTATACCCCCAGAATGAATACGTAACCAACAGATAGTTTATATTATATTAAGCGGCCTATTAAAGAATCTCGCCAAACTGGAATATATATCAGTAAATATTGTCATTTTACATCTTCCTCCTTGAGCCGCCATTTAGTGATGGGCTGTGTGTTCCCTCAGAGATCAGCTGACAGGAAGTGATGCAGCTCTAACTGTAACAGGAAGTAGTGTGGGAGCGAAAGGCAGAACTCTGCCCATTCATTGGCTGATGGGGCCTAGCATGTATGTGTGCCTTGGCTTGTTTGTGTGCAATGTGACTCCTATGATCCCAGGGGGCGGCACTTAGTACTTAAAATGGCAGTTTCCTATTTAGGATTACCCAATGGCACATACTACTAAAAAAGTATATTTATATGAAAATGGTTTATTTAGATGAAGCAGGGTTTTACATATGAGCTGTTTATGCAATATATTTATATAGAGACCTACATTGTTTGGGGGTATAGTAAATATTCTACAGCATAGCAATACAGTATATATACATATATAAGTGCTAATATTTGAGGTTCTTATCCAAAACTCATAAAAACCACATATTTCTCACAGAGCATGTTTTTGCCAGATGGCCACTTTAATAGATCCTAAAATTTTCCACTCAAAAATCAGTCATGTTATTGGCTAAAGCAGCACTTTGTAAGGCATAATAACTCTAATCTAAGCCCAACTCTAACCGCCATACACATACAATACACATAATAAACCTGTTTAGTCGCTCAATGTAGTCATTCTGCCTGTTTCAATAATCCCAGCCGCATCAAAGCGGCGCGCGGTACTGCTCAATGAGCCGGCATTCAACGGTTTGAATTTAAATCACTAGTAAAGAAAATGACACTTTCTGCAGTTACACAAAGGCCAGGGGATTCATTCAAAGTGACAAAAATCCGCATTTCTCCCACCCCCAGGATTGGTGTTTGTTTGTTAAATGAGACCATGAGCAGGTGCTGCAGAGGATATGAGAGGCCAATAGCGTCGGGCACGATATTAGGGCTTATTTCCAAGCACAAGTGCAAAATTGCTCCCATTTTAACAATATTCACATAGGTATATTCTATATTATGCACTCTCCTCCCAACCTGCGCTAAGCACTCTGGGCACGCCCTAAACAAGGGGTGGGCAAACTTTTTGGCTCAGGGGTCACATTGACTTACAGACGGGCCGGGCCAACATTACGCCCAGGGCTGCCATCAGAAATCACGGGGCCTCTCAGCTCCCCCCCAGCATCCCACCCAGCATTCTCCAGCTCCCCCCAGCATCCTTCAGCTCCCCCCCAGCATCCTTCAGCTCTCCCCAGCATCCTCCCCAACATCCTCCAGCTCCCCCCCAGCATCCTTCAGCCCCCCCAAGCATCCTTCAGCTCCCCCCAGCATACTTCAGCTCCCCCCAGCATGCTTCAGCTCCCTTGCCCAGCATCCTTCAGCTCCCCCAAGCATCCTTCAGCTCCCCCAGCATGCTTCAGCTCCCTCCCCCAGCATCCTTATGCTCCCCCGCATCCTTCAGCTCCCCCCCAGCATCCCACCCAGCATTCTCCAGCTCCCCCCAGCATCCTTCAGCTCCCCCCCAGCATCCTTCAGCTCTCCCCAGCATCCTCCCCAACATCCTCCAGCTCCCCCCCAGCATCCTTCAGCCCCCCCAAGCATCCTTCAGCTCCCCCCAGCATACTTCAGCTCCCCCCAGCATGCTTCAGCTCCCTTGCCCAGCATCCTTCAGCTCCCCCAAGCATCCTTCAGCTCCCCCAGCATGCTTCAGCTCCCTCCCCCAGCATCCTTATGCTCCCCCGCATCCTTCAGCTCCACCCCCAGCATCCTCCAGCTCCATTCCCCAGCTCCCGCCCAGCATCCTTCAGCTCCCCCCAGCATCCTCCAGCTCCATTCCCCAGCTCCCCCCCAGCATCCTTCCCAGCATCCTCCATCTCCCCCTCCCAGCTACCTGTGGCTTGCTCCCTGTGGCTCCCTCCATCCTCCGGCTCCTTCTGACCCCGGTTCCCCACTGCATCTTTTTATATGGGCGCAACCAATCAGGGCCCGTAATTCTTTTAAGGGGGCCGGAGTCGACAGGCTGGATTAAAAAGGCCAGCAGGCTGTAGTTTGCCCACCCCTGCCCTAAACGGTTTCCTTTCTGTGTTATACGAACAAGGTGTTAGTTACTTGGAATTGCTTGAGGTCCCAGATACTGTTAGCGAAACCAATAAATCATGCCAATGACTCGGGGAGTCCCATTTATCAACATTCTCATTTGTGTAGTTTTAGAGGGTTTTGAAACTACGACTAAACTCATTCTGACTAATTGAAAAAGCACAGATGAAAAAAAACACAGAAAAAATGCATTTCAAGCCTCAAAATAACCCCCAAAACCTTTAAAACCACAAAGTAAAGAAAGATCTTCCAGTTGTAAAAGAGAAGTCTGCCGTTGACTTCTACATGATCTCGACAGGTTTTAGATTCGGATCTAGATTGCATTCGGATTTTCATGGCTTTGTTGCATAATAAATTGCGAAAAAATCACCTCCTCCTATTAGGCACAGTTGCACCTGATTTGCAAAGAATCACAAGTGCAGTTGTGTCAATTTTGGTGTATCACAAGCAGTTATGGTGCATTGTGGGGAAAAAATGGCTATTGCACTTGAAATTGTACTTTGTGCATAAATGAGTCCTAATGTCTGAAGGGGTTATGTAACCCAAAGCAACCAATCAGCAGCTTGTGTTTACTGGTCACCTGTTTTAAAGCATCTTATTGGTTGCTATGGGTTACTGCTACTGGGCAAACTTAGTGCCTTTTATTACATATGGGGGTATATGTCCTATATATATTGATATTGGGTGAGTGCAAAGGACCTCAATAGGGTTGTTTTGCCATCAACATGTATATCTAGATAATTATCGTTAGGTTCATTATAGTAGAGACAACAAAGTCAAAAAGTGACGAGTTGTTTATACAAATAGAACTATGGGAAATGGCACTGTTATTTTTCCGTAGGAACTGCGCTTGTTATAGAATAATAATAAGCCCCCCTAAACCTGACCGAGAGAATAGCCGAGTTTTCTCAGTAATGTACTTTTCTCAGCCTTTCCCTGAATCTGTCTCACTCTGTAACTTTGCTCCCTTCCAGAGCTCCCTAAATCCTTCCGTGTGTGCACCCTTGACAAGAAGGGCAGAGGAATAATTTAGAGAGTTGTAAATACTTCAAGGCTGCGCGCACAATACAGATTGGAAGCGCTTTGTGAAACCGGCAGAACAAATTGTTGTACTTTAAAGACAGAGGGGAGTGCACTCGGGGGAAATGAGAGAAAATAATTCCTTAATAGACGCTTGAACAGCTTAATTAATGGTAATAATTAGACCCATAAATTAAATATTATTTTGTCAGCACTAAATCAAATTTGGCAGGAAGCCCAAAACACTGTTTAGATTTGAAACTTCATAGGAACGTCGCTCCCCAAAAGGAAAAAAAAAAGGATTTTTAAAGCAATTTTGGATAAATGGCGGTGGGGCCTGGAGAAGCTGGGGGAAGTTTTATGGCGTCACGCTCCCGTAGTCCCAAATCAATGGAATATACTGTCTCTACTGCTTGTATTATATACAGGAATATAGTCCCTCAGCTTTCCTTATACACCCAGGCGGGGACGGTACAGTGTAGCTACAACTAAAGCCGGACATGAGAATAAAAGGTTAATTACCAAACACAACTGCAAGTGCCGTCACACTGAAACTGATTCATGGGTGACCCTGTTTGTTAAATGTACAGGTATGGGTTCTGTTATCCAGAATGCTCCGGACCTCGGATTTTCCGGATAAGGGATCTTTCTGTAATTCGGATTTCCTACCTTAAGTCTACTAAAAAAATGATGTAAACATTAATTAAATCCAATAGGACTGTTTTGGTTCCAATAAGGATTAATTATATCTTAGTTGGGATCAAGTACAGGTACTGTTTTATTATTACAGAGAAAAGGGAATCATTTAACCATGAAATAAACCCAATAGGGCTGTTCTGCCCCAATAAGGGGTAATTATATCTTAGTTGGGATCAAGTACAGGTACTGTTTTATTATTACAGAGAAAAGGGAATCATTTAACCATGAAATCATCCCAATAGGGCTGTTCTGCCCCCAATAAGGGGTAATTATATCTTAGTTGGGATCAAGTACAGGTACTGTTTTATTATTACAGAGAAAAGGGAATCATTTAACCATTAAATAAACCCAATAGGGCTGTTCTGCCCCAATAAGGGGTAATTATATCTTAGTTGGGATCAAGTACAGGTACTGTTTTATTATTACAGAGAAACGGGAATCATTTAACCATGAAATAAACCCAATAGGGCTGTTCTGCCCCCAATAAGGGGTAATTATATCTTAGTTGGGATCAAGTATAGGTACTATTTTATTATTACAGAGAAAAAAGAAAGCATTTTAAAAAATATGAATTATTTTACTTATAATGGAGTCTAGGGCAGATGGCTTTTCCATAATTTGGAACTTTCTGGATCATGGGTTTCTGGATAAGAGATCCCATACCTGTACTTGCATCTAAACACACTGCTTGGACTTCCACCATTGCTTCCTTCCTGTATCCTCATTTGCAAGTGTCCCTATTGGCATTGGGGAACCCTATAGCTGTCACCACCCTGACAGGTTTCTGTATTTAGATATGGGGCCACCCTAGGCACCGAGGTTAAATGCACCCATAGTGTGCAACCTGTCTGGTGAACTCCCTATTCCACCATTCTGCCATACTAAGGTCCTTCCTCTCTATCACTTCCATTAGGTCTTGAGTGACTGTTGTTGCATTAAAGGCACCACCATTTCCACCATGTAGCAGTTACGTCCTTGGATAAGTGGGGCACTTTTTAGGGCTTAATGTGCCACCCTACAACCCGCCACATCCTCTGAAGCCTACCACTGACTTTCTGCAACTCCATATGGAGCAAACCTCTGTATCTGGAGGCAGTTGCCATTATCCACAACCCAGGATGTCACTTCTTATAGCTAAAAAATTCAGCTACTGCTTTCAATAGCAACTACAAACAATGCTTATATACAGGGTCGGACTGGACTGGGGGGACACCGGGAAAAAATTTGGTGGGCTCCGCTGACCCAGTCCTGCTCCCCACTCACTCTCTGACCCAGTCACTCCTCCCTAGCGCTAAGCGAATTTGTCCCATTTCACTTCACAAAAAATTTTGCTAAAGATTAGCGAAAAATTCACGAAATTACAAAAATGTTGCTCGTCAAAATTGCAACAATTTTTCGCCTTTTCGCAAATCTTTTGCAAGATTCTCAAACTTTTTGGTGAAGCGGGACAGATTCGCTCATTGCGCTAATTCACCCTGAATCCATGCCTGGCGAATTATTTCTACTATCGCTACTCCTCCTTCATCCCCCTGATCGCAGACGCAAATAAGAGTGAAGCAGAATATGGTTGGAGTGGTGGTTTGTGATTGGGGGGAGGAAGGTCCCCAGTCCGACCCTGTGTTATACTGGACATTATTATTAACATTTATTTATAGAGCGCCAACATATTCCGCAGCGCTGTACAATAAGTGGGTTTCATACATTGGACATACAGAGTAACATATAAAGCAACCAATAACCGATACAAGAGGTGAAGAGAACCCTGCCCAAAAGAGCTTACAATCTACAAGGAGACATACAGAGTAACATATAAAGCAATCAATAACCGATACAAGAGGTGAAGGGAGCCCTGCCCAAAAGAGCTTACAATCTACAAGGAGACATACAGAGTAACATATAAAGCAATCAATAACCGATACAAGAGGGGAAGAGAGCCCTGCCCAAAAGAGCTTACAATCTACAAGGAGACATACAGAGTAACATATAAAGCAACCAATAACCGATACAAGAGGGGAAGAGAGCCCTGCCCAAAAGAGCTTACAATCTACAAGGAGACATACAGAGTAACATATAAAGCAATCAATAACCAATACAAGAGGTGAAGAGAGCCCTGCCCAAAAGAGCTTACAATCTACAAGGAGACATACAGAGTAACATATAAAGCAATCAATAACCGATACAAGAGGTGAAGAGAGCCCTGCCCAAAAGAGCTTACAATCTACAAGGAGACATACAGAGTAACATATAAAGCAACCAATAACCGATACAAGAGGTGAAGGGAGCCCTGCCCAAAAGAGCTTACAATCTACAAGGAGACATACAGAGTAACATATAAAGCAATCAATAACCAATACAAGAGGTGAAGAGAGCCCTGCCCAAAAGAGCTTACAATCTACAAGGAGACATACAGAGTAACATATAAAGCAATCAATAACCGATACAAGAGGTGAAGAGAGCCCTGCCCAAAAGAGCTTACAATCTACAAGGAGACATACAGAGTAACATATAAAGCAATCAATAACCGATACAAGAGGGGAAGAGGGCCCTGCCCAAAAGAGCTTACAATCTACAAGGAGACATACAGAGTAACATATAAAGCAACCAATAACCGATACAAGAGGGGAAGAGAGCCCTGCCCAAAAGAGCTTACAATCTACAAGGAGACATACAGAGTAACATATAAAGCAACCAATAACCGATACAAGAGGTGAAGAGAACCCTGCCCAAAAGAGCTTACAATCTACAAGGACATGATTTCGTACTGCAGAATCTGACATAGTTTCTATTCATGGGGATTGGAATCCACGGAAGACGCAGACATTAAATATTCCGGGAGAGTTTTTGCTTATAAGTTAAATTTAGTAAATATTAGAAATGCTGAGACGCCGAGTGGCGCGCAGTTTCCGAGTGGCAGCAGCACATTGCCAGCAGAAATGATACCTCCAGGCTGGAACGTACGTTAGTCAAGCAACCGGGATGATATCATTATAATTGGAAAATGTATAATAGTGACAAGAAGTTTTCTGACAGATTTGCAGTGTAGATGAATAATTAATTCTCATTTACATTTACGTCGTTAGCCTGTCCCTGAATATTAATAGGGATCTTTCGTTTGCGGGTGGGATGAGTTAGCATGGCTGGGGGTCATTTGTTTCTTCTACTTCATTCCTCTTCTTAAGCGTGAAAATAAAGAGGAGACTGAGGGTATGAATGGAAATACATCTACTGACCTGCACTATATCCCTCTGTAATACAGTTATACCAGTGGTTCCCAACCTTCCTAATGCCGCGACCCTATAATACAGTTCCTCATGTTGTGGTGACCCCCAACCATAAAATTATTCCTAAGACCATCGGAAATATGTGTTTTCCGATGGTCTCAGGCGACCCCTGTGAAAGGGTCTTTTGACCCCCAAAGGGGTCCTGATCCACAGGTTGGGAACCGCTGAGTTTTACGCTTCCACCCCCCCATTTATATACAGTGGTACTTACCTGTTGGCACATGACAAATCCCAAGGACTTCATCAGACTGTATATCTATAACTAAAAGAATTACTACTCTTTATGTGATCCAATTGTTGGCTCCAGGATCAACTTGATTTGGCCAGCTGTCCCTGGTTCTCATTGGTGACCACAAGTCACGCCATCTAATAAACAGAATTTATTTTGAATTAAAAAAAAGCATTGACTTAAAAGCAGTGGCATAACTGAATGCACTAGAATAACTAGAATGCACCGGGCCCCCCAGCAAAAAGGAGGGGGCCAGTGCACAGGGACTCATACCTGGCCTCCCATTGCCATCTCTGCCCCCCCACCAGCATCTTCTGCCCAGCCTCCACTGGCATCTTCTGCCCACCCTTAACCGTCATCTTCTGCCCACCCTTAACCATCATCTTCTGCCCGACGGCATCTTCTGTCCACCCTCCACTAGCATCTTTTGTCCACCCTCCACTAGCATCTTCTGCCCACCCTCCACTAGCATCTCTGCCCACCCTTAACCGTCATCTTCTGCCCACCCTCCACTGGCATCTTCTGCCCACCCTTAACCATCATCTTCTGCCCGACGGCATCTTCTGTCCACCCTCCACTGGCATCTTCTGCCCACCCTTAACCATCATCTTCTGTCCTCCCTCCACTGGCATCTTCTGCCCACCCTTAACCATCATCTTCTGCCCACCCTCCACTGGCATCTTCTGCCCACCCTTAACCATCATTTTCTGCCCACCCTCCACTGGCATCTTCTGCCCACCCTTAATCATCATCTTCTGCCCACCCTCCACTGGCATCTTCTGCCCACCCTTAACCATCATCTTCTGCCCGACGGCATCTTCTGTCCACCCTCCACTAGCATCTTTTGTCCACCCTCCACTAGCATCTTCTGCCCACCCTCCACTAGCATCTCTGCCCACCCTTAACCGTCATCTTCTGCCCACCCTCCACTGGCATCTTCTGCCCACCCTTAACCATCATCTTCTGCCCGACGGCATCTTCTGTCCACCCTCCACTGGCATCTTCTGCCCACCCTTAACCATCATCTTCTGTCCTCCCTCCACTGGCATCTTCTGCCCACCCTTAACCATCATCTTCTGCCCACCCTCCACTGGCATCTTCTGCCCACCCTTAACCGTCATTTTCTGCCCACCCTCCACTGGCATCTTCTGTCCACCCTTAATCATCATCTTCTGCCCACCCTTAACCATCATCTTCTGCCCACCCTCCACTGGCATCTTCTGCCCACTCTTAACAGTCATCTTCTGCCCACCCTTAACCGGCATCTTCTGCCCACCCTTAACAGTCATCTTCTGCCCACCCTTAGCCGGCATCTTCTGCCCACCGGCGTCTTCTGCCGCCCCTCCAGTGGCATCTTCTGCCCACCCTCAACCGGCATCTTCTGCCAACCCTCCACTGGCATCTTCTGCCCACCCTTAACCATCATCTTCTGCCCCACCGGCATCTTCTGCCCGAGCCTTCCCTCCCCAGCTGATCTACTAATTGTGAGAGGGGAGGGAAGACTTTACACCCTCTGCCCACCCTCCACTGGCATCTTCTGCCCACCCTTAATCATCATCTTCTGCCCACCCTTAACCATCATCTTCTGCCCACCCTCCACTGGCATCTTCTGCCCACTCTTAACAGTCATCTTCTGCCCACCCTTAACCGGCATCTTCTGCCCACCCTTAACAGTCATCTTCTGCCCACCCTTAGCCGGCATCTTCTGCCCACCGGCGTCTTCTGCCGCCCCTCCAGTGGCATCTTCTGCCCACCCTCAACCGGCATCTTCTGCCAACCCTCCACTGGCATCTTCTGCCCACCCTCAACCATCATCTTCTGCCCCACCGGCATCTTCTGCCCGAGCCTTCCCTCCCCAGCTGATCTACTAATTGTGAGAGGGGAGGGAAGACTTTACAACTATAGAGGAAGCAGATTGTGAGGTCTATTTCCTCTATAGTTACACAAAGGTAGAACCACTGAGGATGGGGGTTGCCACCGTTATTTTAGTCGCTCCAGACTGAGAGACTCATTTTTCTAGAAAAATTAACCAGCCCTGAGTATTTTCTTCTCTGCACTGCACCATCATCATCGCCCAGGGCAGTGAAGAGGAATCTGGGGAACTAGAAAAGAATGGCAGTGAATGCTGAAGAAAAAGTTCTTCTGAAGTAACCAACTGGGTGGTGGCCAAAAACTTCAGGATTTACTGATCAGCCCTGTTGACAGATAACCTTAAGCTTAGCTTCTCAACAGCAGCTCAGAGCTCGCCAAACACGCTCCTAACAAAATCCAAGATGGTGACCCCTCTTTACACAATTTTGAAGTCTTGGATCAATACTATTATAGAGTTTCCAAAGCTTTAGGCTGGTGCACTAAGTTCAGAATATAAAATATGGCATTTCTATCCATATTTGTTTATAGGGTTTAGTTCTCCTTTAATAGTAAACGATAACAAAGAATACTGCACACTTTGTACATTGAGTGGTGTTGGATGTGACAGAAAACGTGGAAACCAGGACTTATTTCTTGGCTATAATATCTGCAGCTATTTATTTTACAGCGACTGTTTATGTAAATAAGTCCCAAAGTTTTGCGGCCATTTATTATCCCATCTAAAAATGTGTATTTCCACTTTTTACAAAATAAGCCAATACTATATATTATTGTAACAGCATATTTTATGGGCGGTAAATACTTTGTCATGCCTTGGTTTTACATTTCAGAGTGAAAACGGAGCAGCGCAATAAATAACCGTAACTCTAAAGGCTGGCGTCTCGCATATATTTGCGTGCGCGGAATCCATTTTGGAAAGTAGTTGTAAATTTCGTTATTGTTTATTTATAAGGCCTCATGCATTTTTCACAACAATGTGCGACGGAGGGAAAATACAAACGCGTGAGTGGCGCAAACTGGGACGAACTTGAGACGGCTGCGAATGATTGGTGATTGCCACCGGGGCTCCCAAGGTTGGAAAGAAGCCATTTTTATACTGAGAGTTAAAAGCCATTTTGGGACTTGCTGTACTGGGGGGAATTCATTTTTACCTCAATTTTTAACAGCATATGTAATATCAGAAAAAAATTAGGGTGGTATATTTGCCCTTTATGTCTGTTTTCTTTGCTTTGCATAGTTACTTAGTTACATAGGGCTGAAAAAAGACCAGAGTCCATCAGGTTCAACCCATCCAAGTAAACCCAGCACACACACCCTATACTTACCAATCTATACACTCACATACATAAACTATGGGGCACATTTACTAATCCACGAACGTCCGAAAAGCGCCCAAATGCGTTTTTTTCGTAATAATCGGTATTTTGCGACTTTTTTGAGCGCTCAATACGAAAGTCATAATGGGTATGAAAAATTCGCGACAATTCACAAAGTCATAATGGCTATGAAAAAGTTGCGACAATTCACAAAATTTGTTATGGCAATGAAAAAGTCGTGACAATTCGCGCAAGTCGTAACGGCTACGAAAAAAATCGCAAAAAATACGAAAAAGTCGCAAAATGTTCGTTTTCCAATCCGAATTTTTCCCATTCGGATTTGTGGATTAATAAATCAGCCCCTAACTGAAGGTATTAGTATCACAATAGTTTCTGGACCATAGAGCTACCTAGTATTAAAAAATCCAAACCTGTGTTAGAGTACATTCTACAGTGAGACAGCCTGAGCCAGATGGGGTAAGATATAGATCTATAGATAGGGTGTTATTAGGGTGTTAGAAGGGTGTTATTCTCCCCCTTTACAGAGCGCTGGTAAGGCCCCATCTAGAATATGCTGTTCAGTTTTGGTCTCCAGTGCTCAAACGGGACATGATTGAGTTAGAGAGGGTCCAGAGAAGGGCAACTAAGCTGGTAAAGGGTATGGGAAGTCTCAGTTATGGGGAAAGACTGGCCGGGTTGGGTCTGTTTACACTGGAGAAGAGGCGCTTAAGGGGTGATATGATAACTATGTATAAATATATAAGGGGATCATATAATAACCTCTCTAATGTTTTATTTACCAGTAGGGCCTTCCAACGGACACGAGGGCACCCACTCCGTTTAGAAGAAGGGAGGTTCCGTTTGTTACAGTGAGAGCTGTGAAGCTGTGGGATTCCCTCCCCGAATCAGTCGTGCTGGCTGATACATTATATAACTTTAAGAAGGGGCTGGATGGATTCTTAGCAAGTGAGGGAATACAGGGGTATGGGTTATTAGTACAAGTTGCCCCAGGGACTGGGCCGATTGCCATCTTGGAGTCAGAAAGGAATTTTTTCCCCTCTGAGGCAAATTAGAGAGGCTTCAGATGGGGTTTTTGCCTTCCTCTGGATCAACTAGTAGTTAGGCAGGTTATATATAGGCAGTATGGCTGAACTTGATGGACATACGTCTTTTTTCGATCTAACTTACTATGTTACTATGTATAGACACAGACATACATTCCAGATTGACTTCCAGGATACAAATCTGGCAGTTAATGATATTCTAGCAGAAGATGCTTCTTTATTCTTTTTACACCTTCTCCCCTTGGTCAATGTTTAGAAAATACATTTTCTGTCTCTACAAACTGTTTTTATCTGTCTATTATTTTATCCATACATCCTATGTATAAAGAAGATTCTATCTATCTATCTATCTATCTATCTATCTATCATCTATCTATCTATGTATGTATGTATGTATCTATCTATCTATCTATCTATCATCTATCTATCTATCTATTTATGTATCTATCTATCTATGTATCTATCTATCTATCTATCTATCTATCTATCATCTATCTATCTATCTATCTATCTATCTATCTATCATCTATCATCTATCTATGTATCTATCTATCTATCTATCTATGTATCTATCTATCTATGTACCTATCTATCTATTTATCTATCTATCTATCTATCTATCTATCATCTATCATCTATCATCTATCTATGTATCTATCTATGTATCTATCTATGTATCTATCTATCTATCTATCTATCTATCTATCTATCTATCTATCTATCTATCTATCTATCATCTATCTATCTATCTATTATCTATCTATCATCTATCTATCTATCTATCTATCTATCTATCTATCTATCTATCATCTATCTATCTATCTATCTATCTATCTATCTATCATCTATCTATCTATCTATCTATCTATCTATCTATCTAAATCATGAACGTGTTATCATAAAGTTGTGAAAGCCAAGTATATTATTGTTTTATTGGTGACAAATATTCTTGACGGTGTATTATGAAATTCTTGCTATTCCATATTATATCTCAGCAGTTTGTTCAGTCGCCGTTAACCCTTTGCTTGAGTTTATTGGCCAAGGTGCGCCAGAGAGGACAATACAAATTAGCCTGTCAGTCACGAAGACATTTTCCACAGGGAAGAAAAACTGGAAGAGCTGTAAAATATGACACTGTAAATTAATCTGAAGGGAAAGAGACATTAAAAATGCATAATTTATGGTACCTTGAATAATTGATAAGGTGTTTTCTTGTTATTTTCTTTGGATGAAATTGTTCTAACTCGGCTCAACATTAGAATTTGCTCCAAGCAAGGAAAGTCATACAAAAAAGGAAGGTAATATCAATACTATGTACAATGTTTTCTGCAACTCTGCAGGTTGCAAAACAGCCATCATCATTTAATCTCAGCATCTAGAACAACATGGTAATTTTCTCTCGACAAAAATATATTTTTGTGTTGGTTCATTCTTTTTTTTTTTTTTTTTTTGCAGGCAATCTGTAGATTTAATGTGAGAAAACTATTGGATTACTCATGCACACGTTGGGATCAGCCTGCTTGTTCCGGGCTGCTACATTTACAGGGTATTTCTTATTTTCCCTTGATATATAACTATGGAAGGTATGGAAAGAATTAACTTACTCTACTGTGTGTAAATCCCCCATGTGTAATATAACCTATGCCCTGTGAGAGGGGAGCAAACCTATAATTATTACTCTTGGGCAGGCCCGGATTTGTGGCGAGGCCACAAGGGCGGCAGAAATTTAGGGGCGGTATGCCGCCCCGCCGCAACAAAATTGTGACATTTCGCTCCCATACGGAGCAATGGGGACTTCTCCCCACTGCTCCGTATGGGAGTTTAAATGCCTGCGCATGTCCGATTGCGTTGGCGCGGCACGTGGGGAGGTGGGTTTGTTTGCGCATGCGCGGGGGGTGGCGGGGCACAAATGGGGGGGTGGCCTAGGGGAGCTCAGATTTGTAATCCGGCGCTGCTCTTGAGCTCCAATCTATAGGAGGGCTGAAAGTTGCTGGCAGGGTCGGACTGGGCCGCCGGGACACCGGGAAAAATCCCGGTGGGCCCCGGCCCTAACCCCTGGGGGGGTTAGGGGACACGGCTGGGGCACCTGCAGGGCCCCTGGGGCGGGAGCCCCCAGTCCGACCCTGGTTGCTGGAGCACCTGAGATTGGAGGCCTCAATAGGTAGAAGTATGGTCCATACTTCTACCTATTGAGGCCTCCAATCTCAGGTGCTCCAGCAACATCAAGCCCTTTCATAGAGTCGAGTCCAAGAGTTATAACTATACAGACAGTTTAATAGGGACACTTTCCCTATTAATTCTTTATATGCCTTCCATATTTATATATCAAGTGAAAATAAGAAATACCCAAGGGAAGTGAGGTACACTAAGATCTCTTTGCTGGAGTGCAAACTACTACCAGCTATTTATCTTACACTGCTAGAGCGTGCTATCACTGTAGTTATCATGTCACTGGCCTTTATTTATGGGGTTCCTTTACCCCACTACCCCTGCCTTATGGTCCATATGTCTTCCTACTAAGGCCTCCAATCTCAGGTGCTCCAGCAAAAGCTGGTAAGAGTGGTTTGTGCTCCAGCAAGGAGAGTGTATGGTAGGGTAATTCCCCAGGTGACACCCATCAGGGACTCTAGAAGGTCCAGGATGGTTGGGAAATCTCTTGAAGGAACGCTGAGATGTTGGTGTGCTTGGGATGGACACGTCATGTGAATAATATGTCAGTACAATAATTCTAATTAATTGTGATGTTCCTCTTTAAGAACCATAAAATTAAGAACTAAAATATAATTAATCCTTATTGGATGCAAAACAATCCTATTGGGTTTACTTAATGTTTTATTGATATTTTAGTAGACTTAAGGTATGGGGATCCAAATTACAGAAAGACGCCTTATCTGGAATACCCTTGGTCCCGAGCATTCTGGATAAAGGGTCCCACACCTGTATATTTAATAATATTAGACTTTTGGTTTCAACTACTTTCAGTTCCGTATTGGCACTAACCAAGCTTCTACCTGTACAGTACATCTAAAATGAGTGATAGAAGATAGTATAATATCTGTATTTATCCCGTTCTCAAAAAAAAAAAATCTTCCCGTTGAATATCTGCACGCTGCTAAAAGTCTAATACTTTTGCATGGATTTCTGAATCCTGTATAGATACTTATCTCTGCATTAAAATGCTGTTGCTCCAGATACCACAGAGAGAAAATGTAACCCAAAGTAACCCGAGCTAACGAGATGTTCTGAATGATACCGCATAACGACCTGGGGAATACTGGGCCCATCTGGAGCTCCTCCAGGGCACATAAAGTAGGAGAGAAATGAAAGGGATCCTATAAGCTCGCAGGAAGGGCTTTCTAACGTTGGTAATGAAATTAATGGTGTTAAGGTATTTGTTGTAGCTGTTTTCCTTACGCTCTGCCAAGCGCTACTCCGGCACGTGTTTTGCAATGATAGAAGAATTATTTGATAAACATTCTATTTTCCATCTGTGCGCCATCTGCATACCGGGAGCGTCGAGTCCTTCCTTTTATATTAGTCTGATCATTTGCACCTCTATAGCTCGGCGCTCGTAAGGGCATTGGCTCCAGAAAGCAAACAGTGGGTGGAAGAACATATTGGAAGATGTATAGGAGGAGGCTGTGCGGAAAGCTGATGTGTATAAGTTAATATTAATAAAACAATAAAAAAGCCAGTCATAAATCTGCATTCTGGTTAAAATAGAAAGGAAAATGACAGAAATCCACAAGAGTAATAGAAATATACAGAGATCCGATTGCTATGTCAGCTATTTATGCACAAGGGCAATGACAAATTATAACTCAGAACCGCACCCTCTAAGAGCTACAAGGCTGAAATGTATATCTTGGAAGACAATAAGGCATTGCCCCCAAATGTCCCCTATTTGTTCTACAGGTTGTCCCCTTTCCCTTTAGGGTAGACAGCCACTCAATTTGGGAATCACTTCACAACTGCCATCATTTGTGGTCTACTATATCCATTGGCCCAAATAGTTTTTACTTACCCTTTCTGCTCTACATGGCTACAGATATATAGAAACATTGGGGTAACAGTCACCCTGCTATAGTTCCAGGGGTACCCAGGGCACAAATAAGCACTCACCCCAAATCCCCCCCTAACTGGCCTTCAGGCTGGGCCCCCTTAGCCCATAACAAGGTTACAGATATATAGAAACATTGGGGTAACAGTCACCCTGCTATAGTTCCAGGGGTACCCAGGGCACAAATAAGCACTCACCCCAAATCCCCCCCTAACTGGCCTTCAGGCTGGGCCCCCTTAGCCCATAACAAGGTTACAGATATATAGAAACATTGGGGTAACAGTCACCCTGCTATAGTTCCAGGGGTACCCAGGGCACAAATAAGCACTCACCCCAAATCCCCCCCTAACTGGCCTTCAGGCTGGGCCCCCTTAGCTCATAACAAGGTTACAGATATATAGAAACATTGGGGTAACAGTCACCCTGCTATAGCTCCAGGGGTACCCAGGGCACAAATAAGCACTCACCCCAAATCCCCCCCTAACTGACCTTCAGGCTGGGCCCCCTTAGCCCATAACAAGGTTACAGATATATAGAAACATTGGGGTAACAGTCACCCTGCTATAGTTCCAGGGGTACCCAGGGAACAAATAAGCACTCACCCCAAATCCCCCCTAACTGGCCTTCAGGCTGGGCCCCCTTAGCCCATAACAAGGTTACAGATATATAGAAACATTGGGGTAACAGTCACCCTGCTATAGTTCCAGGGGTACCCAGGGCACAAATAAGCACTCACCCCAAATCCCCCCCTAACTGGCCTTCAGGCTGGGCCCCCTTAGCCCATAACAAGGTTACAGACATATAGAAACATTGGAGTAACTTTCACCCTTCTATTGTTTTCATGGGTGGGGTGGGTTGGATGTGACTTGGGCAGGAAGGCACACTAGGGCCCAGTAAAGGCCAAGACATAGGGTTCACACTGTAGAGACTCCCGGGGCAATGAGTAAATGAGCCCCTGTATCTCCTGCTGTAACAGCCTCTGCTGATTTGAATATATGAAAATATTCTGCATTATTGCCTCTTGACACCTCCGAAGCAAAATGACATTCTGTAGTCTTGTCAGCTATAATTGTCAACCCCATTTAAAAGAGATAAGTTGAGCTATTAGAATACTGTGTGCTGGAAGCTGATATTATTTTTTTTCCTGTTAGCGGGGAATATAATTCTAAGCATAGATGACAGCTCTATAGAGGGAAAAAAGTGGCCTTTGAAGATAGGGCAATATATTTATAACAACCTCTTCCCTGGTTCATGTATCTTTTTTATTGTTCTTCATAAACAAGCTATTGGATCTTTTCGGCTCGCAGAATAAAAGTGGGAAAAAGGCCTATTTTCTCACCTCTGTTATCTTATAATTGTCTTGTTCTAAGAGACAGGTAAGGGCAATATAAATGTCTCTGCTCTTCTCGGCTGTTTGTCCTTTCCGTACACCTTTTAACTGGAACTCTGAGCTGTTTTTCCTCTAATGGCATCCGTTTTCTGCTAAGGAACACAACTGATTTATACTGATTTGGTGAGAATGCCGAGCGGTTGTACAGGGCTGTTATCTTATCGGCAAACTTGCCGCCTTCCGACTGCCAAAAGTGACTCTCAGCCCTTGAGAGAACATAAAGGACACAGTCAGACATCAAAATTAATAAAAGTTCATAGCGTAAAGGACAACTATACCTTCATATTATCCTGCTAATTTTTACAGTACCTGTACTCGATCCCAACTAAGATACAATTACCCCTTATTGGGGGCAGAACAGCCCTATTGGGTTTATTTAATGGTTAAATGATTCCCTTTTCTCTGTAATAATAAAACAGTACCTGTACTTGATCCCAACTAAGATATAATTACCCCTTATTGGGGCAGAACAGCCCTATTGGGTTTATTTAATGGTTAAATGATTCCCTTTTCTCTGTAATAATAAAACAGTACCTGTACTTGATCCCAACTAAGATATAATTACCCCTTATTGGGGCAGAACAGCCCTATTGGGTTTATTTCATGGTTAAATGATTCCCTTTTCTCTGTAATAATAAAACAGTACCTGTACTTGATCCCAACTAAGATATAATTACCCCTTATTGGGGGCAGAACTGTCCTATTGGGTTTATTTCATGGTTAAATGATTCCCTTTTCTCTGTAATAATAAAACAGTACCTGTACTTGATCCCAACTAAGATATAATTACCATTTATTGGGGGCAGAACAGCCCTATTGGGTTTATTTAATGGTTAAATGATTCCCTTTTCTCTGTAATAATAAAACAGTACCTGTACTTGATCCCAACTAAGATATAATTACCCCTTATTGGGGCAGAACAGCCCTATTGGGTTTATTTAATGGTTAAATGATTCCCTTTTCTCTGTAATAATAAAACAGTACCTGTACTTGATCCCAACTAAGATATAATTACCCCTTATTGGGGCAGAACAGCCCTATTGGGTTTATTTCATGGTTAAATGATTCCCTTTTCTCTGTAATAATAAAACAGTACCTGTACTTGATCCCAACTAAGATATAATTACCCCTTATTGGGGGCAGAACTGTCCTATTGGGTTTATTTCATGGTTAAATGATTCCCTTTTCTCTGTAATAATAAAACAGTACCTGTACTTGATCCCAACTAAGATATAATTACCATTTATTGGGGGCAGAACAGCCCTATTGGGTTTATTTAATGGTTAAATGATTCCCTTTTCTCTGTAATAATAAAACAGTACCTGTACTTGATCCCAACTAAGATATAATTACCCCTTATTGGGGCAGAACAGCCCTATTGGGTTTATTTAATGGTTAAATGATTCCCTTTTCTCTGTAATAATAAAACAGTACCTGTACTTGATCCCAACTAAGATATAATGAATCAATATCGGTGGCAAAAAATCCTAATAGGTTTAATTAATGTTGAAATTATTTTTTTAGTTGACTAAAGGTATGGTGATCCAAATTATGGAAAGACCCCCTTTCCTGGAAAATCCCAAGTTCCAAATGTGCACTAATGAATTGTGTGCAATACAGAGATGCCAAGCTGGATTAAAGTCAACTGGGTGCATTTTAGCCACACCTTCCCTGCCCCCCATTCCACACTGACCCCACCCCCTATTTGTTTTCTTCTTCTTCTGCTTCGGACCATATTGAAATACTTTGGGAGATGATTCCATATGTTCCTTATGGAGTGGCTAAGTTGGGTTTTGGGTGCAAATTATAGAGAGCCGGGGTCAAATCTTTACCCCTAATGGAGTCAGGACATGGTTATGGATTAGAGATGAGATAATTTTTTTTTGCGCCAGGAATGGATTTTCAGCGAAATTCCACATTTCGCTATTGGCGAAGTGTTTCTCAAAACTTCCACAAAATGTAAATTTGCTGTCATGTCAAAAAAGTTGAGCGTCAAAACTATTGCACGGTACCCGTGTTTTACAAATTTTTTACAGTTTCCAAAATTTTTCTGCAGTTTTGCAGATTCGCTCATTATTCTGGATCACCAGGTCACCTGATAACTGCTTGTAAGAGAAATATAACTATATATAATTCTACTTTTTTTGCTGTCAAAAAGCCCAATAAGATTATTTTGTGATTTGACGTTTTTGAGATTTAGCAAACAAAAAGAAAACGGCAGCAAAAAGAAAATGGCAGCAAAGCCAGGGGGGTTATATATTCCAAATTTACATTTCAATTATCAAAAAATATGAAAGATTTTCTTGAAATGAAAAGTAGAATACGATTTTAGTTTGTTTTTTTTTGCAAAGCCTAATATGATTCATTTTGTCAGATTTGAGTTTTTTTTGTAAATATGCTGGCAATTGAGAACAAAATGCATTCAAATTCCAGGTTTTTGTTTTTTTATTAGAAAAACAAAAAAAAAGCTGCTCCATAGAGTATAATCAATCATAAAAGCTACAGGAAACAAAGCAGCAGAGAGAAATAATTACACAATTAGAATTTATCCATTAGATGGAAAATGACAAAAACAGACTTTCTGGTGACACTTTAATAGAGGAAAAGGTGGAACGTCAAGTGTTTAAATACTGGGGGTGCGGGGTCCACTCTGGCTTTTGCCTCAGGGGCCCCTGCACCCCACAATGGCCCTTGCCGTGGCCTTCACACACCTCCCCGTAGGGCCCCCCACCAGTCCGACCCACCTCGGGGGAGGTGTGTGAAGGCTGCGGCAAGGGCCATTGTGAATCCTCGGACGGGTGGGGGGCCCTGCGGGGAGTTGTGTGAAGGCCGCGGCAAGGGCCATTGTGAATACTCTGACGGGTGGGGGGCCCTGCGGGAAGGTGTGTGAAGGCCGTGGCAAGGGCCATTGTGAATACTCGGACGGGTGGGGGGCCCTGAGGGGAGGTGTGTGAAGGCCGTGGCAAGGGCCATTGTGAATACTCGGACGGGTGGGGGGCCCTGCGGGGAGGTGTGTGAAGGCCGTGGCAAGGGCCATTGTGAATACTCGGACGGGTGGGGGGCCCTGCGAGGAGGTGTTTGAAGGTCGCGGCAAGGGCCATTGTGGGGTGCAGGGGCCCCTGAGGCAGAGGGAGACTGGAGGATCGGTGGAGCATCCTACAGGGATCAGGTCTGGGCTGCTGAGGCCCACAAGAGCTGGGGCCCACTGGGGTTTTCCTCAGTGCCCCAGTGGCCCAGTCCAACCCTGAATACCTCGCCAAAACACAAGTGGTAAAAATGGTTCTTAAAAAAAATCATACAAAATTCCACTGACAAGGTATAAAAACTAGAAGATCTGGTAGAATCATTCTTACCCAAACTTTTTGACAAAAAAAATAACTTAACTTAGGGTGCTGTAAAAATAGTTGTAAGCTGGTGAATTTGGTGTAGATAAATTTCTGACATAAACAAATATTTTGCTTCAATTTAACTCCAGTTTCAGGTCAATTTCGTCAATTCACCCCCATGGGGTTTTTTGACATTTTATTTAATTCATAATATTTTTTTTTATAGAACTGTTTTCACAAGTTCCTACATTCAAAAAGCCATCTGTGCCATGCTTTCTGCAAATAGAAGTGACGTTTCTACTCAGAGACCAGTTTGTCTGTCAAGATGTCACTGCTATACACTGTGGAATATATAAATAAAAGATCCGTATGCAATATTGCTGGGGAAAGAACCTCAAACAGTTTATCTGACACCGGCAAGGTTAATCTCACCGGGGGATATTAGCACCAAAATGCCAAATAAACGTAGGCGTTCTCATCACGGATACACAGAGGACAGGTTTTATTGTGGGCATCTGCAATAATTAACATTCTGAGATCTAGGTCACTTGGCTCGGCACCACAAGAGCTCCAAGTAATTACAAGGGAGAGGAAAAATTTGGAAAAATAGTTAAGAAGCCCCGATTCGCGATCCTAATTACAAAACTCATTTGAAAGTAAGGACTGAACGGACGCGGAGCTGGAGAGATTAATTACAGTTCCAACTCCGGGAGATCGTCAGAAATAAAGTGTTAATATATGAGATGAAGACCACATTAATTCGCTGAATCTACCGCAACATATTTTATTGCATTATGCTGTTTTTGGAGTCCACTTAATTAGGCTTTTGACAAGTAAAAATGATCTATAAATACGGAATTTCGTACTTTCTCACTTGTACGTTCTAGGAAGCCATTATGGGAAACTGTAGGCAAATATCTCTGAGGGCGAGGTGCCTTTCTGTCTCTCGTACAGTAACAAAGTTGGCTTTACTCACCAACCAATGAGCAGGAATCAAAGGTTATCCCTATGTTGGTTATTTAATCAGCTATTAGAGCTCATTTCTGAATTTTTTTCTACAATTGTTGCTGGGTTTGGTTCAATTACATCCAATGTGTTTAAAGAGGCTCAGTTTCCGCTGTGTTCTTTTTTTGGCTGCAGTTGTACTCAAAATTGCCAAGGTGGAGATTGTGTGAGTTCCACATTAAAACTATGTTTGTGTATGAATCTTTAGGCACAATTCTGCTGCACCTATTGACACAGGCCTCAGTGAGAACCCTGAATATGATGGTAGCTTTAGGGTCTCCATGGATCAGTAGTCACACCTGTGCACAATTTGTCCAACAATTCTATCCATTTTTATGCCCATCATACATGAACCCTATGGTGTGTTGGTGGTATGAAATTCTGGCTATTACATTACATTAACATTTATTTATAAAGCGCCAACATATTCCGCAGCACTGTACAATAAGTGGGTTACATACATTGGACATACAGAGTAACATATAAAGCAACCAATAACCGATACAAGAGGTGAAGAGAGCCCTGCCCAAAAGAGCTTACAATCTACAAGGAGACATACAGAGTAACATATAAAGCAATCAATAACCGATACAAGAGGGGAAGAGAGCCCTGCCCAAAAGAGCTTACAATCTACAAGGAGACATACAGAGTAACATATAAAGCAATCAATAACCGATACAAGAGGTGAAGAGAGCCCTGCCCAAAAGAGCTTACAATCTACAAAGAGACATACAGAGTAACATATAAAGCAACCAATAACCGATACAAGAGGTGAAGAAAACCCTGCCCAAAAGAGCTTACAATCTACAAGGAGACATACAGAGTAACATATAAAGCAACCAATAACCGATACAAGAGGGGAAGAGAGCCCTGCCCAAAAGAGCTTACAATCTACAAGGAGACATACAGAGTAACATATAAAGCAACCAATAACCGATACAAGAGGTGAAGGGAGCCCTGCCCAAAAGAGCTTACAATCTACAAGGAGACATACAGAGTAACATATAAAGCAATCAATAACCGATACAAGAGGCGAAGAGAGCCCTGCCCAAAAGAGCTTACAATCTACAAGGAGACATACAGAGTAACATATAAAGCAACCAATAACCGATACAAGAGGTGAAGAAAACCCTGCCCAAAAGAGCTTACAATCTACAAGGAGACATACAGAGTAACATATAAAGCAACCAATAACCGATACAAGAGGGGAAGAGAGCCCTGCCCAAAAGAGCTTACAATCTACAAGGAGACATACAGAGTAACATATAAAGCAACCAATAACCGATACAAGAGGTGAAGGGAGCCCTGCCCAAAAGAGCTTACAATCTACAAGGAGACATACAGAGTAACATATAAAGCAATCAATAACCGATACAAGAGGCGAAGAGAGCCCTGCCCAAAAGAGCTTACAATCTACAAGGAGACATACAGAGTAACATATAAAGCAACCAATAACCGATACAAGAGGGGAAGAGAGCCCTGCCCAAAAGAGCTTACAATCTACAAGGAGACATACAGAGTAACATATAAAGCAACCAATAACTGATACAAGAGGTGAAGAGAGTCCTGCCCAAAAGAGCTTACAATCTACAAGGAGACATACAGAGTAACATATAAAGCAATCAATAACCGACACAAGAGGTGAAGAGAGTCCTGCCCAAAAGAGCTTACAATCTACAAGGAGACATACAGAGTAACATATAAAGCAACCAATAACCGATACAGGAGGGGAAGAGAGCCCTGCCCAAAAGAGCTTACAATCTACATGGAGACATACAGAGTAACATATAAAGCAACCAATAACCGATACAAGAGGGGAAGAGAGCCCTGCCCAAAAGAGCTTACAATCTACAAGGAGACATACAGAGTAACATATAAAGCAACCATTAACCGATACAAGAGGTGAAGTGTGCGAAGAGTTTGGTCACTGGTAGTGATGAGCAAATCTGTCCCGTTTCGCTTTGCCATGAAATTTTGGCGAAACGGCAAAAAATTTGAACTAGCATTTGTCGCACGTTTTTTTTTTTTTGTCGCCCGCATCTATTTTTTTTTGTTGCCCGCACTTTTTTGACGCGACCGTGCCCAATTTCGGCGCGACCGCATTTTTTTTGATGTGACCATGCCCTTTTAACGCGACCACGCCCTTTTTTAAACTCCCGATTTGACGCGCAACAAAAAAAAATTCCGCTTGGCAAATTTAGCCGCATGCGAATTTCCACGTAAGTTTTGCGCAACTATTCGCCAATGACGAAATGCGGAAATTGGCTGCGAATCCATGCCTGCTGAAAAAATTCGCTCATCCCTAGTCACTGGGGAAAGTGTACATAAAACATTCTATAAGCCATTGATAATCAAGTCCCTACTCCTTAGTTTGGTGGTTTAGACCTGACCATGCAAGATTTGGACCCCCAACCCAGAGATATATATATTTAAAGGTTCTTCAACTTGTATCAGATTGTATTGTTTGAGGTATCAGATTGTATGAGCTGGAGAGGGGGGTTTTTCGTGGTGAGGGCAGTGAGGTTGGGGAATGCCCGTCCTAGTGATGTTGTAATGGTAGATCAGTATGGGTCTGTATGTGAGTGGATAGATAGGTCAGTATGGGTCTGTATGTGAGTGGATAGATAGGTCAGTATGGGTCTGTATGTGAGTGGATAGATAGGTCAGTGTGGGTCTGTATGTGAGTGTATAGATAGGTCAGTGTGGGTCTGTATGTGAGTGTATAGATAGGTCAGTATGGGTCTGTATGTGAGTGTATAGATAGGTCAGTGTGGGTCTGTATGTGAGTGGATAGATAGGTCAGTATGGGTCTGTATGTGAGTGGATAGATAGGTCAGTGTGGGTCTGTATGTGAGTGTATAGATAGGTCAGTATGGGTCTGTATGTGAGTGGATAGATAGGTCAGTGTGGGTCTGTATGTGAGTGGATAGATAGGTCAGTATGGGTCTGTATGTGAGTGGATAGATAGGTCAGTATGGGTCTGTATGTGAGTGGATAGATAGGTCAGTGTGGGTCTGTATGTGAGTGGATAGATAGGTCAGTATGGGTCTGTATGTGAGTGGATAGATAGGTCAGTATGGGTCTGTATGTGAGTGGATAGATAGGTCAGTGTGGGTCTGGATGTGAGTGGATAGATAGGTCAGTATGGGTCTGTATGTGAGTGGATAGATAGGTCAGTGTGGGTCTGTATGTGAGTGTATAGATAGGTCAGTGTGGGTCTGTATGTGAGTGGATAGATAGGTCAGCATGGGTCTGTATGTGAGAGGATAGATAGGTCAGTATGGGTCTGTATGTGAGAGGATAGATAGGTCAGCATGGGTCTGTATGTGAGAGGATAGATAGGTCAGTATGGGTCTGTATGTGAGTGGATAGATAGGTCAGTATGGGTCTGTATGTGAGAGGATAGATAGGTCAGCATGGGTCTGTATGTGAGAGGATAGATAGCGTCAGTAATGGGTCTGTATGTGAGAGGATAGATAGGTCAGTAGTGGGTCTGTATGTGAGTGGATAGATAGGTCAGTATGGGTCTGTATGTGAGTGGATAGATAGGTCAGTATGGGTCTGGTAATGTGAGTGGATAGATAGGTCAGTATGGGTCTGTATGTGAGTGGGATAGATAGGTCAGTATGGGTCTGTATGTGAGTGGATAGATAGGTCAGTATGGGTCTGTATGTGAGTGGATAGATAGGTCAGTATGGGTCTGTATGTGAGTGGATAGATAGGTCAGTATGGGTCTGTATGTGAGTGGATAGATAGGTCAGTATGGGTCTGTATGTGAGTGGATAGATAGGTCAGTGTGGGTCTGTATGTGAGTGGATAGATAGGTCAGTATGGGTCTGTATGTGAGTGGATAGATAGGTCAGTGTGGGTCTGTATGTGAGTGGATAGATAGGTCAGTGTGGGTCTGTATGTGAGTGGATAGATAGGTCAGTGTGGGTCTGTATGTGAGTGGATAGATAGGTCAGTATGGGTCTGTATGTGAGTGTATAGATAGGTCAGTGTGGGTCTGTATGTGAGTGGATAGATAGGTCAGTATGGGTCTGTATGTGAGTGTATAGATAGGTCAGTGTGGGTCTGTATGTGAGTGGATAGATAGTCAGTGTGGGTCTGTATGTGAGTGGATAGATAGGTCAGTATGGGTCTGTATGTGAGTGGATAGATACGTCAGTATGGGTCTGTATGTGAGTGTATAGATAGGTCAGTGTGGGTCTGTATGTGAGTGGATAGATAGGTCAGTATGGGTCTGTATGTGAGTGGATAGATAGGTCAGTATGGGTCTGTATGTGAGTGGATAGATAGGTCAGTGTGGGTCTGTATGTGAGTGGATAGATAGGGCAGTGTGGGTCTGTATATGAGTGTATAGATAGGTCAGTGTGGGTCTGTATGTGAGTGTATAGATAGGTCAGTATGTGAGTGTATAGATAGGTCAGTATGGGTCTGTATGTGAGTGTATAGATAGGTCAGTGTGGGTCTGTATGTGAGTGGATAGATAGGTCAGTGTGGGTCTGTATGTGAGTGGATAGATAGGTCAGTGTGGGTCTGTATGTGAGGGGATAGATAGGTCAGTGTGGGTCTGTATGTGAGTGGATAGATAGGTCAGTGTGGGTCTGTATGTGAGTGGATAGGTCAGTATGGGTCTGTATGTGAGTGGATAGATAGGTCAGTATGGGTCTGTATGTGAGTGGATAGATAGGTCAGTGTGGGTCTGTATGTGAGTGGATAGATAGGTCAGTGTGGGTCTGTATGTGAGTGGATAGATAGGTCAGTGTGGGTCTGTATGTGAGTGGATAGATAGGTCAGTATGGGTCTGTATGTGAGTGTATAGATAGGTCAGTGTGGGTCTGTATGTGAGTGGATAGATAGGTCAGTATGGGTCTGTATGTGAGTGGATAGAAAGGTCAGTGTGGGTCTGTATGTGAGTGGATAGATAGGTCAGTATGGGTCTGTATGTGAGTGGATAGATAGGTCAGTGTGGGTCTGTATGTGAGTGGATAGATAGGTCAGTGTGGGTCTGTATGTGAGTGTATAGATAGGTCAGTATGGGTCTGTATGTGAGTGGATATAAAGGTCAGTATGGGTCTGTATGTGAGTGGATAGATAGGTCAGTGTGGGTCTGTATGTGAGTGGATAGATAGGTCAGTATGGGTCTATGTGTGAGTGGATAGATAGGTCAGTATGGGTCTGTATGTGAGTGGATAGATAGGTCAGTATGGGTCTGTATGTGAGTGGATAGATAGGTCAGTATGGGTCTGTATGTGAGTGGATAGATAGGTCACTATGGGTCTGTATGTGAGTGGATAGATAGGTCAGTATGGGTCTGTATGTGAGTGGATAGATAGGTCAGTGTGGGTCTGTATGTGAGTGGATAGATAGGTCAGTATGGGTCTGTATGTGAGTGTATAGATAGGTCAGTATGGGTCTGTATGTGAGTGGATAGATACAGTAGGTCAGTGTGGGTCTGTATGTGAGTGGATAGATAGGTCAGTATGGGTCTGTATGTGTAGGTGCCGGGTTCACTTGGAAGGGTTCAACATGATGGACTTTCATCATTTTTCAACTCAACTTAACTATGTAACTAAGTATCACAATATAAAAAAAACTCCACATTTCACATGTTCTATTGACATCATTATCTCCTCTTCAAGCCATTTGATTTTTTTAGAAAGTTTCCCACTTTTTCAGATTCAGATTTACATAGAGCCTTCTTTTTTCAGGAAGGAACAGATACATCTCAGCTCCTTTATCTTAATTCAAACTCTGGCAGGATGAAAGAATAAGCGACTTCCCAAGGTGGTGACTTTTTTTGTCGTAGGGGTGCCAATTATCCCACAAGCGAAAAACTGTTTTAGGCTTTTGGGTGACAATTACGCCACTGTGCTGAAACTGAGTGCTGCACCGCAGAGCAGGCAATTTCACATCAATGATGAAAAAATTGCACTCATTACATATTTAATGCTTTACTTGCTAGGGGAAAGAAGAAATCTTGCATTGACAAACATATTTTCTGTACTGCTGAAAGGTAACACCCATCCCTCCAGCTGTTCCTGGTGTTTTGCTGTTCAAAGATAAAAGTGTTATTTTGATGGCTGTTGAAAAAAAGCCAACCTAATGAACAAACCCCCCCCCCACCAAGAACAAGCACCACTCCAAAAGAGAGAGAAACAGTAAGTAGATGCCCAATCTATATCGGCGCAGAACATAAAGGCAGGGCTCATTGTTTAGAAATTGGGAACGGGTTATAAAGTATAAATCACTTTTACAAAGAGCTTTATCGCTCAGCCCAAATTGTTCTACACGGAACAAATAAATTACAAACATCAGGGTTCTTCCAAAGGCAGGAGCTAAACAATTTCCAAAGCTGTGGGGCTCAGAGGACGAAACATTAAAGAAGTTGATACGTATAAGAGCGGCGTTTGTCTGCGAAGTGCTTGATTTTTCTTTTCATTTCTGCATATATTGTATCCGAGGGCCCCGAGTGGAGATATTTATTTGCTGCGGCTCTTTGAGTGGCGCGCTGCGTAGCCTTTGTCTGAGGGAAAGCAGAAATTCATTTCAGCCTGATTAAATTATTCTGACCTTAAAAACTCTCAGAGCTCAAAGAGAGAAAAGTGGGAAATAAACTTTATAATCGCTCTTGGAATTATCTTAAACTGTAAGTCGCTGGAAATGAAGCTTTGATAATGTGTTGCTTTAGTGCTGCTGCCTGTGTATGGGATGTACTGTACGTGGCACTGTGGCTCTGTGAGCCATTAAACCTCTCCTTCTCCACCACCAGGGCATCACTCCATGCTGCTCATTTGCTAAGTGCAGGGCAGGGTGCAATGTGCAAAAAACTGGTCCTGTATGTATAGTAGATCAATTGCCGGAGGTCTCTGTTCTTCAAATCAGAGTGAGGAGACCTGTGTTTCCCTGACGATTAAAGGACATGTGAGTAGTGATGAGCGAATCTGTTCCGTTTTACCGAAAAATTCGCGTATCTTTCAAAAGATCCGCAAACTTTCAAAGATCCGTATCTTTCAAAAGATCCGCAAAGATCCGTGACTATTCTTTTGTCGCCCGCGGCTATTATTTTGTCACCCGCGGTAATTATTTTGTTGCCCGCAGCTATTCTTTTGTGGCCCACGGCTAGTATTTTGTCGCCCGCGTCTATTATTTTGTCTCACGGCTATTTTTTTGTCGCCCGCGGCTATTATTTTGTCACCCGCGGTAATTATTTTGTTGCCCGCGGCTATTCTTTTGTCGCCCACGGCTAGTATTTTGTCGCCCGCGGCTATTATTTTGTCTCACGGCTATTCTTTTGTCTCCCGCGGCTATTATTTTGTCGCCGCAGCTATTATTTTGTCACACGGCTATTATTTTGACACCTGCGACTATTCTTTTTTGACGCCAGCAACAATTTTTGGACACGTGGCGAATTTTTCCGCTGCAAATTTTTTAATCTGTTTGACGAAACAATCCGCCAATGGCGAAATGCGGAAATTCGCCGCGAATCCATGCCTGGCAAAACATTTCCCCCATCACTACATGTAAGCCCTACATCTCCCCCACCCAAATTGCATTTTTGTACTGCATATATCCCCTCCTTTCATCAGCACCATCACATATTCCTAAAACAAACAGCAGCTTTCACATGTCAATTTCCCCCTGACATCATAAGTGACATTTACATCTGAAAACAGCCCATG
This sequence comes from Xenopus tropicalis, assembly GCF_000004195.4. Classification (NCBI taxonomy): domain Eukaryota; kingdom Metazoa; phylum Chordata; class Amphibia; order Anura; family Pipidae; genus Xenopus; species Xenopus tropicalis. The sequence continues at coordinate 144,631,375 of NC_030681.2, forward strand.
TCCACTGGAAAGTTCATGCAATGAGGAATGCAGGCTTACACAGGCAGAATGTACTTTGATAAAAAGACCTGGATTGAAAACTGTAACCGTTAAGCTGAGCTGAGGAGAGGAGGTTAGGAGAAAAAAATATGTTTCACCCGCATAGTACACAACTGTGATAAATGCTTTGTGGAACAAGATGTACAGTAACTGCCATCTGTCCCATTTGCTTTTAAACCCAACTGGTTGGATATTGTGTAAGATACAGGTGGCTCATTATTATACTAGCTTATTATTGCTTAGTGTATAGAAAAAGCACCTGTCGTTGTTTGGCTGCCATGTTACATTCTAACTCTGGTAAAAATGATAAAGTTTTTGGCACTCTGGACAAAGACCTAATGGCTTATTTCATCTAGGAACACTACAGCCTTGCTAATTACCTCCTACATAATCCTTTCTAGAAATCAGCGGGGGGCAAAAGAGGGGAGTGTTCTGTTTTAATGAAAGTCATGTTAAGCCAAAAATGGCTTCCAAGGCCAAAAATGGCTTTCCATTTATAACACTATGAGCAAGCTGAAAATTGTTCTCCCAGCTTGTACAATGAGTAATAATTATAAAGGATAAATTAAATGACAGCATACTAGAGGTATACCCTTATTTACAAGGTGAGTAACTTTAGGCAGTGTCACTAAGTAGCTATTACAGCAAATGAAGAAAAAACTCAAGGGATAAAAATGCCATTTTGCCTCTGTATAGGTCCTTTGTAGACCTCTGTTTGGACTTTACTTTGCACATGGGAATATTATCCTGCTGTAACTGAAAACTGTTGACTAGTGATGGGTGAAATATTTCGACAGGTATGGATTTGCGGCGAACTTCCGTGTTTCGCCATTGGCGGATTGTTTCGCGAAATGGATGAAAAAATTAGCTGCGGAAAAATTCGCCGCACATCCAAAAATCATAATAATAATAATAGCATGTGGGCGACAAAATAATAGCCGCGGGCAACAAAATAATAGCCGCGGGTGACAAAATAATAGTCGCGGGCAACAAAATAATAGCCGCGGGCAACAAAGTAAAAGCCGCGGGCAACAAAATAATAGCCGCGGGCAACAAAATAATAGCCGCGGGCAACAAAATAATAGTCACGGGCAACAAAATAATAGCCGCGGGCAACAAAATAAAAGCCGCGGGCAACAAAATAATAGCCGCGGGTGACAAAATAATAGTCGCGGGCGACAAAATAATAGCCGCGGGTGACAAAATAATAGTTGTGGGCGACAATTTTTTTGCCGCACGACATTTTCGCCGTTTCGCGGGTCTTTTGAAAGATTCGCAAATTTTCCGGCGAAGCAAAACGGAACAGATTCGCTCATAACTACTGTTGACGCAAACTAGGGAACATGCAGTTGTCAAGAATGGTGCTCTGACCAGCAGCAGAACCTTTAGGGAAGGGGTTTTGCCTGGGTTAGGAAGGAACTGGCAAATTTTAGGTTGATTTTTATGGGAAGGATGGCAGATAGGTCCAGTGTGGATCATGGGTACCGGAGGCGAGAGCAAGGTTCAAGGAGTCAGGCAGAAGTAAGAAGGAAGTGGGGGGAGTCCAGGCCAAGGGTATGGAGGAACTGTAACCAGAAGCCCTCTTTTTTCTCTAGATCAGCTCACAGTGGGAAGGATTCCACCCTCCCTAAGTTTCAGTGGTATCATCACAGCTTGGTGGTGGGAATACTTGCCAGGGGTTTGGAATAGATCCATTAAGTAGAAAGTACTTGTGTGCTGATACAGGTATAGAACCTGTATCCAGAATGCTCGGGACCAAGGGTATTCCAGATACTAAAGTCTACTTAAGTAGTACTTAAGTCTACTAAAAATCAATAAAACATTAATCAAACCCAATAGGATTATTTTGCATCCAGTAAGGATTAATTATATCTTAGTTGGGATCAAGTACAGGTACTGTTTTATTATTACAGAGAAAAGGGAATCATTTAACCATTAAATAAACCCAATAGGGCTGTTCTGCCCCAATAAGGGGTAATTATATCTTAGTTGGGATCAAGTACAGGTACTGTTTTATTATTACAGAGAAAAGGGAATCATTTAACCATGAAATAAACCCAATAGGGCTGTTCTGCCCCCAATAAGGGGTAGTTATATCTTAGTTGGGATCAAGTACAGGTACTGTTTTATTATTACAGAGAAAAGGGAATCATTTAACCATGAAATAAACCCAATAGGGCTGTTCTGCCCCCAATAAGGGGTAATTATATCTTAGTTGGGATCAAGTACAGGTACTGTTTTATTATTACAGAGAAAAGGGAATCATTTAACCATTAAATAAACCCAATAGGGCTGTTCTGCCCCAATAAGGGGTAATTATATCTTAGTTGGGATCAAGTACAGGTACTGTTTTATTATTACAGAGAAAAGGGAATCATTTAACCATGAAATAAACCCAATAGGGCTGTTCTGCCCCCAATAAGGGGTAATTATATCTTAGTTGGGATCAAGTACAGGTACTGTTTTATTATTACAGAGAAAAGGGAATCATTTAACCATGAAATAAACCCAATAGGGCTGTTCTGCCCCCAATAAGGGGTAATTATATCTTAGTTGGGATCAAGTACAGGTACTGTTTTATTATTACAGAGAAAAGGGAATCATTTAACCATGAAATAAACCCAATAGGACTGTTCTGCCCCCAATAAGGGGTAGTTATATCTTAGTTGGGATCAAGTACAGGTACTGTTTTATTATTACAGAGAAAAGGGAATCATTTAACCATTAAATAAACCCAATAGGACTGTTCTGCCCCAATAAGGGGTAATTATATCTTAGTTGGGATCAAGTACAGGTACTATTTTATTTTTACAAAGAAAAAGGAAATCAATTTTAAAAATCTGAATTATTTGATTAAAATAGAGTCTATGGGAAATAGGCTTTAAATCAGAGCTTTCTGGATATCAAGTTTCCGGATAAGGGATCCCATACCTGTACTGGTTTTCTTGGCACGGGGTCCCGGGAGATCGGTATTCTACTTGGTTGCCTGCTATTACTTGCCCATCTCGTGCTAGCTGGTATGGCGGTGGGCCAGTCATTTGGGCGTATCAAAAGGGGTGTTTATTATTTTGTTAAATTGTGGTATTTAACTCACAGTTTATATAATATTTGTCCTGTTTTTCTTAGGGGAAAATTCACTGGGTACAGTGTGGGCTTGCTTCTTGACACTGTCCTAGTCACGTCAGCAATGATTATTATGCTTCAAGGGGGAAATGCCAATCATTAGAAGGGGTGTCCACATACTTTTAGCCACGTTGGGTATATAGTAGGGTTATGCACCATTTTAGACTGTAATATTGTGGAGTTTAAACATAAATCCACCTAAGCGCAAAAGCTTTTCAAAAAGGAAGAAAAAAAGAAAATAGCCAGAAGCAAAAGGTATTTATATCTATACTTTAAAGGATATATCAGTGCCAAAAATATGATTCACTACTCCACCCAGCTACAAATAAACACAGCCTACATCTAAGCTGATAGATGCCTTTATGTCTCTCTTTTATTTGGGGGTCCAGGGTTAACAAAGCATTGTGAAGTTTCCAACAGCTAACAAATTAAAATGAATTCAATCAAATGGGCTATTTATGTCTTTGAAGAAGCCAATGCTGTGCAGCGTTATATATAATTCATTGGTGCTTGTGGTAGAACTGAACTTTGGAAAATAATATTGGAATTTTCTGATACAGAGCTGTTCATGTATTAATATATGTTTTTCCCACACCTTATAATCTGGCACTGTGTGGCAGCAAATCCATCATCACAATTACTCTATCTTTATGAAAAGACTTCATGTTATCAATAACGAGCATATTAACCCCAGACGTGCCAGTATAAACACTACAGAAAATGGATAATCAGCTTGTTCACCCCAGACAAGCTAGTAAGGTCACTGTAGAAATGGCCAATAGCACTTTGACAATTGAATAAATCAGCATTGCCATTAGTGATGAGTGAATTTTTTCGCCAGGCATGGATTTGCAGCAAATTTCTGCATTTCGGCATTGGCGTGGTTGTGTCAAAACAGGCAAAATAGGGTGAACGCAACACATTTTCCTGTCGTTTCGCACATTTTTTAGCGACGCAAAACGGGACAGTTTGCTCATCACTACTTGCCATGTGAATTCGGATTTTTATTCTGATTCATATGGATTTCAGTGCATTACAAATAGCAAATTACTCACTGTAATTTTTGCTCAGTTTATTCTTGTTTTATTTACATTGTTTGTTTTATTCAGAATATACTATTTGGTATTCGCATTGACGTGTTTTTATTTAGCGCTGTTTACGTATCACATTCATAGGCGATAATTAAAGCAAAAAGTAACGGCCACATCCTGAGCATTGCGTGACAATCCGCTTTTGCATAGGCCGCGCTAACAAAGCAAATACATATTTTTTGTCAGCATGTGGTTGGTTAGACGGACGCATTTGTATGTGTGTCACTTGCGTCTAATAACTGTTATCAGGGGTTCTATTGAAGCTCTCTCACTTTTCGGGACATTTTAATAAAAGGCGTAGACAGAGCCTTCAGAGAAAGCGCGCAACAAATTAGGCATTTTTATTGAATGTCTAGCCGTGACTTTATTTCATTCAATAGAACTTTCAAAGATTTTGCTTAAAAAGAAAAAAGGAAATGTGTGAGTTTCCCGTCTATCCATGTGAGCAGTATGTTTGAAGGTGGCTATTATCCAGGGGCGGAATACTAATGCATCACCCGAGTATTAGTTACAGATTTATGAGTTACCTAAATATGATTAATGATCCACAATAGGTGTTCTGGGTGATCTAGGCAGGCATGTTTGACTCTGCAGCTAAGTGGTTATCATTAAGGGTTGAGCTGGAGCAGAACAATTCCTACTTGAGTCTCTGTAACTTGTACAGAACAAGGTTGATGCAACCAGATTCTATCATTTTCATGGCCCCCTGGGGTATATACCTCCCTGTCATTTTATTTGTTCCTAAAAACAATTAATTTCTACTATTGATGGGCGAAATGTTTTGCCAGGCATGGATTCGCAGCAAATTTCCGCATTTCGCTATTGGCGGATTGTTACGCGCAACGGATAAAAAAATTTGCCGGGGAAAAATTCGCCGCTCATTCAAAAATTGTCGCGGGCGTCAAAAGAATAGCCGGGCGACAAAATAATAGCTGCGGGTGACAAAAAAATAGCCACGGGTGACAAAATAATAGCCGTGGGAGACAAAATAATAGCTGCGGGTGACAAAATATTAGCCGCGGGTGACAAAATAATAGCCACGCGACAAAATAATAGCTGCGGGAGACAAAATAATAGCCGCGTGACAAAATAATAGCCGCGGGAGACAAAATAATAGCCACGCAACAAAATAATAGCCGCAGGAGACAAAATAATAGTCGTGGGCGACAAAAGAATAGACGCGGGCGACAATTTTTTTTTTCTGCACGACATTTTCGCGAAATAGAACAGATTCGCTCATCACTAATTTCTACCAATAAAGCAATAAAGCATAGCCTCATGATTTGATGTACTGTATGGCCATTGGGCAAAAAGCTCAATGCATTATTTGGGCTGGCTGTGTCTGTTGAGGTTATCACATAAGGTTTGGATTCATAATATTTTATCATTAAGTAAGTTACCTGGTTTAACCTTGCAACCCAGTGTAAGCTGGTAGAAACCTAAAGCTTGGATCTATTCAGAGAAAGCCATTCACCCTAATGGATGAAATCAAGTCATATCTACTCAGGTTATGTGTCGGTACCTACCTCAGTAGAAATAAAGAACTATCACTGCTTGTTTTAGTGAGAGCCAAGAAGGCTCATTCTCTGTTCTATATTCATTCTGCTAGTGGAAAATGGGGACAACATCTGACACCCTTTCTTTCTATAGATCGTCATATTATTATCACTGCTAGAGAAAAGATGTCAGTCTCAAACAGCAGGGGCCATTGTGTCCTTCACATAAAAGTAAAACTGCGACTATAGATCCAATAATCCTTTGATGCAAACGAGAACATGGAGCTAACAACCTCGAGTGGTCAGGTTCTTCATGATGGATAAAAGGCTTTCTTGCAAAACACATTGAGAAAAAATAGCACATTCAGTCTGAAGTTCCCCCCAGAAATCTGTATGGAAACAGAAACCTACCTAAAGCCTGCCATTCAGCTGATAGCTGGGGCACTTAAAGGCCACATTTCTGTATCTTTTCTTATGGACATCAGAGAAAATAATTTAACTCTGTGAGAGGTACAGAGGGTGGCACAGTGCTACCTCTATAAATACCGCATTATTTCTTCTAGAGGAAGAGTATAGGTCAGTTTGCTACTGTAATAAAAGCAATGTGTTATACTTGGACACCACACTATATAGAAATGGCATCTTTACGGTGTATGCTGGAGCACGCTTTTGTTTGCCAGACTTCAAATACCAGTGTAGAGGCTATGCTGGTCCAGTGCTTGGTGATGCCCTCACTATTGGCTTGGTGACACCAGCAGTGACAGAGAACCAGCATAGGTCAACTAGACACCAGGGATTTCATGGTCAGGGTGGACTGGGCCGGTGAGACACCTGGAAAAAACCTGGTGGGCCCCACAGTCCCAGACCCGATTCCAGCTGACCTCCACGTATGCGTGCTCAGGGGGAGGGACGGTGCCCCAGTGGGGCCCACACACCACCAGTCCGACCCTGTTTAGGATTGAAGGTAACAATCATTCCAACTGGCAACTGTATTTGTACATTAAAAGGTGCACTATCACCAATGGAGGCTGCAAGGTCTTATGGTCACCATGCTGGTAGTAGGCCCTCCTGCTATCAGTGAGTTTCCGCTTGACTTTTGTAACAAAAAGTGCCTTACTGGCACGGCGGGGACGCCCGCCGCGCCGTCCTCTTCATGCGCCGGCTCCCACATTTAAAGGCGCATGCGCGCTGGCGTGATGACATCAGCGCGCAATGGCGCGAATTTCAAAGATATTTAAAGGGACGTTTGTTTACATTTTGTTGCCCGTGATAGGATTCGATTCCTGGTGCCTTCCTGAGCCTTGTGCATTCTTGTTCCTGTGTTTCTGATAGTATTTCTCCTGTTTTGACCCGGCCTGCTCCTGACTTTCCTGAAATCCGTAACCTGACCCCGGCTTGTACTTTTGACTCCGATTTTGCCTAAACCCGCTGCTTGATTATCTGGTTGACCCTTGCCTGTCTGACGATCCCTGTTTTCCGCCTGCCTCGACCCAGCCTGCCTGACGACGAACTGGTTTAACCCTATTTGTACCGTGATCTTCGGCCTAACTGACTTTATCTACAGTCGTGCCCCTTTGCTTGCCAGAACTCCTGCCTTGTTTCTCTCGTTAAGTCCAGGTGGCATCTGAGTAGCTCAGGGCTCCTCCCGAAGCCAAAGGCGGTCACAATACTGGTGAAGCCGAGCCGAGACCAAGGAACTTGGCATTTGTTCTGGTTTAGGGTGCCGACCGTGACATTTTTTGCCTGGAAATGGACTTGAGAATGCCACCCGATCTTTGTTAGTTTGGCTGTATTTTTTTTTTTTTGTTCCTGGAACTGGAGCTGGAAACTTTCAACACAATTCCATCGCAACACTATGTTTCCATCACTGAACAACTAAACAACAGCTTTCTCTTTCCTTCTTTTGTTTGATGACAGTGTAATATCACAAAGCCAAACACAACAGTCTAATATAACAACAAGGTGACATAATGCTGGAAAGCAGCATTCTCATTGGTGCATCTGTAATGCCATTTTTGGTTAGCAGCATTTTTATTGGTGAAATCTCTTGTGTTTGTTTATTAGGCAGAATGTGGTCACTTAAGATGTCTTCTTTACCATGGCTACTGAGCAGTACAGGGTATTGGCATCTTCATCTCTCAGAGGAGCTCTTGGTAGAAGTGTTTAAAGGAAGTGTAACGCGGATGAAGTTCAATTAGACGATGTAACAGTCACAATAAAGGGTGCCGATGGTTCTTAACTATTAAAGAATGGTTAACTTATGACTTATGACGAGTTCATAGATTTAACAATACCCATACATTAGGCATCCATGGTCAAGCTCACTACAGATGTCAGCCCCAGCAATCCGGATATTCTGTCATGCTCTAAGTGATCCCCAACCAGTGGCTAAGGGGTAACATGTTGCTCCCCAACCCCTTGGATGTTGCTCTCAGTGGCCTCAAAGCAAGTGCTTATTTTTGAATTTCTGGGTTGGGGGCAAGGTTTGGTTGCATAAAACCCAGTGTAAAGCCAAACAGAACCTTTTGTAGGCTGGCAGTCTACATAGGGGCTACCAAATAGCCAATTTTAGCTCTTATTTGAACTCCCAGGAACTTTTTTCATGTTTGTGTTGCTCCCCGACACTTTTTTGCATTTGAATGTGGCTCACAGGTATAAAGGTTGGGGATCCCTGCTTTAAGGGACTCTAGTGTACCCTGAGCCCTACCACAATGAAGGCCCTGCTCTGGTAGGAGTCGGCACAGAATTGCTCTTGTTTACTAGCCAAGACTACTTTACCCCCCCTGCGGTATACCATGACAAGATGCTAGTCCATGGCTTGCTAACCTAATCTACTGTGTCCCTGTTCTTCTGTGATAACTAAGTCATGGACATACACGGGCCTCTGATTCGGCAGCTTATCGGCCCGTGTATGGGCATGAACGATGGGCCTCCCTGACCGAAATCTGGCCTGAAAATGGGCAGATTTCAATTGGGCGTGTTTGACTTTTATGTCGGATCGGGGACCACATCGGCTCGTTGATGGGGTCCCCGGACCTAAAGCACCCATACCCACCATTCTAATTCAATTGTTTGGCCCTGGGGCGTAACCAAATTAACTCAATATCGCCCACCCATAGGTGGGGATATCGGGAAAAGATTTGCTCACTTGGTGACCTTGCCAAGGGTTCCTGGCAGATCCACCATCTATTGTGAAGTCCAGAAGGAGATTAAGATCAAGTTATCTCCCCGTTTATACACAAAGGATCAATGGAGACAAGTAAAATTGTTCTTCTTCTATAAGGTAAAGGAATATAAAGAACCTACAACCATTTTGGATGTAGAACCCAGTACCGTATAGTTACAACACTGCCTTCATAGCAACCAAGAAAGCTTCAACTCTAAAAAATTAATACTGTTAATGCAGTATTTGTGTATGTAGTAATTAGTGTAGTTTGCCTTATTGTCTTCCCATCTCTATTTTGTCTTGTTTTCTCTTTTTTCAGCTTTAATGGGGATTAAATCAAAATCCTGGAGAAAGAAATACATTTCCACCTATACAGTATATAATACTGGGAAGTCATTGGGGCAGCGTGCAAGGTCAAATGGAACAAGAAGAAGGAACATATGTTCCCAAGAAGACCAATAGGCTGCACCTTCCCACCCCACTAAAGAGGGAAAGAAGAAAGTAGCTAAAAGAACTTTTATTCTGAAAAACACACAGAAGTTATTCAAATGCAATTAAACGCCACAAGAACCTGTTGTCTTCTGGGACATGATAGTTATCTGGGAGGCAATCCAACCTGAATCTATGGAGAAAGCTAAGTGGGGCAAATACTGTACAGTATTCTCTGTACCTTCCGGTCTGAAATCACTATGAGAATAACTACTACTCATAGTAACTGTGTGTAATGACCGCCTTTTTTACCTGCTGTTTGCCACTAGTGGTAACCTTCTGGTATCCCAGTAAACAATACAAATAAAATCTGCACACACTAATAATGATGCGGGTATTAACCCATTTATTTGGCCATTACCATCAACAATATCTTAACAATTTGGGGGGTCTTTATCCACCTTTGCCAGCTGATACAGTTCCCCCTATTGCCTGAGATGGCAATAGCTAAATGAAGGGGTTAAACACCCCCATTATTAGTGTATACAGCTCCTATTTGTATCATTTAGTGTGACTGAGATATCCAGGGAGTGGCACCACCTAAGAGGTTCACACAGTTTAGTACGGGGGGCAGCCATGATTTTTTAAGTGTTCTATAGTCTCTAGTAGTGATGAGCGAATCTGTTCTGTTTCGCTTTGCCGTAAAATTCTTTCAAAAGATCCGCAAAACGGCAGAAAAACTCTTTTGTCGCGCGTCTATTGTTATGTCGCCCGCGGCTATTATTTTGTCGCGCGGCTATTGTTTCGTCACGTGGCTATTGTTTGTCGTGCGGCTATTGCTTTGTCGCGCAGCTACTGTTTCGACACCCACGGCTATTATTTCGACACCCGGGGCTATTATTTCATCGCACGGCTATTATTTCCTTGCACGGCTATTCTTTTGATGCCTGCGACTATTCTTTTTTGATGCCGGCGACAATTTTTGGATGTGACCATGCCTGGCGAAACATTTCGCCCATCACTAGTCTCTAGTATCCACCATGGCTGCCACCTGAACTGACTCCGAATTGCCTTTTTGTTATGCGTGTTGAACCCCTGTTGCACACCTCGGCCATTGCCTTGCTACGCCATACTGTGCCTCCATGAATAGAGCAAGGGGGGCATTTACTAACTGTTGGATTTTTTTCTTTTCCCGATTTGGATTTTCAGCACTAAGTCGCACAAAAAGAAACTTGTTTTTAACTATGTGCCAAAATGGCTAAATCCGAATCCAACAGTGATGAGCGAATTTGTCCCGTTTCACTTTGCCATAAAATTCACAAAACGACAAGAAAATTCACGTAACGGCGAAACATCCGTGACTTTTTGTCGCCCGCGTCTTTTTTTTGTTGCCTGCGTCTTTTTTGGCGTGGTCACGCCCATTTTTGCGAGGTCGCGTCCCATTTTCTATGCAACTGCAACTTTTTTTGACGGGCAACTAATTTTTTAGCAGCTAATTTTCACCAAAGTTTCGCAAAAGAATTCACCAATGGCAAAATGCGGAAATTCGCTGCAAATCTATGCCTGGCGAAAAAATTCACTCATCACTAGAATCTAAAAATTCACCAGCTAAAACATGCCTAGATCATGTAGAAGCTAATGGCAGATTTCCCTACCCTGGAGGATCCTTCTTTTGCTTTAAAACTTTAGAGTTTTCGGAGTTTTGATGCTGTTTTTGTTGTGCAACATTCCAAAAAAGCCGCAATCTTCATGCGTCAAATCGAAAAATTTGAAATTTTCGTGACTTTCCTACGTGCTTTCTCATTTCAGATTGTTTAGTAAATGCCAGACATTCATGGAAACGAGTTTAAAGGAGAAGGAAAGGCTAGTAAAGAGTTAATCTCAAGCTGCAGGCATACCTTCAGTTCTCTCAATAGTGCCCTTAAGTCTCTTTACACGCTGAGCTGTGTAAAGAAAGTTCCCATAATGCCTCACTCCTGCACCGAGACCAAGACCCGTGTACATGCTCAGTTTGTAAGACTATGAGGAAGCTTCCTGCTGATTGGCTCAGATCCACATTCCTAAGGGGGGGGAGTGAGTTGTTAGCATTCTTGAGGGAGGGGGGAGCAGGAGAGGAGAGAGCAGAGAGCTGCGTGTCTCTGGCAAAGGAAAACAGACACAACAAATCTTTTGACAGAGAACTCAGTGCAGTGTTTCTGTGAGTGCTTATGGCTGTATTTACATAGACCTTTCTGATAAAGCTTACTAAGTTTTTACCTTTCCTTCTCCTTGAAATTAAGTCTTAATAAAAAAAAGTTTAATAAATCTGCCCCCCACCATGGTTAGCAAATAGCCCCCTTAATGTACGTATAGTATAAACTTAATCTCTAAAATCACTTACTAATAATTGTTTGTAATAGAGAAACTAAATAAATCTGCAGGGAGAATGGTCGGTTATTCTGGGAGCTTATCAGAGCAATTTTACTTATCCTACTTACTTATACAGGTATGGGTTCCCTTATCTGGAAACCCGTTATCCAGAAAGCTCCGAATTACGGGATTTCCCGTCTCCCATAAACTCCATTTTAATCAAATAATTCAGAATTTTAAAACTGATTCTCTGTAAAACTTTTTTAAAACTTTTTCTCTGTAATAATAAAACAGTACCTGTACTTGATCCCAACTAAGATATAATTACCCCTTATTGGGGGCAGAACAGCCCTATTGGGTTTATTTCATGGTTAAATGATTCCCTTTTCTCTGTAATAATAAAACAGTACCTGTACTTGATCCCAACTAAGATATAATTACCCCTTATTGGGGCAGAACAGCCCTATTGGGTTTATTTAATGGTTAAATGATTCCCTTTTTCTCTGTAATAATAAAACAGTACCTGTACTTGATCCCAACTAAGATATAATTACCCCTTATTGGGGCAGAACAGCCCTATTGGGTTTATTTAATGGTTAAATGATTCCCTTTTTCTCTGTAATAATAAAACAGTACCTGTACTTGATCCCAACTAAGATATAATTACCCCTTATTGGGGCAGAACAGCCCTATTGGGTTTATTTCATGGTTAAATGATTCCCTTTTCTCTGTAATAATAAAACAGTCCCTGTACTTGATCCCAACTAAGATATAAATAATCCTTATTAGATGCAAAACAATCCCATAGGGTTTAATTAATGTTTTATTGATTCTTTGGTAGACTTAAGGTATGGAGATCCAAATTATGGAAAGACCCTTTATCCGGAATACCCTTGGTCCCGAGCATTCTGGATAATGGGTCCTATACCTGTAATATAAATATGTGAGTGTATTTATAAATCTTAATATTGGAGCGGTTGAACGTGAGGGACAATTGTCTTTTTTCCAAACCAGAGGAACTGTAACTGTATAGCAAGTTATTCCCAAGAAATCCGTTCCTGGATTGGCTGTTTGACTCCTGCAATACATATTTAGGTCCTGGCTGTGTTTACAAATTAAACTTGGAAGTGGAACTGCTTTCTGTATATTAAAAAAACAACAAGAGTATAACGCTATGCTAACCATTAGCAAATTAATGGTGTATAATTATTGTGTTGTACTGGAGCCGGCATACTGTTCACGCTGTTTCTTGACATAATGCCTAGGCGCTCTCAGTGAAATGTTAAGGGCCAGTCATGCATCCATAACAAGTGAAATCTTGCAAAAAGCCGTGGAGTTTGAGAGAAAATAACATTATAGTCAGCAGTGTGAAAAAGTCAGAAATCTTCAGGACGCTTAAAGGAGAAGGAAATACAGCTATAAGCACTCACAGAAATGCTGCACTGAGTCCTCTGAAAAAAGATTTGTTGTGTCTGTAATTCCTGTGCCAGAGACACACAGCTTTCTGTTATCTGCTCTTTCCTGCTCCCCCCTCCCTCAAGAATGCTAAGAACTCACTCCCCCCCCCTTGGGAATGTGGATCTGAGCCAATCAGCAGGAAGCTGACTCATAGGGGCAGATTTACTAATCCACGAACGGACCGAAAGCGTCCAAACGCATTTTTCCGTAATGATCGGTGTTTTTTAGGACTTTTTCGTATGTCCTGTGATTTTTCCGTCGCCGTTACGACTTTATCGTATATTTTCCGCGACTTTTTCGTCGCCGTCGCGAAAAAATCGGATTGGTTTTTCCGCCGTTTACAATTGCTCAATACGGAAAAATCACAACGGTGACAAGCCGCGCAAAATTCGATAAAGTCGTGACTGCAACGAAAAAATCATATAAATACGAATAAACGCGACGGCGACGAAAAAGTCACAGAATTTTCGTTTCCAATCCGATTTTTTCCCATTCGGGATTCGGATTCGTGGATTACTAAGTGTGCCCCATAGTCTTACACACTGTGCATGTTCACTTGGTCTGGGTGTCGGTGCAGGAGTGAGGCATTATGGGAACTTTCTTTACACAGCTCAGCATTTTTTCTTCCTGTTTGGCTTCAGATCTTCTGAACAGGTGAAATATGGGGAGACTTAAGGGCACTATTGAGAGAACTGAAGGTATGCCTGCAGCTTGGGATTAACTCTTTACTAGCCTTTCCTTCTCCTTAAAAGGGAAGCCGTACCCCGAACAATGTAGGTCTCTATAAAAATATATCACCTAGAACAGTGGTTCTCAACCTCCCTAATGCCGCGACCCTTTAATACAGTTCCTCATGTTGCGGTGACCCCCAACCATAAAATTATTCCTAAAGCGATACTGACACCTATTAAACCCGTTTTTTTTTTTTACGCCTTCTATTCTGTTTATGTTATGAGCTTCTAAAATGTTATTTAAAAAATTTCCAGTTTGCTCACATTACTATTAGGAGCAGATGAACTACTGCTCCACAAGGCAGCCATGTTTGCTTTCTTCTGCACTGCCATGTAAACGCCTCCATCAAAAAAAAAAAATAAAAAATAAAGGGAAAAAAAATCAACCAATCACATTGCCTGCTTTAGGGGGCTCTCCTTCTCCCTTCTGTTACACACACATAGAAATAAACTTCCCTCTTGCTGTCCGTTGTCTGCTTCAAAAGGTCTCCCCCTCCGCATTACACGCACAGAGAATTAGCAGATACCATCAATCAGAGCGAGTCTGAAGTAACCGTTCTCCAAGCTTGTATTGTGTTTGGAATCGGACCTCAACTCTAAAAGATTGACGGCGTCTGCTAATTCTCTGTGCGTGTAATGCTGCGGAGGGGGAGAGCATTTTGAAGCAGGCTAGGGACTGCAAGAATGTGCGTGAAAGTGGAAAGAGAACCATAAAAAGTATTAGCTGCAAAACAAACTCACAAACAGTGAGGGAACACATCCACGGGTAAATGCTGCAGGCTCACAGGCATTGGGAAGGGAGGTCACATGGTCATGTTTAGTTACTCTGCTTAAAGTAACGTTAGGATCCTCCCAGTTTTTTGACGTCAGCTACTCCACTTCTGACAGCTTCAGGAGCTACAGTCGGCTTGCCAAACAGTCGGGTCCAGCTATCTTTAATAGGATTTACTTAGAAAAACAGAACTTTCATGAAAAAATGGTCAGCATGACCTATAGGTATGTTTGGATGTAGAATCATATTTTGAAAAGTACTTTTTTGCTGTCAGTATCACTTAAGACCATCGGAAATATGTGTTTTCCGATGGTCTTAGGCGACCCCTGTGAAAGCATTGTTCGACCCCCAAAGGGACCCCGACCCACAGGTTGATAACCGCTGACCTAGAACATCTCACTTGTTAAACCTTGTCATCTAAATAAACCATTTTAATAAAAAATATACTTTTTACAGTGCACACAAACAAACCAAGGGCACACATACATGTTAGGTCATAAGAACCAATTTATGGACAAAGTTCTGCCTTTTACTCCCACACTACTTCCTGTTACAGTTAGAGCTGCATCACTTCCTGTCAGCTGATCTCTGAGGGAGCACACAGCCCATCACTAAATGGCGGCTCAAGGGAAAGGATGTAAAAGGCAATTATGATAAATTACTTGGATAGCAGTGGGTTAAGTGGTTCAATTGCGTTAGTACAGGTGAACAGTCAGAGCAGCACAGTAACTTCTGGTACATGTATTATACCATGGCAGGAAGGCTGACCTGCCCCATACTGGCTCTAGACAGGAAGTGGGAAAAACAAACTGGATAATGAATCATAGACAAATGGCAAAACAGTAGGAATGCCCTTAACCAAAATGTCCGCACAAGCAGAGATTACTGCAGCAATATTTACTGATATATATATATTACAGTTTGGTAAGATTCTTAAAGGAGAAGGAAATGTAAAAACTCAGTAAGCTTTATCAGAAAGGTCTATGTAAATACAGCCATAAGCACTCACAGAAACGCTGCACTGAGTCCTCTATCAAAAGAAACAGAATTTCTTGTCTGTTTGTTTTCCTGTGCCAGACTGTGGGCAGCTCTCTCCTCTCTCAAGAATGCTAAGAACTCCCTCCCCCCCCTTAGGAATGTGGATCTGAGCCAATCAGCAGGAAGCTTCCTCATAGTCTTACAAACTGAGTATGTACACCAGTCTTGATCTCGGTGCAGGAGTGAGGCATTATGGGAACTTTCTTTACAGAGCTCAGTGTTTTTTTTTCCTGTGAGGCTTCTGATCATCTGGACGGGAGAAATATGGAGAGACTTAAGGGCACTATTGAGAGAACTGAAGGTATGCCTGCAGTTTGGGATTAACTCTTTATTAGCCTTTCCTTCTCCTTTAATAGGCAACAGTGGCCTAACTACCTATACAGCAGACCCCAAATGATAGGGGGGGTCAGACCGCTGGCTTTGCTGTATTGTAGGCCCACCTTAATGGCCCCTTTCCTTCCTTTTTTTTAAAAGAGCGGTGCGGGCCAGGAGGGGTGGTAGGGAGGATGAATTGTTTGCACCTGGCAAAGATTTCTTTGCTAGGGGGGCGAGTGCAACCAGGTTATACCACTGATACACAACTTGGCATGGTATAAACCACGTCCTGCCCATTGGTCTTCTTAATCCGGGCCACCGACTCCGCAAGTCTCATCACGCGAGACTTTTCGTCTGGATACTGACGAGCGGAAACAGTGTAACGCTGGCCCGGCCCGTCTGTAAGTCAATGTGGCCCCTGAGCCAAAAAGTTTGCCCACCCCTGGTATAAACTGTAAGTTAAGTATTCATTCTGGGGGTATAGAATGCAGCCCAGTTTTACGCGGGTAACACCACCACTGAGTTAAGTTATATTTCCCAGTTGTTATTATTTATGCTTGGACATCATATTTGGAAACTTTGATTATAGCTCAATTAAATTATCCTGAATTAGGGTTTATTACATTTATTTTTCAAAGCTCTATTTCTATATTTATATCCTAGATGATGAGAAATATGAGCATAGTTGTTTCCCAGTACGTTGGTTTCCCACTGTGAACATTTCAGAGATATAATTATTTATACCATGCACTAAGCGTGGGCACGCCAATGGCTGGCATTAACCCTACAATGACATTCCCAATTCCAATGGCTGAATGCATGTTTCTGGCATTTGATTTGCCCGCTGTTGTGCTCATAAAAAAAGCAAGCGTGAGGTCCTATTCCTGGCGTGTAGACGTCTTCCTCCTCTTACAGAACAGATGTCCTTTGCTGAGTAAGCCTTGCCTCCCATGAAAAGTCCTTGTTGACTCCCATCAATGCCTCTGCCAAGGGTCTCGGCACATTTTTAATGTGTATCATTCCATCTGAGCAGATGGGCATTAGTTTTATGATGCCAGAGGATGAAGACAAAGTATGTTGGTTGGGAACTCCGTTAACAGCCAGAAATGGAAAAGGAAAAAAAAAAAAAATAATAATAATATTTCCCCTGGCCAAAACTTACTGTCAGAATTAAATCATTGATTCCATTGCCAAAAATTGTTTTACGTTAACAGGAAGCAAAAGCTTAGCTTGTCCTACATTTCATTTTTATGGCTGCCGCTCTGTGAGCTTCTGACAGCCTGTACAATCCACTTCCCCCGTATACTTCAACTTATTCTCAGGATTTTTTTTTACTATTGAATAAAATATTTTTTAAAATGTTGCAATAAATAAGAAGGGAATGCAGAAGCACTTTTAGGCCGGATAGAAGCGTACATGCATATTTATCCATCAAGAACGGCACGTGAACATATATTCCCTAGGTGGAACGGTTATGATGATGAATGACTGATGTCACAATTAGATAGAAGCCAACATGGTTCAGAGACAATAAATCTACGGGTGGAGGAAGAGCGTGAAATCATTACACTTTCCTTTGAGACGCAATGTTGATCATGGAACCCTTATATTTCCCTTTGAGTTTCAATGTCAAGGCTGACAGCTCTGAATTTCTACATCTCATAACAGACAAGTTCCCAGTCACTGAAAGATCACAAAATACATCTTTTACTCTGGTTCCTAGAAATTCCATGCTAAGTAATATACAGGTCTGAGACCTGTTATCCAGAATTCTAAGGACCTGGGGTTTTCCAGATAAGGGATTTTTCCCTAATCTGGTTCTCCATACCTTAAGTCTACTAAAAATTATTTAAACATGAAATAAACCCAATAGGGCTGTTCTGCCCCCAATAAGGGGTAATTATATCTTAGTTGGGATCAAGTACAGGTACTGTTTTATTATTACAGAGAAAAGGGAATCATTTAACCATTTAATAAACCCAATAGGGCTGTTCTGCCCCCAATAAGGGGTAATTATATCTTAGTTGGGATCAAGTACAGGTACTGTTTTATTATTACAGAGAAAAGGGAATCATTTAACCATTAAATAAACCCAATAGGGCTGTTCTGCCCCCAATAAGGGGTAATTATATCTTAGTTGGGATCAAGTACAGGTACTGTTTTATTATTACAGAGAAAAGGGAATCATTTAACCATGAAATAAACCCAATAGGGCTGTTCTGCCCCCAATAAGGGGTAATTATATCTTAGTTGGGATCAAGTACAGGTACTGTTTTATTATTACAGAGAAAAGGAAATCATTTAACCATGAATTAAACCCAATAGGGCTGTTCTGCCCCCAATAAGGGGTAATTATATCTTAGTTGGGATCAAGTACAGGTACTGTTTTATTATTACAGAGAAAAGGGAATCATTTAACCATGAATTAAACCCAATAGGGCTGTTCTGCCCCCAATAAGGGGTAATTATATCTTAGTTGGGATCAAGTACAGGTACTGTTTTATTATTACAGAGAAAAGGGAATCATTTAACCATTAAATAAACCCAATAGGGCTGTTCTGCCCCAATAAGGGGTAATTATATCTTAGTTGGGATCAAGTACAGGTACTGTTTTATTATTACAGAGAAAAGGGAATCATTTAACCATTAAATAAACCCAATAGGGCTGTTCTGCCCCCAATAAGGGGTAATTATATCTTAGTTGGGATCAAGTACAGGTACTGTTTTATAATTACAGAGAAAAGGGAATCATTTAACCATTAAATAAACCCAATAGGGTTTATCCAGAAAACCCCAGGTCCTAAGCATTCTGGATAACAGGTCCCATACCTGTACCTCCTATTGGGTGCAACGATTACCATGTTTGGTTTTAGCTGCGAAATTTGTTCATTCTGATTTGTAAACTGATAAATCTAAAAAAATTCAAGTTCAGAAAACTCGCATTTGAAAATATTCAAATTTGCAATCATTTCATGTATATAATTTAAAGGAGAAGGAAAGGCTAATAAAGAGTTACTCTCAAGCTGCAGGCATACCTTCAGTTCTCTCAATAGTGCCCTTAAGTCTCCCCATATTTCTCCCATTCAGATGACCAGAAGCCTCACAGGAAAAAAAACGCTGAGCTGTTTAAAGAAAGTTCCCATAATGCCTCACTCCTGCACCAAGACCCGTGTACATGCTCAGTTTGTAAGACTATGAGGAAGCTTCCTGCTGATTGGCTCAGATCCACATTCCTAAGGGGGGGAGTTCTTAGCATTTTTGAGGGAGGGGGGAGCAGGAGAGGGGAGAGAGCTGCGTGTCTCTGGCACAGGAAAACAAAGAGACAACAAATCCTGTTTCTTTTGACAAAGAGCTCAGTGCAGCGTTTCTGTAAGTGCTTATGGCTGTATTTACATAGACCTTTCTGATAAAGCTTACTTAGTTTTTACCTTTCCTTCTCCTTCAATGTAAATATTATCTCAATCTGAATTCGATTTCAGATTGAGAAAGGAAATTGTGTTATCACACAACTGTAAAAACGTCTTTCTTTTATGGCGTATAAAGAAGTTCCACAGTGAACTCCATAGATCGATTTCCGTTGTAATGGAATTTTGAGGCTAAATACCATTGAAAGCAGTTTCTCACCGAGACAGTAATATCCAGTTTATCCCCCTCTGACTGGTTTATTAACAATCTTTTCCTGGAAGCCCGGGCTCCTTTAATGAGCCACCTTGGCAATGAAATGAAATTGTGCGCAGCGAAATGGTTGGAAGCAGTGGGGAAAGTTGATTTCCTAATCATAACATTAACGCCTTTCACAATCCTAATTCTTGGTTTTCCCAGGGTCCTAATAGTTTATTGATTGGTAAAAGGGCCTGTAGGGCACAAAGGTAAGTCTGGGAATTCTAAGGTGCCCATTTAATGAATTTTGCAATTTCTTTTGAGATGTAAATTACATTATTTGTAATATATTAATTGGAAAAACATTGACAAACTCAGTGGATAAATCCTGATGAGCGTCGATGTGTATTGTCAACTATTTTATTGTAATTTTTTATTTTTATATCGTTGAATTTGAAAAAATAAATGGAACAATGAGCTTTTTTTTTTGTGACCAAGGGACCATTTCTGATTTGGATTTTTAGCACTAAAAGTCGCAGGAAAAAAATGTTGTGCCTTTTCCAAGATTTATTATACGTCCAAGCGGCTAAAAATGTACAGACGAAAGACCTTATACGCACACCCTTAACTCTCCTCAATAGTTCACGCTCGGTGCTCACTGCGGAGGGATCGGCACCCTCCAAAAAAGTCCAAATAGAAGAAAGCAATGGCACTCAGGAGCTACAAACGGGACTAGCCCTCTAGATACTTTATTACGGAAGTGCAACGTTTCGGGGCAAAGGGGTTGTGTTGCCCCGAAACGTTGCACTTCCGTAATAAAGTATCTAGAGGGCTAGTCCCGTTTGTAGCTCCTGAGTGCCATTGCTTTCTTCCAAGCGGCTAAAAATACCAGGGAATGTGCATTGATCAATCCCCCTCTCTTTTTGTATGCTTGTAGTTAATTGGGCCGGATCAGTCGCACTTCCATTGTATTTGTATACTCTATTTAGCCTTGGAGTGCTCCCACAACCCCTTTCTGTGTATCTATGTATTTTAGCAGAGTTATTCTGCAGGAAGAATGGCCAAACTTCCACGTGGGTGCAGCACCCTCACACCCGTCCCTTTAATGGTGGTCTTATGCCTTTAATAAAATGGGTGTTGGTTAATGGGCAGTCTTCTCCTTTACAAGCCGCAAGCGGGGGAGGATTAAGCCTGAAGGACCAAGCTGTGGTCCTGGCAATCTCTCTCTTTAAAAGCTGAAGGTATGGGGGTGGACTAAGACTCAAATCAGCCCCCAGGTCAAGAATGGCAATAGTGTACGGGAGTGCCAGCCTTTGAAAAATATGACCAGAGGTGAATAGATAGGACCGCCAAACGGGGTTTACCTTCACGTGGTATGGTGGCTTACCAATCTTATGATCATAATTTTGTAACTGAAAACCCCTATTTTTTGTAAATACATGCACTAGCATAGATAATTTACTTATGAAACAGGGGGCCAGGGAATGTGCATTGATCAATCCCCCTCTCTTTTTTGTAAAAATTCGAATCTGATAATTTGCCAGCTAAAACTTGCCGAGATCATGTAGAAGTCAATGGCAGAAGTCCCTTCCCTGGAGGATCCTTCTTTTGCTTCAAAACTTTAGAGTAGGGGTCCTAAAACTTTTTAAACAGGGGGACAGTTAACGGTCCCTCAGACTATTGGGGGGTTGGAATATAGTTAGTCCTCAAACTACGCCCACCCCATTGCGTCCTCACCCCTGGCTACTACCTGTCTGCCTGTGGTCTTCGGCTCCAGTGCGTCACAACGCCTGACACTAATGTAGTTGGACGAGTCATTAGTGTCCCAGTGGGACAAGGTTATGTGGCGCACTGGGGCCGAGGACCACGCTGAGGCAGACAGGTAGTAGCTAGGGGTGAGGATGCAGCGGGGGCCATCTAAATGACCTTGGGGGGCCATATCCAGCCCGCAGGCCGAAGTTTGAGGACCTCTGCTTTAGAGGCTCTGGATTTTAATGCTGCTTTTTGTGCGACAATTTGGAAAAGTCGCAGTTTTCATGCAACGTCGAAGAAATTTGGATATTTTTTTTGCGACTTTTTTGCCTTTATGTAATGGGGAAAATAGATTCAGAAGTTATTCTTCCATATACTACTAGAATATATAGAAATTATAGTTGCTGTTGGTAAATGTGTCACTTGTTTTGAGATTTTGATTATTTTGAGATTACAGGTTTAGTAACAGAGATTACTACAATCTTAATTTAAAGGAATACTTTCATGGGAAAACATGTTTTTTTTTTTTAAAATCCATCAGTTAATAGAGCTTCTCCAGCAGAATCCTGCATTGTAACCTGTTTTTCCCATGGGGCTAGCCATATTCTTCATTTCCCAGGGTGCCACAGCCATGTGACCTGTGGTCTGATAAACTTCACTCACACTTTACTGCTGTGCTGCAAGTTGGAGTGATATCCCCCCCTCCCAGCAGCCAATCAGCAGAGCAATGGGAAGGGAGCAAGATAGCAGCTCCCAGTAGGTATCAGAATAGCACTCAATAGTAAGAAATCCAAGTCCGGCTTGGGACTCCTCCAGTTACATGGGAGTAGGAGAAACAATAGGTTAGCTGAAAGCAGTTCTAATGAGTAGCGCTGGCTGAAAGCTCAGACTCAGGCACAATGCACTGAGATGGCGCCTACACACCAATATTACAGCTACAAATACATTTGTTGGTTCAAGAATAAAATGTTAAATGGCAGAGGGAATTATTTGCTATGTAACAGTGTCATTTAGAAATAAAAAGTACCCCATAAAAAACATGACAAAATCCCTTTAATGAGGAGTGATTTTTTGATTTATCATACCCTTGTATTACAAAGGATATATAATTGAGTCAATTTGATTTGTTGATTGTAAGCTCTTTTGGGCAGGGCTCTCTTCACCTCTTGTATCGGTTATTGATTGCTTTATATGTTACTCTGTATGTCTCCTTGTAGATTGTAAGCTCTTTTGGGCAGGGCTCTCTTCCCCTCTTGTATCGGTTATTGATTGCTTTATATGTTACTCTGTATGTCTCCTTGTAGATTGTAAGCTCTTTTGGGCAGGGCTCTCTTCACCTCTTGTATCGGTTATTGGTTGCTTTATATGTTACTCTGTCCAATGTATGAAACCCACTTATTGTACAGCACTGCAGAATATATTATATAAATAAATGTTAATAATAATAATTAATTATGGCTGACAATATAAGCAAAATTTGTGCAGTCTAGTATCCCATAGCAACTTATCAGCAGGCAGATTGTACTGATTTGAAAGCAAATATCTTATTGGTTGTACTGGTTGGGTTTAGTGCAGACTTTTTGACTTTTATCTCATTACCCTGACAGGCTGCAGATGCTTGTAGATACATTTCAGAAATGTCACGACAGCTGCCGCTGCCTATTTTTGGAACTCAATAATGAATTTACCTTATGGATATACATGATGCATTGCTGACCTGGTATCTGCATGCTAAACTTTACAGCCGCTTACGTTACAAAGATTATATTGAAAGTCTGACATTTGGAAGGTTTAGTCATTTGTCAGGGGAAGCGCTGGGCTGGCGATCCCTTTGGCTATCCAATTGTAAGCATTATCCAGCACTTCTACAGCACTTCTATAGTTACATCCTATGCAAAGGTCATACCCACTGCTGGGTCCAAGGAACTAAAACTGATGGCTGATGGGTGTTTTCTCAAGTGGAGTATAGAAGCCAAAGGGGATGCATCCAAAACTCCTGCCACCTCCTGTTCTATGGAATAAGAAATACTTTACAAAGTCAGTATGGGTACGGAATCTGATGATTTCATATTTCCTTTTTCTCTGTAATAGTAAAAAATAATAATTACCCCTTATTGGGGGCAGAACAGCCCTATTGGGTTTATTTCATGGTTAAATGATTCCCTTTTCTCTGTAATAATAAAACAGTACCTGTACTTGATCCCAACTAAGATATAATTACCCCTTATTGGGGCAGAACAGCCCTATTGGGTTTATTTAATGGTTAAATGATTCCCTTTTCTCTATAATAATAAAACAGTACCTGTACTTGATCCCAACTAAGATATAATTACCCCTTATTGGGGCAGAACAGCCCTATTGGATTTATTTAATGGTTAAATGATTCCCTTTTCTCTGTAATAATAAAACAGTACCTGTACTTGATCCCAACTAAGATATAATTACCCCTTATTGGGGCAGAACAGTCCTATTGGGTTTATTTCATGGTTAAATGATTCCCTTTTCTCTGTAATAATAAAACAGTACCTGTACTTGATCCCAACTAAGATATAATTACCCCTTATTGGGGGCAGAACAGCCCTATTGGGTTTATTTCATGTTTAAATGATTTTTTAGTAAACTTAAGGTATGAAGAACCAAATTACAGAAAGACCCCTTATCTGCAAAACCCCAGGTCCTGAGCATTCTGGATAACAGGTCCTATACCTGTACTAGTATACTCATTTGAGCATCTATGGTCAGTAAATTAATTTGTATATAGCTGGGCCCCCTTTACCCCTTATATCAGTTATTGTTCATATTTTTGTATGTAATCACCCATTTAAAAGGTCCACTGGGGCAAGAACTGGTGAGAATGGTGTATAATCTTTATAAATCGCTGTCCCTTGTACTTAGGACAGTTATGAAAGAACCTTCAAGGCTTTAGTTGCCTTTAGATTATATGTAGGGGAGGTGCTTTCAGAGATATGGGATATGGAAAGTAAAATGAACTGTATGGGAAACATTATATTGATGTATTATTACATGAACATATGTTTCACCAAAATTCCATCTAGTGAGTTTCCAGTCTACAGGTAGTGGTGAAATCCCAGATGGCACATCATCTGTCGGAGTCAGAGTAGGTTTAGCAGATGGTTACAGAGGAAATCAAACACTGAAAAGGCATGATAATGAGAAATGTTAATGAGATTAATATCCTGTATCAGAAGATGATATTTGTAGTGGTTTAGGACCACAGGTGAATGTGATCTTCTCCAGTCCACTAGGAACCAGACTTTATAATGGCAGAAAGAGCTTCCTTGCTCACAGGGCCTAGAGGTTAAATAGGAAGTGAATGCTGTTAGCAATGGATGGAATCTTAAAAGTCCAGAACTGATATTAGTTGATTAAAAAACAAACTATCCTTTTTTCTATTGCCATTTATTTTTATATCACAATGTTTATGGGTATCAAAGGATGAGGAGAGGTTGAACCACTGGGGGGCAGGGGTGCCAAGCTGTTAGGCAGCCCCCCCCAGGTGATTCTAGTCACCTATTTCAGACCCAGGGCAGAACCCCTCTTCTTCTGATGCTTTAGCAAGAAAAGGAGCACTCACCTGGGGTTAGTGACTAGAATAAAAGCAGTGCTTAACAGCTTGGCACCTCCGCTATCTCTCCATTTTCTTGTCCTTTAGGATCTTTAACCTCTTCAATTCTTTCAATCAGTCACTGACCTCCCTAGTAGTGATGAGCGAATCTGTCCCTTTTCGATTCGCCGAACAATTCTCGAATCAAAAGATTTACGTAACGGCAAAAATGTTGCACGGAAATTTTTTTTGTCACCCGCGGCTATTCTTTTGACGCTTGACTATTCTTTTGACGCACAACAATTTATTTTAACGCGCAACTATTTATTTTGATGCCACGACTATTCTTTGACGCCCGCGATTATTTATTTTAATGTCGCAACTATTTATTTTGATGCCACGACTATTCTTTGACGCCTGCGACTATTTATTTTGACACCCGCAACTATTTATTTTGACGCACAACTATTCTTTTGATGGCCGCGACAATTTGTTGGACGCACAGCAAATTTTTCCGCTGCAAATTTTTTCAGCCATTTCGCGAAACAATCCTCCAATGGCGAAACCTAGAAATTAGCCGCAAATCCAGTTCCTCTAGGGTTGGTGATCACTGACACCCATCTGAAACCTCAGACTACCTAACCTACCTACCCTGGTCTACATACCTCCACTAACAACATTTGCTAGGAAGAGCAAATTAAGTCCTAGAGGGTTCATGCAGGACTCCATGAACTGCGAGTTTGGCCAAGGGTTTAGGCCAAGAGTCTTGCCAAGGCAAGATGCTAAAGTTAAGGTCTGCACTAAAAAAAGTAATTTACCAGAAGTAATAATGTGGAGTTGTCAGGATAAGAAGGAACAAGCGGGCACCTTGGCACCATAGTATGAACCCAAGAGTCTTGCCATGTGTCTTCTGAGACACTTGTCCTTGAACGACAGGGCTACCAGGGAAAATACACCCCGTAATTCAAAGGTGTAAATTAACTAAAAATGACAGTAAATGCCATTTGTCTTAAACCTACAATTTTTTACACATTATATCCAGTCATAACCAGGTACAAATATTCAATTCTTGTGTAGCCTTTATACTTACACTGTGTCCCTGGAGTAGCCCCCTATTTGGTTTTTAGTACAGATGCCCAAACACAAATCAAGCAAATGGGGGGGGCGGGGATACACTGAATATGTCTGTCACGGAGCATAAATAACATTGTGTTTTGTATATGGGAAGTGTGAAAATAAAAAATCCTGTAGTGGACAATGAAGCAGAAGATATGAAGATGCATACATTGAGTGGATGTGGCTCGGAAGCTCTTTGCTGCATTTGATGAATTGCTCTTGTGAGCATCTCTGCCCTAAGGGTATGTTTTAGATTTTCTAAGAGCGTTACCTACACAGCATCCAAAGGCAAAACACTCCCAGCCCATCTGGCAGTAAAGGAGATGAAGTACCAGTGGAAATGTGCAGGGCATTCAGCATTTTGTAGGTAAATTAAAAGCACTCATCCAAGTTATACCTCTCCTATGCAGCCTAATAAAATGAGATTGATTTACTACTCGCTGCAATATAGGATTCGGAAGGTATTTAATTTGTTAAGGCCCTGCATGCAATTCAGGTGATTTAACATATTATGCAGCTCTCTTTTAATACCCATTAGTTGATTTATGAACACTGGCCGTAAACTTTCATTTCCAGCCCAAACAGCTGTGTATTATTCCATTCTCTTTCTTATAGGTTTCCATTTCTTCCATTTACAGTCTTAAAGCTGAAGGTTTGATCTCCCATCAGGCCATGGGGGGTATCTGTCCACCTTCATTTATATTCCAAGGCAAAGAGAGATTGCATTTTGTCATTCAGAGGCATTTAAACAAACTGTACACCACTCAGAATAACATACTTTTCTCCCCAGATTTATTTAGTTTCACTATTACAAGCATCTAAACTGCAGCTCTTTTACTGACTTCCTTGTCAAGTGTGAAGCTCCACCCCTTTTGCTTTCTGAGCACTCCTTTTGATTTCTGAGCACTCCTTGACTTGTTATTTGCAGTCGGTTGCTGTGTATATTATGTAACCTAATTGGCATGCCAAACTTTCTTACTAAGGACACATTTAACTGCTGTAACCTTTGTATTAGAGTGCTATACTTTCCTTTAGCAGAATAAAGCTTTAATTTACTCATAAATAATTTATTATTGCCCCTGACAAAAGTACAAGAGCACTAAGGGGTGACCCTTAGAGCTCAATCAACAAGTGCTTGTTAGTGATGAGCGAATCCGTTCCGTTTAGCTTCGCTGTAAAATTTGCGAATCTTTCAAAAGATCTGCGACTATGATTTTGTCTCGCGGCTATTATTTTGTCGCCTGCAGCTATTATTTTGTAGCATGGCTATTATTTTGTCGCCCGCGGCTATTATTTTGTCGCACGGCTATTATTTTGTCGCACAGCTATTATTTTGTCGCCCGCGACTATTATTTCGTCGCACGACTATTCTTTTGATGGCCACCACTATTCTTTTTTGGATGTGTGGCGAATTTTTCCGCTGCAAATTTTTTCATCCATTTTGCGAAACACCTTGCACCAAACTTAAGTATCCAGTGCAAAGTGAAGATAGGCAAGACATAGCGCCAAGTTCCGTGTTAAATTCCTTGACTCTCATTGGTTTCCATATCCATATAACCCATTTCTTGGTAGACACAGAAAGGGACCATACAAATGATTAATGTTTTAGGCAGTTATGCCCAACTAGTGGCTCAGGGGCAACATGTTGCTCACTAATCCATTGGATGTTGCTCCCAGTGGCCTCAGAGCAGATGATTATTTTTGAATTCTTGGCTTGGAGGCAAGTTTTGGTTGCATAAAATCCAGGTGTACTGACAGAGTCTCCTGTAGGCTGCCAGCCCACATAGGGGCTACCAAATAGCCAATCATAGCCACATTTTTCATGTTTGTGTTGGTCCCAAACTCTCTTTACATTTAGATGTGGCTCAAGGGTGAAAAAGGTTGGGGATCCCCTGTTTAAGGGAAAGATGAGCCTTTGAAGACTTTGAAGAAATGAATGTTCATGAAATGTCCAATCATAATTTGACAATTACTTTTACTACTTTCAGGCAAAACAAACTGTTGTTTTCTCCATATAAAATAAATGTATTATAAAATAATACTAAGGTTCCAATCCATTTAGTGCAATAGGGGCAGCAGGAAACATTAAGCCCATGTTTGGGAATACGTTGCTAGAGCCTCTGTCTTTGCGTCACCGAGTCCTAACACAAAACCTTTGCTATATTGTGAGTTCTAGTGGGTTATTTTATTAATTAAAGGATCAATGTACCGTGCTGAAACTCTCTCGCTATGCATTAGGATTTAAATTCCTAAAGTTGTGCTGTGTGTTCAGAAATGGTGGCCATGAAAAAAGCCCAGAACAGCAAATGAGAGAGAAAGGCCGATAGCAGCACAAATATATGCCAATTCCATATTTGCTTTAACAACTTCACCTCCTTTCCTGACCCAGTAACTCTTATCCTACCACAATTACTGGTTAGCCAGTGGGTACCATATATATCTAGATAGATGGGAAAGGCTTATTCCTACCTTGTATCTCACAGAGATATTTTTTATTAGTGCACCCAGCCAAGAAGAAATTAGAGGGAACTCTGGTGCCCCCCGTACAGTAGCATTGGAGGAGGGATCCCACCTACCTGGATTAGCCAAAGCCAGCAGTAATACTTACTAGCACGGGCCTATTTCCCAGATTACTAGACCCTCACAGTCGATGTTTGTCAGGCTTACCGGTAGCAGGAACCAGAAATGCTGAGGAGGACTGCCCTTACAGCTCCCCAATGGTACTCCCAAGCTGCGGATGAGAGAGAGAGAAGTGGGGCAAGGTATGGGAGCCCAGGAAGGTCCCACGAGGGTCTATGCTGAGCAGATCAACGCAGGCGGTGGTGCGGCTAGGTGGAGATCAGTGCTGAGCAGCGACAATAATCAAATTCAGGCCAAGGGTCAGCAACAGTGGACGAATAGACAGGCATGGTTCAGCAGAGGGTTTCCAAAAGAATAGTCAGGCGGGCAAAAGTTCAGCAACAGTAGACAACAGGCAGAGTACAGTAGAGGTTTTCCAAAAGAATAGTCAGGCGGGCAAAGTTCGGCAACAGTAGACAACAAGCACAGTACAGTAGAGGTTTTCCAAAAGGTTGTCCACTTGAGGCGCTACACTGGCACCCAAGGCAGTAACCCATCTAATTTCCACATTGGTTCTGCTAACTACCCTCAGCCAACTCTAACTCCTAGTATGAGTTATAACAGACTCTAACTTTATAGCAGGTAATCATGGCTTCTGGAACTTCTCCTCCCACTGAGGCCTCCTTCCACTACTTAGTGGACTTTTGCCTGTTTCTCAGTGTTAAGATTTCTCACAAGTCCCAAGTGCAAGTCTAAATGGATAACTAAAGCTTAACAAAGAATTAGGCTTACATTTCTACACATTATGTTTTGGGGTTCTGTACTAGCCCTAAGCAACCCCAGCCTTTAGCAGGGAATATGCCCCCAGT
This sequence comes from Xenopus tropicalis, assembly GCF_000004195.4. Lineage (NCBI taxonomy): Eukaryota > Metazoa > Chordata > Amphibia > Anura > Pipidae > Xenopus > Xenopus tropicalis. Next base: position 144,660,843 of record NC_030681.2, read on the forward strand.
AGCCCCCCATCTTCTTTTCTGCTGTTTCCCATTACATGCTATGGGCTGCAAAATCCAAGATGGTAACCCCCTGTGCATAACAGGGGGGTCATTGCTGTTATAGAGATGCTGAACCTTTAGACTGGTGCATTAAGCTTAGTATATTAAATATGGCATTTTTAGCCATATTTGTTTTTTAGAGTTGAGTTCTCCTTTGAGGCCAATGGTGTAAAGTTGAAAGCCTGATTCCCTCACAAAAAATTCTTCTAGAGGATGGGGGGGGGGCATCATCCTCATTCCCTCTGCCTGCCTGCCCATTCATTTGTTTGCGGTGAGCAGCAACATTAAAGGAAAACTATACCCTCATCTTGGAGTCAGGAAGGAATTTTTTCCCCTCTGAGGCAAATCAGAGAGGCTTCAGATGGGGTTTTTGCCTTCCTCTGGATCAACTAGCAGTTAGGCAGGTTATATATAGGCATTATGGTTGAACGTGATGGGCTTATGTCTTTTTTCAACCTAACTTACTACTGTATTTTACTATGTACTATGTTACCATTTGCAAAATTGCTAGGAACAGGGCATTCTGTAACATGCTAAAATGTAACATAAAGGTAAACCACCCCTTTAAAGCCATGTGGCCCTTGGAAAATCCACAAAGGTAGGCAAGAGTAAGGCAAAGTCTCTGTTTGCCCTTATTGGGCAAAACTGTAAGGGTCATTTACAAACATAAGTGCAATAATCGACACAACACACCATGCTTTTTACCTCCAATGCAGCATTTTTGGACATTGTCAATATGCACAAGATTGCGTCTAATTAGCACGTCTGCAGTTTGTTAGGCTGTCAATGCATAGAATAAACTCCAGCACAATATGAATAATAATAATATATATATAGACATATACCCATATACTGTATGTATATCATTTATTAATCCGTATATGCCTCTATGGATCATAGAAGCACTTACCATTACTGAGCCATGATCCTACATACCCTATCCCAAAATCTGCCTAAATGCCCTGTTTGTGCCTAACCTATCCATACCCCGGGGCAGGCAAACTCTCACCCCTCCATGTATTCCAATGCATCATGTGACCCACAAACATACCCCACACTCTATGTACAGCCCCTGCACACACGGCGTAACGTGTACTTTTAACCATAACAAAAGACGTTTTATATCAAACAATCCTAGATTTTCTTTATAAACTCCCGGTGACCTTTGGAGATAATAAAATATTAATTTAAGGACCGCTGGGAGTTTGTTTTTTTTTTCCTTCTTTCAGGAATATATGAATTTAGAACAACCTAGCCGTTTGTTTCTATGTTAATGGCTCATCTCGGTAGCTAATTAAAGCCATTTATCCTACGTTATGTTTACCGTAATTGTCTTTTAAACACAAAACCTTGTTGCGTCCAATTAAACAGCTCAATTTTCACATCTGAATTCAGTAGAAGTTGCAGGTAAATCCAAACATCACATGGTCCGTGATGTTAGGCTTATTTCTTAAGCATTAATCAGTGGTTAATATATCCAGCTGTAAATGTATTATTTACTTTATTCATACATTATATGTACAGTATGTAGGTACAGAGCTGGCTTTAATAATGGTTTAAATCAGAACTCCCTCTAGTGGCTACTTTCCCATTAAAAAATATATCCGTGGGGCCCTCTGGACACATTTCAGTAGGTTCCTGGATTTTGAATCTTTTGCACTGGTATTAAAGAGCATTGGGGTAATTGTTAAGGAAATATCACCTTATTATTTATGTAGATCTTTAAGATAAATGGATGGATAAATGTTAGGACTAATAAAATATCAGTTTTTGTCACAGTCAGTCAGATATGTTTATCTGCTGCCAATTGATTTATACAGATCAATCAGCCAATCAATTCCTTCTACTTGCACAGAGCTCACCAATCACGTTAGGCAGGTTTCACCGATTAAAGGAACGTATGTGGAGGAAATCCCGTACGCAAGCAGACTTTATCCACTATAAATTCCTATTAGCCTGCCTCAATTCTGCCCTGTCGAAGGCTAAACAAGAATACTACAACAACCTCATAAACAGTAATAAATCCAACCCAAAACGCCTATTTTCCATATTCAATACCCTTCTGCGTCCCTCGCAGACTCCATCACCTGACTTTATGCACTCCCCCCAAGACTTTGCTGATTTCTTCCTGAACAAAGTGGAGTCCATCCGCAATCAAATTCCCCCCTCTTATAATACTAACCAGCTCCTCCTTCCTCAGCCCCCCTCTGCATGTCTTAGCTCATTTGGTCCCGTAACTGGCTCTGAAGTCTCCCGGCTTCTGTTGTCGGCTCCGCTCACCACTTGCTCTCTAGACCCCATGCCTTCTTCTCTTCTCAAACACTGTGCTGCTGAGCTTACTCCGGCTCTTACTCACATCTTCAACTCTTCTCTGTCTTCTGGAAGTTTCCCCTCTTCTTTCAAACAGGCCTGTGTCAAGCCCATCCTTAAAAAGGCCACGCTGGACCCGTCCTGTCTCTCTAACTACCGTCCTGTCTCGCTTTTACCGCTTGCCTCCAAAATCTTAGAGTGCATTGTCTTCTCCCGTATCACTAACTTCCTTAATGCACATAATTTACTGCAATCTGGCTTTCGGCCTGCGCACTCTACTGAGACTGAGCGTTGTGCAGAGTTACGAATGATCTTCAGGTTGCCAAAGCCAGTGGTCACTTTTCTGTACTAATCCTCCTAGATCTATCGGCTGCGTTTGATACAGTTGACCACTCCCTCCTAATGCAAATTCTGCATTCGATTGGTCTCCGTAGTCAGGCTGCATCCTGGATCTCTTCCTACCTCTCTAACCGTTCATTCACTGTCTCCTATGCTAACAAAATCTCATCTCCAGTTCCTCTTAATGTGGGGGTACCCCAAGGCTCTGTACTTGGGCTGTTGTTGTTCTCCCTTTACACGCTGTCTTTGGGAGATCTTATCCGTTCATTTGGCTTCAAATACCATCTGTATGCTGATGATATCCAAATTTACTTTTCGACCCCTTCATTAACAGTTGAAACTGAGACTCAAATCTCTAACTGCCTCCTGGCTATCTCCAATTGGATGAACCAACGCCACCTCAAACTAAACCTAACAAAAACTGAACTAATGATCTTTCCGCCTAAACCTGGTCCTACTCCCCCCTTTTCTATCTCTATTGAAGGCACCCTCATCAACCCTGTCAATTCCATGCGTTGTTTGGGGGTGAACTTTGACTCCAGTCTCTCCTTCTCTGACCAAACTAACACCACTGTCAAAACCTGTCACTTTTTCTTACGCAATATTGCCAAAATCCGGCCCTTTCTTTCTACTGTAACAGCTAGGCTGCTCATGCATGCCCTCATCCTATCCCGACTTGACTACTGTAACCTGCTGCTAACCGGCCTCCCTAACTCCCATCTTTCCCCCCTACAGTCTATATTAAACACTGCTGCCAGAATTCTCCTCCTCTCATCCAGGAGAGTTCAGGCCCTTCCCCTGCTAAAGGCCTTATCGTGGCTTCCTGTTAAACAAAGAATATCTTACAAACTCTTTCTCTTAACCTTCAAAGCCCTCCATTCCTCTGCTCCTCACTACATCTCTTCCCTTGTGTCTCCGTATGTTCCTGGCCGACTCCTTCGTTCCTCACAGAGCAATCGTTTGGTTGCGCCCCCCACTACTACTGCTGTTTCCCGCCTTAAACCCTTCTGCCTTGCGGCCCCTTACATTTGGAATGCCCTCCCTGATTTCCTCCGGAGAGAATCCTCCCTCAGTCTTTTTAAAACTAAACTTAAAGACTACCTTTTGGAGCACTCGCCCAGCACCTGATCTGGAAACTGGCACTTATATTGTAATGTCACCCACTGTGACCTACAACACTTATATTTGCCTATTTGTGTCTGTTAGTTACCCCTCCCATATAGATTGTAAGCTCTACGGGGCAGGGACCTCCTTCATCTTGTGTTTCTGACTCTTATTGCAACTGTACTTTGTATTTATTGTATTTATTGTTGTACTTTGTATTTATCCATTATCTTTAACCCCCTGTCTGTATTAATGAATTCTACTGCACAGTGCTGCGTACATAAGTAGTGCTTTATAAATAAAGATATACATACATACATACAAAGGAGAAGTTAACCCAATTACAGACTATAGGGTTTTTGTACAGGTCCCCCTTCCCCTCCCCAATGGCGGCAGCCAGGTTTCCAAGAGCCGGGGCTGTTTTCAGAAGGTTGCATGACGTGAGCAATGTCGGATCTTGACCCACCTTTCTCCCAACCCAAACTCCCTTTAACCCTTTTACTTACCAATCCCAAAAAACACATGGACACCAATTCTTGGGATAAAATGGCAGCAGAACATTTATTAATAACAACAAAGTTTTAATTTAAAACATATCATAAAGAACAAATATTATACAAAACATCTCATAAACACAATACAAATGTTTGTATAACAAACAAACAACTTTTGAATAACCATAAAGCGTAACAAGCCAATAACTGCACAGCGCAACTGGCGCCGCCAGCTGCCCTTATAGCCCGGAACCACCTACCCAACAAAACTCACCTCCCAATCCACTTTCTTACCCCTGAGGTTCCAGGCATGCCAGCCCCAATTAACTACTAAACTCCCTTCCTAACCCAACCATTGTTTTCCCCCAACTCAATCACCCCGCCCACAACGTCTCGCTGCCACCACCTCTATAGGGAGGGAGGGTGGGCGTTTTACTATGCTGCCTAAAATGGATTGAGAAGAGGGAACAGTTTTCGGTATTTATACCTATAATACAAATCCACCAATCACCTACAACTGGGAGTGGCTAAGTCTGCCCTACGGCTCCGTCATGCCCCTGCTTCCCTACATTTCACTACGGGTCATTGGGCTACTGTAGTTGGAAAGATGGGAGCTCAAAACTACTGTAGGTTAAGGGATCCATGTTTCGTAGCCTATTTTGGAGTTATTTCAAAGAAAAAAAATGTAGGGTCGGCACTATTATTGTTATTATTATTATAATGTATATAGCGCCATCAATTTACGCAGCGCTTTATAGAATAGAGGGGTACAAAAGACAGAAAAGTTAACATGTACATATAAACAATTCACAAAAATGGTTTGCAGTTACATTGGATGAGGATCGGAGACACTAGGGGGAGGGCCCTGCTCGCAAGAGCTTACATTCTAAAACTAGAGGTAGGAAGAAGAGGCACGGGCCTTGGGTGCAATGATGGGGGGCACTGGGCACATACACCCCCGTACACACACTCGCACACACTGGAAGGGGCTGGGACAGTCACGGGTTGCCTGGGGCTCCCATCTAACCTGACCCAGCCCTGGGTTTGCACCATATTTTGCACTTTATAAATAACCCATAATTACATTATTGACCACGAGTGCTGGATATTATGGCATTTAATGTTAATCTACATGTGCAAGTTGCAGCAGGCTGTATTTAGTGGGAATTTTGCAATGTGGGTAAATAAACGCCAATTTGTGGATATTGCACTTTGCATATAGCACTGCCCTTATATTGCACAAATGTATTAAACTTCCACTGCACCAATGTGAATCTTGTATGATTGCTCCCCTTTATTCTGAGTTGGATACGATGAAGGACCATGTTATACACCAGTCTGGGCTTACTGTGTGATGGCACTGTTTCTGCATTAGAATGCATTAAAGAGAATTGCCAGTCCAGCCTCTCGCCAGTATCCTTGTATTCTACAGTCCCGCACAGCCATGATGAATGGTGATACCCTGTAAGGCACCAACAGACTCACATTTTTTTGCTGGATTATAAATTAATGCTACGGACTTGAAAAACAGCGAGACAATTTCTGGCAAAATCCAAAAAAACATTATCACCCGCAAGCATCTCGATGTAGCAAGTCTCCTGACACCACACGACAAGCATAATGAATGGCGCCATTTGGCTAAACGACCCAATAAATATGGCTGACTTTGATCTAAGCCAGACAGAATGGAGCATATTATGACCTGTTCTTGTAAAGGGACTTTTTTATGTCCCACTGAGGCCGAGTGAATGTTATCATTCCTGCCTGTAGGTTTTAGCCCATGCCACTAGGGATATTCAGAACCAGAACTCTGCAAATGTCATCAACTTTGTAAGGAAAGAAGGAATGTAGGAGAACAAATACACGGCATGAGTTATTTATGTCAGATTGGGGCTCAGACCAGGAATGGAGGCAGGAAGAGGAAAAAGGTAGGGACAAGGCAGGTTTAATTGTAAGGCAGGAGGGTGTAAGTATATAGAGAAGGAACACGAAGGGACGTATGTGCCTTTCTGGTGGAGCTGGGGAATAAGCGACATGACTAATGCAACATTGAGCCTGTTGTGCCCCTTTACCCTCCCCCTGATACCACAATAAAACAACAGACAGCTTAGTTGGGGAGAGAAGGCTGCAGTTGTTTATTGTAAATTATTTAATATAAATCAGCAATTATATATATATATATAACAACCATAACTTGTATTAAACCGTTTGTAAATCCAAACATTAAACAGCAGTCAAATAACTTATACCTCCAAAGAGGTCTGACCCTGAGCCCAGGCCCGGAGCCTGTGTCCTGTCTACTATCCAAGTCCCATTCTGGATTATCCATCTCCCTGGGGACCCCAGGCCTACCCAGTTACCCACTCAATTTTCCAACTGCACCTTATTAATTTCCTCTGGGGCTCAAAGTCGACCCCCCCGCACTGCGACTATTGAAATCCAGCCTAGTAGGGAGGGAGGGAGGGATGCTATTGTTCCTGCTCCTTCTCCCACCAGGAATCTCGTGAGCTCACATTCGGGGAGAGTCCTGCTTTTTTTCCTGCCTTGAGCCCGTAACTGCTGAGTTATCCTCTGGGGGGGGGGTGTTGTCCTCCTAACTTAGTCATGCCCTTCTTCCCTATCATTTTATCAAGTTACAGGGGGATTGAGCTTCATATGAGGCTGATTTCTTTCTGTCCCAGCTGTGGAAGAATGCTTGCCAGGGTGGGGGGCCTATGCTCCAGTTTTGTGCAGTTTCAAGTGTGCCAAGGTCTTCTCGAGCAAGGGTCGCAGGATGGTAGTTTTCTGGTTGCTTGCTCCCATTTGCCCGCCTATCTCTCGCGAGAGTTGGCCAGCATGGCAGGTAGCCCACTTGGGGATGTTTATCTGATGGGCAAGCATTCAGTGTGGGGTGTATAATGTTGCTCTATGTTATAATATTGCTATGTATTCAAAAATCATGTTTAATAGTAATTTTGTTCGTAAAGCTGTGGATGGATGTGTTGGATCCCAACCTGGTTGCCCTTAATGTCTCTGTATATTGGTGAGTATGGATTGAAGAGTTCAGAGCGTTAGCCTAGCAGCTTGATGATACACAGTCAGGAAAATTGCAATTTGATTGGTCTGCATAATATAACAATGTACAGGTATAGGACCTGTTATCCAGAATTCTCGGGACCTTGGGTTTTCCGGATAAGGGATCTTTCCATAATTTGGATCCCCATAACTTAAGTCTGCTAAACATCATTTAACCAATAAATAAACCCAATACGGCTGTTCTGCCCCCAATAAGGGGTAATTATATCTTAGTTGGGATCAAGTACAGGTACTGTTTTATTATTACAGAGAAAAGGGAATCATTTAACCATTAAATAAACCCAATAGGGCTGTTCTGCCCCCAATAAGGGGTAATTATATCTTAGTTGGGATCAAGTACAGGTACTGTTTTATTATTACAGAGAAAAGGGAATCATTTAACCATGAAATAAACCCAATAGGGCTGTTCTGCCCCCAATAAGGGGTAATTATATCTTAGTTGGGATCAAGTTCAGGTACTGTTTTATTATTACAGAGAAAAGGGAATCATTTAAACAGTAAATAAACCCAATAGGGCTGTTCTGCCCCAATAAGGGGTAATTATATCTTAGTTGGGATCAAGTACAGGTACTGTTTTATTATTACAGAGAAAAGGGAATCATTTAACCATTAAATAAACCCAATAGGGCTGTTCTGCCCCCAATAAGGGGTAATTATATCTTAGTTGGGATCAAGTACAGGTACTGTTTTATTATTAAAAAATAAAAAAAAAATTAAAATTATTTGCTTATAATGGAGTGTATGGGAGATGGCCTTTCCGTAATTTGGAACTTTCTGTACCTGTACTACGTATATTGTACCGTATAGCCCCCATATTTAGCTGTACTATTGTGCTTGTGGTAGACAGCACCCAAGGCTCAACCTGAAGGTCCCAAGTCCATCCCTGACTCCTACACGAGACTTAGACAAACACTGCAATTTCCTGCACAGCGACGGCAATATACTCGCCCCACGCACCCAGATAGAAACAATTTCTAATATATTCTTCATTATACAATTTATTTGCCCTGAGAATGCGCCCAGCAGGAAGCGGCCTTTGATGAAAGTAAAGTTCTATATTGGTTCTTTTGTGCAGCTTTTAACACAACAACGGCAAACTACGGGATCACCGGAGTAAATCTTTATTTGTCTGCATTCTTTCTTCTGTTCTCTGTAGAAGGATAAGGAGGATTAGAAGGCACTTTCGGCTGAGAGGCTGTTAGATTACTGTTCTTGTTGCAAATTACTTTCCCATGAAGAAAAGCCGAGGTTTCTGGTGGCTTTTTTTTAAACAAAGAAATCTTTAAACAGCAGTAATCCGGACTTACCTGTGCCCTAAAAAACAGGGACTTCTAATATATAATGAATAATGTACCCCTATTTGTAAATATAAGTCAGCAAGGAGTTCCATGACCGTATATATACAAGTCACGGAACTCCAAAGTATATTATCCTTATATTTAAAAATAGGGGGTACATTATTCACTATATTAGCAGTCTCCCAAATAAGGTGAGTTAATATCATTTTACAATAGGGGATACATTATTTATTATAATATACAGGTTTAAATAAGTCATGTGACAAAAATGACATCACAGTTTTGTCACAAAGGATTTTTTCCCCAATTTTTTTGCACATAAGAGACTTCAGATGTGGTTTGTTACTTAGTAAGGGCTGACACAAGAAGAGCGCCAATACACGGTGCCAATACCAGCTAAAGCATGAACATACATGTCAAGGTAAATGAATACAGTAACACTCAGGGTAACGCTGTGGCCCCTACCATAGAACAGCCCTGTGACTTTCTCTACTAGAGTAGCCACAACAATTCAAGTGGGGCTCATTTATAAACGCTGGACAAATTTGTACCTGCGATAACCCATAGAAACCTATCAGTGGTTACCAGTGTGGTTACCAGTGTTTATAAATGACCCCCAGTGGTTACAGCAATAAAAACCCAGTGGCCCCAGCATTTCATGAGAAATGGACCCCTCCCCTTCAGCATGAGATGGACCCCTCCCCCTTCAGCATGAGATGGGCCCCTCCCCTTCAGCATGAGATGGACCCCTCCCCCTTCACCATGAGATGGACCTCTCCCCCTTCATCATGAGATAGACCCCTCCCCCTTCAGCATGAGATGGACCCCTCCCCCTTCAGCATGAGATGGGCCCCTCCCCTTTAGTATGAGATGGACCCCTCCCCCTTCAGCATGAGATGGACCTCTCCCCCTTCAGCATGAGATAAACCCCTCCCCCTTTAGCATGAGATGGATCCCTCCCCTTCAGCATGAGATGGACCTCTCCCCCTTCATCATGAGATAGACCCCTCCCCCTTCAGCATGAGATGGACCCCTCCCCTTCAGCATGAGATGGACCCCTCCCCTTCAGCATGAGATGGACCCCTCCCACTTCAACATGAGATGGACCTCTCCCCCTTCAGCATGAGATAGACCCCTCCCCCTTCAGCATGAGATGGACCCCTCCCCTTCAGCATGAGATGGACCTCTCCCCTTTCATCATGAGATGGACCTCTCCCCCTTCAACATGAGATGGACCTCTCCCCCTTCAGCATGAGATAGACCCCTCCCCCTTCAGCATGAGATGGACCCCTCCCCTTCAGCATGAGATGGACCTCTCCCCTTTCATCATGAGATGGACCTCTCCATCTTCAGCACAAAAATTAGAAAAATCAAGTGAGGCCACTATCTGTCCTCCCATTTCCTGTGGCTATTCCTCGTCCTCCCCCACTCCAAAAATAAATACAACAAGGTGAACTGGCTCCTGATAGAATTGACCATATTGTGTAAATGAGTCAGGGATAGTGATGAGCGAATTTTTTCGCCAGGCATGGATTCGCAGTGAATTTCTGCATTTCGCCATTGGCAAATTGTTATGCGAAACTTCCGCGAAAATTTGCCGGAGAAATATTTGTCGCACGGGAATTTTTTCGTCGAGCGTCAAAAAAAAGGGTGCGGTCCTGGCAAAAAAGTGCGGGCGACAACAAATAGACGCGGACGACAAAAAAATCGTGCGACAAATGCTTTTTCGCGAATTTTCTTGCCGAACTTTATGGCGAAGCGAAACGGGACAGATTCGCTCATCACTAGTCAGGGACCTTGGATTGTAAGCTTTTTTGAGGAAGGGATTGATATTAGTGATGTTTAATCCCTGTTAAATGAATATATCTGAGCTATACTGAACTCTCATCTCTCCCAGCTTTCCCAGGAGCTACCCAATTCAGAGACCTGCTTACAGTTTAATAACCTACCCACAGAGACCTGTGTGCCTCGAGATTACCCACTGTGGGCAGCCCGCACCTTCTGTAACCACCTCATTCCCTTAGAGCAGAATCATTTACAAGTGCAGCATGAGTTAAGCCTCTTACATGGGATGCAGAATAAAATAACATTGTCTTTCTCTTCTTTCTCTTTATTTATTCTCTCCTTACTCTACTTGTTTCTATAAAGAAGATTTTATGGTTATGTCCATCTATCTATCCTGCCTGCATATCTTTCTGTTGCTGCCTGACTGTATATTATGTATGTACAGGTATGGGATCACTTATCCAGAAAGCTCCAAATTACGGAAAGGCCATCTCCCATAGACTCCATTTTAATCAAATTATTCAGAATTTTAAAACTGATTTCCTTTTCTCTGTAATAATAAAACAGTACCTTGTAATTGATCCCAACTAAGATATAATTACCCCTTATTGGGGGCAGAACAGCCCTATTGGGTTTATTTAATGGTTAAATGATTCCCTTTTCTCTGTAATAATAAAACAGTACCTGTACTTGATCCCAACTAAGATATAATTACCCCTTATTGGGGCAGAACAGCCCTATTGGGTTTATTTAATGGTTAAATGATTCCCTTTTCTCTGTAATAATAAAACAGTACCTGTACTTGATCCCAACTAAGATATAATTACCCCTTATTGGGGGCAGAACAGTCCTATTGGGTTTATTTCATGGTTAAATGATTCCCTTTTCTCTGTAATAATAAAACAGTACCTGTACTTGATCCCAACTAAGATATAATTACCCCTTATTGGGGGCAGAACAGCCCTATTGGGTTTATTTAATGGTTAAATGATTCCCTTTTCTCTGTAATAATAAAACAGTACCTGTACTTGATCCCAACTAAGATATAATTACCCCTTATTGGGGGCAGAACAGCCCTATTGGGTTTATTTCATGGTTAAATGATTCCCTTTTCTCTGTAATAATAAAACAGTACCTGTACTTGATCCCAACTAAGATATAATTACCCCTTATTGGGGCAGAACAGCCCTATTGGGTTTATTTAATGGTTAAATGATTCCCTTTTCTCTGTAATAATAAAACAGTACCTGTACTTGATCCCAACTAAGATATAATTACCCCTTATTGGGGGCAGAACAATCCTATTGGGTTTAATTAATGTTTTATAGATTTTTTAGTAGACTTAAGGTATGGAGATCCAAATTACAGAAAGACCCCTTATCTGGAAAGACCCCTTATCTGGAATACCCTTGGTCCCGAGCATTCTGGATAATGGGTGTAAATGGGTGTAAGATGTATATGTCATTGGACATGTTTAATATAACCAAGTAATTCTCCATTTGAAACTACCCTTTATATGTCTATGAAAGTTGAGTTGGCGATAAACCCATTATAACTATAGCACACATTGGTATAATATTGCTGTTACATAATTATATAACATAGTAGAACATATACTAAAATACGTCCCTAAAATCTGCCGTCTAAAAGGATGATGTTTCCCTGTGTAGTTTGGGAACTTACCGTATCTGCAATATTTCTGGCTACAGGACCATCTCTGATTTTAAGAAGAAACAAAATGCTTTAAAATGTTCTTGTTATTCAGGTACCCCGTTGGTGTTAGCTGTACGGTATAAAGTGCCCAGCGTCTATAAACTGATAGCTTAGTGGCGACCAGGCTGCAGCGGTGTGTGTGCATGCTAATGAAATCACTGCACTGCTGGCAAGGATTCCACCTGCTGACTCAATGTTCTTTTTGTAGAGACAGGTTGTTTTGTGTTTCTACTGTCAAATCTTTGAAAATGAAACTTGAAATCTGAGCGTGACAAAAGGAAGGCGATAACGGGACCAAATCCGCCTCGTTGTATGTCTGGGTGGCAGAGGAGCAATAAACAAGAAGAAAGCCCAGCTCCAAGGCCAGTCGGGGTGAGATTTTGGAAGAATGTCTATTTGGTCTCCTAGATACGCCCACAAGTAGCGATGAGCTTTGCCGAAAAATACACAAATCTTTGAAAGATTCTTGACCCAGCGAAAAATTTGGCAACTGGCGAAAACCGCACCATCGTGCTGCAAATTTTCATGCCCATTTAGTGTAAAAATCCACCAATGGCGAAACATGGAAATTCGTCATGAATCCACGCCTGGCGAAGAATTACCCACAAGCCCAGACTATTTAGGATGACATTTTGGGAAAATTAACATTTGCTCTTTTAGATAAACGGGAAAGCACAGCTTAAAGGCAATTTAGGATGCACAGCTTAAGGGCCAGTTAGGGTGAGGTCTGGGGAGAAAACATATTTGCACTTTTAGGTACATCAGAATGCACAGCTTGAAGGCCAGTTAGGGTAAGATTTGGGGAGAATGCCTATTTACTCTACCAGAAGACAATTTGGGAAAATGCTAGTTGGCATTTTTAGATA